>NC_072896.1:126037962-126352046 GCF_027943255.1 Anastrepha obliqua | reverse complement strand
GGGAAGCCTGTAGGTTACTAATCGCAGATTTTTCTTTTAAGGGCAATATCGCTATTCTTTCGGATAGCCAAGCCGCAATCCAGGCGCTGGACGCGACTAGAACAACCTCTAAAGTGGTGGAGCAAAGTAGGAATAGCCTCACCAACTTGAGTGAAAACCATAGAGTAACCTTGATTTGGGTCCCGGGACACCGGAACATAGAAGGTAACGAAAAAGCTGATGAACTGGCAAGAGGGGGATCTGCCATGAATAGCGCTCTTGCAGTACCAGTATTCACTCCACTAGGTGCGGTCAAGAACGCAATATCCCTAAAATACCTTCGAATTGCAGATTGTAGATGGAAAGACCAGACGAAATGCAAAATCAGCAGAACGTTATGGCCCACCTACAACCTCAAGCAATCGTTGACATTAATAAACATGAAACGACGGGACACCTGCAGACTTACGGCAGTCATAACTGGCTTCTGGTCCATCGGAGAACAAGCCGCCAAAATGGGCATCCCTCACAACACATACTGTCATAGTTGTAAACAACCGCAGAAAAAGGAAACAATCTTCCATTTCCTCTGTGAATGCCCTGCCCTATGGAAGGACAGAATGTTAACCCTGGGCAAACCGCTGTTCGAGAGTCTCGAGCGGCTGTCTGGCTTAGATGTCAACAACCTAATAAGGTTCTTAAACCGCACAGACTGGATATAGTCATGCCGTAAATAACTGTTAAACAATTTGGTAACGAGGATGTGGCAACAAAATGGTGCGGAAGCGCTAGTTGGATTCTGGATGAATCACCACTCTAACCAACCAACCAACCAACTTAAAGCAAAAACTACTAATGCCAAATATGTTGTTTTAACAAAAGTCTGCAAGTATCTGCATATGCGTGTATGTGTGTAAGAAAAAAGTGTTTGTATATAGGCTCGGTATGCTTGGGCGCATTTAACCGCAGCCAGCAACTGTTAACAACATTTGCCTTTACGGACTGATTGCACGCCACTAAATGTGCATAATTACTTAAGCTGTGGAATGGGAACCTATTTACTATGCACCTGTAGGTGTGTGTATCCACACATGCGCATATGTTTGTACGTGCAGTGTTGAGTTCCAAATGCAGCGAAGTGAGAAAAGTTAAAAGCAAGAAACAAAGAAAAAAAATTAAAAACAGTTTGATAGCACAATTTCAGTAGCTGAAGTATTAGAAAAAAATGCGATTAATAAGAAGTCTTCGGAGGCAAAAGTCTAATTTGTTACGTTCCAATTATTAGACACGCGCACTACGCGATGTGCAAGCGATATAAGGCAGATGTATTTATAATGAAGATACAACAACATATAAATATATGTACATATACAATATACCTGTAGAAATATATACACTTGCGATCACAATAATAGCAGCGCAACAAACATATTGCAAACCTTTATTCAGTTATTTTTTATTTATTTAATTATTTCATTTATTTAATATTTTATTTATTTAATTATTTCATTTATTTAATATTTTATTTATTTACATTTTTTAATTTATTTAATTTTTTATTTATTTATAGTTTTTTGATTCATATATATTTTCCTATTTTTTAACATTTTTATTTATTAAGTTTTTTATTTATTTAATTTTTAAAATTCTTTTATTTACTTAATATGTGTTATGTATTTAATTTTTTTTATTAATTTAATTTTTTTTTTTCTAATTTTTTTTTATTTACTTATTTTTTTTTTTTTATTATTTATTATTTGTTTTTACTTTTTTACTTTACTTATTTATTTTGTTTATTTATTTAATTTTTTATTTGGTTGGTTGGTTTAAGGGAGCAAGGGAGTTAAGTGGTATAGGAGTGCCACATAGACCGCAAGTTGGGTCCGTTGTACTGCCCTAGATTTCATTATATTATATAATTTCCCCACCTAACCGAGATTTGTATTATAGATTTTGGTCAAAGATATTAATTCGTTTCGAATTTTATGAGTGACTCGATTTTCAGGTCCGAGAGTACTGAAAGATTGTCAATTGTTGGAGATCCTAGAAGAGCGGGTCGACTTCTGGCTAGACCGGGACAACTGCACAGCAAATGTCTGCTCGATACTTCCTCATCTTCGTCCTCGCAATATCTGAACAGGTCGTTTTGAGGAACCCCGAGCCGACATGCATGAGTGCCCAAAAGGCAGTGGCCGGTGATAAGATTTATTATATGCCTTAGTTTGTGTTTCGAAAGACTTATAAGGGTTTTTGTCTGTTTCAGATTGTAAGATGGCCAGATTTGTCTGGTCGTAACGCAAGTAGTTTCCACTCGCCACCTCCGATCAGCAATGTGAAATTCTCGATCAATGATCATTTTACATGTTGAGAGCGGAATGTGGATTGTGGGTAAGTTACTAACATTTGATTGCGCAGCTCCAGCTCTTTCGAGCTCATCAGCTTTGCAGTTACCTTCGAATTCACTGTGACCCGGTATCCAGATAACTTGGACAGAATTCTGAACATTTATTTCGTTAAGAGATAAGAGACAGTATCGAACCACATCTGAGTGGGTATAAGAGGAGCTGAGTGCTCGAACAGCCGCTTGACTGTCGGTGAAAAAGCGGATATCCTCTAGTGATATTCTCCGCTTGGAATACACTACAGTAGTCGGGTAATCTAAATGATAGATTGATGTGAGGAGAATTGAAAAATATTCAAAATCCCACTTTACCGTCTTGTTTTGAACCATCTGTATATACGAGTATAATCAGAGGGCCATCGATTTCGGTAAGATTTGCCTTCCATTTTTCCCTAGTTGGGAGTGAACAGTAGAATAGCAGAGGTGGTGATGGAAGACTTACATGATAGTCTATGTCGGAAGAGATAACAGTGTTCCTGTTCAGTATGGTCGAATGGTCAAGATACTTATTCCATTTCGATATAGCATTCATGCGTGTCGCTGCTTTCGCTGCAATCGCTTTGCCAGCCAGATCGATAGGGAACAAATGAAGCAACGTATTTAGAGCCTTAGTAAGTGTTGTATTTAAGCATCCTGTTATCAGGAAGCAGGCTGTTCTTTAGTCTCGATCAATTGTGGCTACTCTACGCCGTTTTTCGAGTGCTGTCCACCATGAAACCACACCGTGGAAGAGTATCGGTTTGATGATCGAGGTATATATCCAATAAATCATCCGAGGTGAAAAACCCCAGGTTTTGCCTATAGCTTTTTTACAAGTATAAAGAGCTATGAAAGCTTTTTTACATCTGTTTTCAATGTTCAATTTCCAACTACCTTCCTATCTTTTCCTATCTATTTAGCTGAATCTGATAGAAGTAATTATTCGCCTTTCAAAGTTATTGTTTGCAGTGGAGGAGATTGTTGTTTCCTATTAATTTTTTATTTACTTCAAGTTTTTTGATTTATACTTTTTTCTAATTTTTTTAATTTTTTTTATATATTAATTTTTTTATTTATTTAATTTTTTTTTTATTTATTTAATTTGTTTTATTTATAATTTTATTTATTTATATTTTTTTATTATTTTTATTATTTATAAATTTTTTATTTATTTAATTTTGTTTATTCATCTAATTCTTTTTATTTGCTTAACTTTTTTTTCAGTTATCTAATTTTTTAAATTCTTTTATTGACTTAATTTAATTTTTTTATTTAAAATTTTTTTTTATCTACTTAATTTTTTTATTTTTTTATATTATTTATAAAATTTTTACTTATTAATTTGGTTTATTTATTTAATTCTTTCTATTTATTTAATTTTTTTTATTTGCTTAATTTTTTGAAGTGAAACTTCTTTTGTCTCGAAGGATGAAACGCTGTGAGGAGTAAAACCATAGCGTTTCATCGATATGTGACGCTACGCCAGCGCCATCTGTTAAAAGCGTGGCGTGGATGAAACGCTGTGAGGAGTAAAACTACGCTAAACTACGTAAAACTCACGCTATGCCAGCGCCATCTGTTAAAAGACTGGCGTGGCGTGTCGTCGTGAATGTAATGCGGTCGTTTATTATTGCATTCTTATCGAATGTAATTTGTAAATATGACATTTGATTGACGGCCGCCGTAGCCGAGTGGGTTGGTGCGTGATCACCATTCGGAATTCACAGAGAGGTCGTTGGTTCGAATCTCGGTGAAAGCAAAATTAATGAAAACATTTTTCTAATAGCGGTCGCCCCTCGGCAGGCAATGGCAAACCTCCGAGTGTATTTCTGCCATGAAAAAAATCTGCTCATAAACATATCATAAAACAAAATGAAATAAATGCATAAAAAAAAAAAAAAAAAAATTTTCTTGTGATTCGAACCAAGGATTTCGGATCGGAAGCCCACATTGCTAGCCGCTGGGCTATCGCGCTGTGCTGTCGCCGCAAAATAATGTATCATAAATCTGTTTACCATACCAAAGACCATACACTTTGCGAACGCATTTCGGTGGAAACAGTTGACAGTTATCCCAAACACAATATTATATTAGTAACGCGAGACGCGTCATAGAGTGTGTGTGTAGTTTTGAGCAAATCTTACAAACATATTTTGTTTTGTTGATTGATTTCTGTTAAATATGGCATCAAATCAACAAAAACGGAAACCGAAAACAGGTGCTGAACGGCAACGTGAGTATTTGGAGCGTAAAAAATTAAGAGCTACTGTTGAACACCGTGACAGTGAATCCTCCGGTTGTACGATAAGTGATAATTTGTAGTACCAACAACAAGATGCGGAACTACCATTGATGCAGTATTTCATCGATACCTTGATAGATTAGAATGTAGATCATTTTTTACGTATTTCAGTTACCATAAAGCCCTTGTTTCATTTTTGGAAAACGAATCCAATAATGATAATGACAATGCCGAGAACCAAATGTAATTGAGTACAATAAATTCATTTCTTTTTATATTAAAATAAATAAATAATTCTGTTTAATAAAATTCCATTCCATGCTTTCCATGACTTCTGCATGCATTATATTGAAATAATAGTTAAATTATTGATTTGTTGATAAAAGAAGTTTCACTTCAATCGTGCGGGTTCCGTGAACTACCACACACTTTCTTTTTTTTATTCAATTTGTTTTCTTTATAAAATCTTTTTATTTACTAAATTTTTTTATTTAACAACTTTTTTTTTTATTTATTTGTTTTTTAAAATTCTTTTATTGACTTAATTTTTTAAGTTTATTTTATTTTCTTATTTATGTAATTTTCTTTTGTAGTTTATTTTATTAATTTTTTATTCATTTAATTTGTTTTATTTATAAGGTTTTTAATTTTTGTTTTAATAAATATAGCTCATTAGAAAAAATCTTTTATCATAGCGATACATAAGTCTGAAAGCAAGTCGGATGTCCAAAATTATCGCCCGATCTGCAAAATAGAATACCTAAACTCTTTGAAAAACTGGTTCATGATTTGATTCCCCTCCGAATTTCAGATCGGATGTTACCTTGTCAGCACGGCTTTGTTAGATCTGCTGTTACGAATTTAAGTTTATTCACAAATTATGTCTTAAAACAATTTGAAAGAATCTAAATTTTTACATGTATTATTTTAAAGCAACATCTAAACTTCATTCTTCATGCACAGTCCTCATAAAAATGTAAAAAAAAAATTGTTCATTCTTCAGTATTCATAAATATGTAAAAAAATTGTTGAACTTTTCTCTTAAGAAATAAAGTATACGCAATGATATCTCTGTTCAGGTTTTTCCTTTGAAACTTTAAACCTTAAACCTTAAAAGCCTTCCAAATATTAAATTAATGAGAAAATTAAAAGCTTGGTATGCAGCAATTTCATATAAAATCTATATTTTCACGAGCATAAACATTTTTTTCTCGGTAACAAAAAAATAGGCCTTCGCCTCACGAATCAGAAAGAATTTTTAGCTTTGCCTTACTAACAGCTGAGAAGCAGAAATAACACAAGGTTGCATATGTATCGTATGGGTATTAATGTACATAACCGAGCTCAATATTCTTCTTCAAAGCACCTACATTTTATTTTGATTCGAAAGAATTAATCGATTTTGGTACTATGCTGTACTGCGTATAAAAGGGAAATATCTACACAGAACATACAGTTGTACACACATATACACATATACAATTTTCAATGCATGTATGTATGTATGTATTTAAATATACTTATGCCCATGCACCTCTGTAGGCTCTCTTCGTGGTAAGTGGGGACAACAAAGCGTAGAAGGTAAACGTTACGACCTTTCTTGTGGCTGCAATGAGCGAATAAAGCTGAGGTTCTGAGTAGCTATGCACTGCAAGTGTTTCAGTGTAACTGCTTTGCTTTTATGCTGTAACAGATTCAAAAAGAAAAGAAAATCAAAAACAACTAACAACAACTAAAGAGTTCGCAAGAAAAAGAGAAGAAAAATCTCCAATCCAAAGACGGCAGAAATGTAACGATTCACTCAACTGGAAGAATGCACAACTAAAACAACGTCAACAATAACAATCATGTGAACTCAGGGGAAACCAACAATAATAATAAAAGCACATAATTAACACAATAAAATCACAAACACCTAAAATGACCGAGATACGAACATTTACCACAGTAAACATAGGTAGCAAAAGGGGCGATGAAAATAGCAGAGCCCTTAAGGGCACTTCACATGCGAGTAAATAAATAAATGCCGCTGTTTACATAAATATTTATACACAAACAACCTCAAGTGGCATTTAGCGTACAACAATTTTTTTTTGTATTTTGGGAATTGTATAAATAAGAAATATTTTAACACTAAAGAAGTATTTTAATACTAAAGCAAGAACTGCCACACACACGCATGACCACATTTCTGGCCATAAATTACATCTGCGCACTTGAATTGGCAATTTTTACTTGAAACAAAAATCATCTAATGCATGGAGCTACTAGGGCAGCAGTGGCCACAAATAATAAAAGTCGTGTTAACTCTCAGCGAAACATTGATGAGACTATAGAAGATTTAGTTAAAAAGAAACGAGAGCTGAGAAGGTCCTGGCAACAATATCGTTCTCCAAAATACAAGAAACTATTGTATGAATACACAGTTAAGTTACGTTGCGCCCTTAAAAAAGAAAAGGAGAGGCATCTTCATGATTTCCTTTCTAATCTTACTCCGACGGACCAAACAGATTACGCATTGTGGAAAGCCACAAAAAATATAAATCGGCCCATACAGTACGAATCACCAATTCGGCTAGGAAATGGTAATTGGGCACGTACGGATTCTGAAAAAGGGTGTGTATTTGCTGAACATCTGCAATCTGTCTTCACTCCCAATCAGTCTTCTGCAACTACTTGCCTACCACTAGACATATTGCAACCACCAAAAAAGCCAATAAAGTTTAAAAAAAATAACATAGTCTCAGTTATTAATCAACTTAAACCTAAAAAAGCACCAGGTTACGACAAAATCACCCCAAAAATGCTAAAAGAGCTTCCCAATATTGCCGTTCTTCATATCAGGCACATATTTAACGCCATCTCTCGTACTGCCTACTACCCAAAAGCTTGGAAATTATCTCAAATCATTATGATTGGTAAACCTGGGAAAGACTTAAGCCAAGCATCCTCATATCGGCCAATTAGTCTATTGTCCATACTTTCAAAGCTATTTGAAAAGTTGCTCTTGCAGAAAATAATGCCCTTTATTCAAGATAACAATATTATTCCTCAACACCAATTTGGATTTAGAGCAAAACATAGTACAACTGAGCAAGTTCATCGCATTGTGTCATTTATACGAAAGTCCTTTGAGAAAAATCAGTACTGCACTGCACTGTTCTTAGACGTAGCACAAGCATTCGATAAGGTATGGCACCGCGGCCTAATTCACAAAATTACTAGTTTACTGCCTACGAATGTACACCTCTTGCTGCAAAACTATATCACTAATAGAGAATTTGTTGTAAAGCAAAAAGATTTTTTCTCTCGGCATTGTAGAATAGACGCTGGAGTTCCACAAGGCAGCGTTCTGGGCCCTATTTTATATGTATTATACACATCTGATATGCCAACGACGAGCCAAACAATGACATCAACATTTGCCGATGATACTGCAATACTTTGCACTCACACAGACCCAAAAGTAGCAACGTCTATATTACAAAGGCATATACTTGAAACAGAAGTATGGCTTAAAAACTGGAGAATAAAGGTTAATGAAACCAAGTGCGTGCATATTACTTTTACTCTAAGAAAAGAAACTTGCCCTGCAGTTACAATAAATGGTCAGAATATACCACAGCAAAACGAAATAAAATATCTTGGAATTCACTTAGATAGAAGACTCACATGGCGGAATCATATTGAAAAGAAAGTGTCGAATATCAAGCTTAAAATGAAAAGCCTATATTGGATGTTTAATTCGAAATCAGCATTACCTCTAGAGTACAAAGTGCTACTATACAAAGCCATGCTAAAACCAATATGGACATATGGTATAGAAATGTGGGGAACGGCTACGCCCTCAAATATCGAAAAACTTCAGAGAATGCAGTCTAAAGCCTTGCGGATAATCACGGGAGCGCCATGGTATATAAAGAACGTTAACATTCACAGAGATATTTGCATACCTCGTGTAGCCGATGAAATAGTACGGTTGAGCAAAAAATACCTACAAAAGCTAGAAGACCATCCCAATAAACTAGCGCGAAATCTACTTTTAGATGAAGGTCACACAAGATTGAAAAAAAGAGACATCTTCAAGTCTGCAGTATCTTAATGATCTCATCTCACGCGAGAGTCCGTCCACAACTTCCTCCAACCACATCTATCACATTCGAAACAAAAACAAAAAAACAGCATCATTTTCACAATCGACATGAGAGACAACGGAAGCTCTAAGGGAGACTGGAAACTAGGCCTTTCCGGCTCCCAGCTACGAAGAATCGGAGACTGGAAACCCGTCCTTTTCAGCTCCCAACTACTTTTAGATGAAGGTCACACAAGATTGAAAAAAAGAGACATCTTCAAGTCTGCAGTATCTTAATGATCTCATCTCACGCGAGAGTCCGTCCACAACTTCCTCCAACCACATCTATCACATTCGAAACAAAAACAAAAAAACAACATCATTGTCACAATCGACATGAGAGACAACGGAAGCTCTAAGGGAGACTGGAAACTAGGCCTTTTCGGCTCCCAGCTACGAAGAATCGGAGACTGGAAACCCGTCCTTTTCAGCTCCCAACTACTTTTAGATGAAGGTCACACAAGATTGAAAAAAAGAGACATCTTCAAGTCTGCAGTATCCTAATGATCTCATCTCACGCGAGAGTCCGTCCACAACTTCCTCCAACCACATCTATCACATTCGAAACAAAAACAAAAAAACAACATCATTTACACAATCGACATGAGAGACAACGGAAGCTCTAAGGGAGACTGGAAACTAGGCCTTTTCGGCTCCCAGCTACGAAGAATCGGAGACTGGAAACCCGTCCTTTTCAGCTCCCAACTATGAAGAATTGGAGATTCACAACCGATTTAATCATATATGTAAATATATGTTCATTTGAGCAAATAATTCGTTTCTTAGCACTGGCAAGGAAACATATTACTCTAGTATATAAGATTTGTAAACTTATTGTTAGTTTCTTATAAAAGAAAGATTCAATAAATAAAGAAAAATGGAAAAAAAAAAAAAAAAAAAAAAAAAAAAATCATCTGTTTGCCTTTTCGTTGAAAATTGCACGAGCACCGGCTGCCAGTGGGTCGCACTTTCAACAACTAGCATCATCAATAGGCTTTAACTCTTGGTTTGTTATTGGCTTATTTCGCATGATTGATAATACAAATGAACTTAAGCCTGTGGCAGCATTCATGCCACACTTGCCTCGTTTGTATGCTTTTTGATACATTCGATGTGGCACTTTAATCAGTGCGCCAGACAGTCGGAGGTAAATCCGGTAGCAGTGTTTTTTAATATGATAGCCGACGCACGCACACAAATACACCTGCATACTTAACACCCAGCGATGAATTTCCATTACACAAGAGACGTTTGTTACTGCTAATAATTGCTTTGAGATGCATTCACCCAATCGGCTTTCAACTGCTGACTAGGTTATGTCTCACTCAAGAGAATGTGTGCATGTCTGCATATTAAAGCATCTGCTAGTTAATTTCAATTTTAGTATTTTCAAATTCCAAATGATTTGTATGCGAGGAAAGTCCATTGGTAGATTTGAAGGCAAAATTTTCAATAGAATCTTTAATAAATTGCGCTGTAAAACAAAGTGAAGCTTTCAACTGATTGCGACGTTTGAGGAAACGGCAATTAAAAATTGTAATTATATTTTCTGGTCACCTCAAGTCTGGCTTTTACAATTTTATTAATGGAATATTTTATTGCAAAACGACTGGAGTTGTGTTAATGTATTCCATTTTTGAAGTATTTGAAATGTTTGACTTTGGAAATATTTAACAGATCAAAGATCATCATTTATATATTTTATGACCTAATAACAAGCCTTCAGAGTGCTACATTTACGCGAAACTTACCCCGTCTTCTAACCTAAGGTTTTGAATAGTTATCTGCTACCTCACTTTTTGCTTTCTCATCTCTTTCGGAGGGCCTATGAGTGTTTAATACCGCTGAAGTCTGCTTATCGGGGTCTGCAGTCTTGCCTGGGTTCTCTGCTGCCTTCTTAGCATTAGTTACAGCTTTCATGAATGGCTATTTTTGTGTTTAATATAATATTTTTGTAATTAAATTTGAAAGAAATTGAGCCATAACTACGATTTTCAGAGATATCTCGACCTCAGCGCTATCTATTGGAAAATTCTGAGATTCTGGTGCCAATCTCTCAAGCGACTTAGAAATATTTTTAGGCAGTTAACGCCGCATTTCCGTGAACTTCGTGCAGATCTCTCCATCCGCAAGCTGGAGTTCGAGGATCACGTCAGGGCAATCTTTCGAAGTAGGTAGGATTGGAACAAAGGGGAAAATCTGTATCGATGCTGGTACCTCTGTCTTCACTGACAGAGACTTGAAAAGTGTTTAGGGACTTGGAAGGGAGGGGAGCTATTAGCATTTTTTCCGATAGTCATGCTGCAATCAAGGCACTGACGACGCCATGGTGCAGATCCAAACTAGTCAATTCCTGTAAGGAGGATATAAAATCTCTTAGGTGTACAGGTAACACTTCTTTGTTTAATCAGGATTCCAGGACATAAAGGGAAATGAAATTTCTGACGAGATTTCCAAGAAGGGGTCGACTGAATTGGGCACAGAGATCTCCTACGCAGACATCGGTATACCCTGGGTTGTTATTGAAGGGAATTTGCACAAATTACACTGTGCGACAGTGAAATTATACTTTTATAGAGACCTAGTACAACTTGTAGGTATAGTAAAACTAAGAAACATGGTATAGGAGAAATTTCCAATACACCCCCAAAATCTCATTTTATGGCCATAAAACCGTTTTTCAGTAGGTTGATGTGAACAATCCCTCCTAACTTCGCCAATTTCCATCCGATTTCGAATTTGTTTTTTTAGTTCGAAAGAACAAAAATAAGCCTTTTTGACAGTGTGTTGACAATTTTTCTGAAATGACAACTGACGAGACTGTAGACGGAAGTATTCGGAATTTTTTTATTTTTTCTCTATTTTTTCAACTTTGACATCATTTTTGCGATATTATCCGATATTGAGGATATTTTTTAGTAGACTACTGTTATAGTGAATTTAATTCTGCGTCGAATGAGCTATATTTGACTGTAATGGAATTAAAATTCATAGACTTGTGCGAGTTGTGCGAGTTTTAAGATTTTATTTTTTTTACTAATTTTATAGCAAGTGTCAGTATAAACACATCATCAGTACGAAACAGTACAGGTTTAAAATTTTAAAATATGTCGGGAAAAACTAATCTTCATTTCAAAAATGTTTGCTAGACCTGCTCCGTTTATAAGAGTCATCACAATTTTAGGGATCCTTGTCGAGCCTCAGATTCGAAAACTCATGCGAGATGAGAAATTTACGAGTAAGCTCAGTGCAGTGGAAAGACGGGCATGGGAAAGTTTTAAATCATTGTGTGAGAAGTTCCTTGGAAATAAAAAGAGCTCTGATTATGTTGAAGTCGTCAAAGAGTTTTTGAGTGCGTACGAAAAAATGGAATGCAATATGTCCATCAAGATACACTTTCTGCACTCACATTTGAATTTTTTCCCGGAAAACCTGGGCCAGATGAGCGATGAACAGGGTGAAAGATTTCACCAGGAGATAGGAGTCATCGAAAAACGTTTTCAAGGGAAGAACTCCATCAACATGCTTGCTGATTACTGCTGGTCCTTGAAACGTAAAACAAGTGATGACTCTTATAAACGGAGCAGGTCTAGCAAACATTTTTGAAATGAAGATTAGTTTTTCCCGACATCTTTTAAAATTTTAAACCTGTACTGTTTCGTACTGATGATGTGTTTATACTGACACTTGCTATAATATTAGTAAAAAAAATAAAATCTTAAAACTCGCACAACTCGCACAACTCTATGAATTTTAATTCAATTACAGTCAAATATAGCTCATTCGACGCAGAATTAAATTCACTATAACAGTAGTCTACTAAAAAACATCCTCAATATCGGATAATATCGCAAAAATGATGTCAAAGTTGAAAAAATAGAGGAAAAATAAAAAAATTCCGAATACTTCCGTCTACAGTCTCGTCAGTTGTCATTTCAGAAAAATTGTCAACACACTGTCAAAAAGGCTTATTTTTGTTCTTTCGAACTAAAAAAACAAATTCGAAATCGGATGGAAATTGGCGAAGTTAGGAGGGATTGTTCACATCAACCTACTGAAAAACGGTTTTATGGCCATAAAATGAGATTTTGGGGGTGTATTGGAAATTTCTCCTATACCATTTTATTAGTTTTTCTATAGCCACAATTCGTGCTAGGTCTCCATAAAAGTATATTTAATTTTTTTTTGTCACACCGTGTTATTTCTCAGAAATGCGCAGAACAAATGGAACTCCATTTCTTCGTGTGCTATTTCGAAAACCCTTGGCGCCAGCACAATAGACACAGGGCGCCGAAAGTTCTGGAGACTCCTCGTCATTCAATTTCCAAACTCGTAACTGTGTTTACCGGCCATTGGATGATCGGCACACACGCAGAAAAGTTACCATTTAATCCCCATTGCGGAAGCAGAGAGAAATACTGTTGAACACTTTCCCTGTAAATGTCCGGGCTTGGCAGCTAGATGATTAAGGTCACTGGGTACTCCTTTCTTCCCCATTACATCCAAAGCTCTGCCTGGAGGTCTTACAATGTTATCAAACCAGCACTTCGGTGCTACTTGGTGAGTGCCCGACGGGTACTTTAACCATTTGAACTACCTGCCTACCTCCTAAATACATATATTTTCAATAAAGTGATTCAAATTTTGATAGTCTAGCTATTAGTATGCGATTTGCATTTTTTGCCGCGAAAGAGGATAGTCGCAGCTTAAATTCACACTTTTGTGGCTCACTGTACGCTCTCGTATATATTTGGTGCCAATGGGGTGTGAGGCAGGAATTTAATATTGAACGAGTTAAACAACATACCCATGCACATATAATTTTGTTAGTAAATTCTAACTTAAATGAGAGTGGCTCAATAAGCCCCTGAAAATGTAGAACAGACACTCTGCTCGCATAAAAAAACCTACTATTATTTAACGTGGTCTCATTTTAGCTCGATATTGCATGCCGTTTATGAAACAATTGGAAGTTTTTGAGGCCCTCGAAGTAATACAATTTCTCGGCATACTTAAAAGGGGCATTTGATATGTGGTCAAGCTCATTTTAATGTAAAAACGCCTTACTATCAAACCATTTCTTAAAATTTAGAATCAACAGATAATCACAGAAAGCTACATTTGGATATTATGCCAGATGAGGGAGCAGCTCGCAACCTAATTCGTGCAATTTTGCTATTGGCCTTCGGACTTGTGCACCAGGACAATAACTTCGCGAAATAGAACTTTTTTCTCAACAAATACGGCCAATTATTACTTCGGTGTTCGGCCGAGCTCCTTTTCCTATTTGCGATGTGTGTAATGATGTTGTTCCATAAATCAAGAGTCCTTCATCCCTATAGAGGAGGTTTATCATGGCAGAAATACACTCGGCGATTCGCCATTGACTGCCGAGGGGCGAGCGCTTTTAGACCCCTATTTTTCTACCATTTTGATGTTTTATGAACGGAGATTCGAACTTACGCCCTCCTGAACGGTAGTCATGAATCGAGCCACTCGGCTACGGCGACAACCTTGACTTTTCTGAATAAATCTTTCGCCTTTTACTAAAGAATCGGTTTCAAATAATATAGAAACCCAAAATATTTGCTACTGGACGTGTTAACCTTTTTCTTACCTTTCGATTACCTTCGATGTGAGTGGCTCCACCTGAAGTCCTTTAAACATTCGCTACTATCTTGAAGGCTGATAGGCTGAGGGACTCTTGGCTTTTTTCAGCTTTCATCGCTGTGTTGCGAGCCATGTTTCGTCCACCGTTACGAAGCGGCGCAAAACCGAAACACTTAGCGAATCCAGCAACAAAGCGAATACTCTTTTTAACTTTTCTTTCAACGTCATCGGTTCCAATTTCCAGGGACTTATTGCATTACCCTCGTTCTAACTTCGTTTGTTTACTTTCATTTTATTCTAGAAATTTTCATTAAATTGTTGACAATGCATAACTCACATTTTTCCATGTAATCAGATTATTGACTAATCGGAAAAATTTGCGCACCAGCCAACCTTTTCTATCTTTTCCACAAAACTGAGCACACAACTGCGTGTAGAAATTTGTTAGCTCAAATATTTGATGAAAAAAGAGGAGTTTAAATATTTAAATTTTCATTGGATGTTTTTGACCTTTAATGAATTTTTTCATGCGAAAGCTCGATAGCTGGTTGCAAGTTGCAAATATTGCACACCTTCTCGACCAGGTACGAGTATGGCTACACTTGGTGCACATAGATTATTTCAATAAATGGAGAAAAGATAAAATAAGCTGCTGTTCCTCCAGCTAATCTGCATGCCTTGCACGCTGCCATATTCGTCTGTCCAGTTTAGCGGGCGCATAAAAATTCGAGTTCAAAAGATTAACATTAAATCAACAAACTCGTACCACAAACGAGCCAACAAAAATGTATAAATGAAAAAATTCATGCAACATAACTGACTTGCCACGGATGGCAGAACAGAAGGCGTTGGTGTTGCCGCAGGTAGCAATGAAATCAATGCAAATATTCGCGTCGGAGTTCGCTGATTCGCAGTAGTCGTTGATTGCCAGTGCCACGATCTCTGCATAACGGTTGTGGCGGAGCGAAGCCACTGACCAACCCACTTGCTCAGCGCTGCTGTTGCCCCTGCCGCTTAGCCATTCGACTGTCATTGCTTCCATCGCTCAATGGTGCGCAAATTTCCGTCTGGTGCAAGGAAATCGTATGTGGCAAGCAACAATTGCTGCAGTCATATGAGCAGCAGCAGCGCAAACGTAGCGAATGGTTATTGTAAGTGGCAACAGTTAGTTGGTTGACACCTGGCAATCTCGGGGTTCAAGCAGGTTTCTTTGTGGGTGTGTGTGTATGTGTGAACTCATAAAACTGTCAGTTAAAATGTTTCTGTCACTGTTGTCGGTCTTTTTGAAGTGCATAATTGGCGTATTGTCATGTTGCAATATTTTATTGTCAATATCCACATATTGTATTTGTTGTAGGAAAACAAGCCAAAGAGATTTTAAATCAAAGCCAATAAAGTATTATAATAAAAAATGAGACAATAATTGCAGATTGCTTGCAGTTGATAAAGAGAATTGCAAAGAAAGAACGGCGAACTAATTTTGTTTTAGTTGCAATAAAAAACAGTCTGGCATGCAAAGTGGCCTTTATTAATGAAAATTTTATCAATGAAGTATGGAAAAGTCTTATATCGGGCGAAATCGAGTTTTATATACCCGGCGCAGATTTTACCTGTTAATAAACCGGAGGTTGCCGTTCAAGTAAGGAGGTGCTTCTATATCTATAAATTTGGTGGAGCTTGAGAAAGAAGTTTCATTTCATAAATAAATACGTTTCTTTCTTCTAAACAGATTTAGTGAAATATCACATTTTTATACTTTGAAAATTAGCGCTAGAGTGAAATTTTTATAGGCTAACAACAACAAGGCTGACAAAGAAAAAAATGAACTTAGCTTAAAATTTATATGTACAGCGTTATATAACTACAGCACTGGGACTTATTGACAAGTACTGAATATTTCTTTGCTTTTTATTTAAATAAAAAGTTCCTTTTTTTTTGTAAAAATATAGTTCATTTTACTACAAAAACCACATAAATCCATGTTTCAAATATTGTGCAAGTTTTAAAAAATCAACAAATTATCATCACAATTTCACCCTTTTTTATCAGAATTTTCAGAAAAATTCCGAGTAGGCAGTTCTATTGCACATTGAATTTTGATACAATAAAGTGCAAGTTTAAAGTGGCTAAAAAATCAGGTTACTTGTTGTCAATTTTTCTACGGTTTTGTAAATATCAAAAAAAAAAAAACATAGTAAAAAAGCAAAAAAACAAAAGATTGCAAAAGCATCTGTATGGATTTATGTAAAATGTAAAATATTTATTATTTAAGTTCAAATTGAAGTTTAACTCAGTTTAAAATAAGATTTCGTTACTGGTAGATTTAAATAGTAAAAGGAAACAATATTAAATAAATGTGGGAATATACTGCGACACAAATCGATAAAAGGCGAAAACTTTCAAATTCCACTGGCAACTGATTACTGACTTTGACCTCTGCGAACTGTTGATCGCTTCTAACTGGAATTGAAGAAACCGCAGATAGAATCTAAATGACCAAGGATGATACATTATAGATTTGAACAACTATGGCGAAAACCAAAATTTTGAGGGGAACTTCGGCTGCCACGTCACGGGGTGATTCGTCAGCCACGTATTCACCCACTCGAATAACAGTCTGGTATCGGACACACCATGCCCGATGACCAAGTCTCTCCGAGCAAACCTGATATCTATTATCTTTGGTTCAATTACCTCTTACTTTTGCATAAAATCTACTACTCGGAAGTACCTAGTGGTAACTGCCACGAATTTAGTGGGAGACTCTAAACATTTCGCTGTTAGACACAAAACACTAACGCCAAAACTTCAGTTTTTGATGGATGCGACTCGACTTTGAAATTCTCTTCCCCAAAATTTAGTATCTATAAGTAGCATGAAAACATTCAGATCCGAACTTCAGAGAGATATTAACACCAAGCGAGAAATATTAATTCATAAGTAACTTTTCTTGTTTCTTTAATTGCCAACTTGGTTTTCTTTCTTTTTTGTAACTTAAATGTAAATTTTATCAATGTAAATTTTATCAAGAAAATTGTAAGCTGTTGTGACTAGCCCCAATAAACAAGTGGGTTTAGTCTTGCTGTGTTAGGATTGAATCACTAAATAAATAAATAAAAAAATAAATCTGTCTTACCTCACAGACAACGCCTACCCCTCGAACGAACTCCTGCCTAAGATAAATCTCAATCAATATCAATAACACTCAACGTTTACATATCTATGTAGGTGGATAAAAAGATTTCAGAATGTTTAAAATATCATCGGCGTCCTTTTCCTTTGATGAAAATTTCGCTGCTTAATTTGATACCTTAAAATTTGTTTCATTATTTCAAAGCGATGCCTTACCAATTTCTTCAATGATACGTTCAGCGAAAATATGGTTTTCATTTACTTTTTAATGTATAAGCCGTTTTCTTAGAAAGTGGCGTAAGTGTATAATAAGTATGGAAATATTAAAGGTTTTGCATATTAATAATTTGAAAAATATGGATATATGCTATTACATTAGTTTTGTACCTTTTCAATATTAAATTGATTGCAAAATGGCATTTCATTTTGAGGGGAAATTGCAAGTTTTCACTGGAGAAATTTTTACTTGTAGGAATTTGCAAGGGAGAAAAACAGCTGTTCGCAAAGTAAAAAAAAAAAACAGGAATTACAATTTGCGAATCGGAGAATGTGAGTAAATATATTTTAGGTAAAATTTATAAGATTTATTATATTTATATTAAATAGCAATCGTCCAATGATACAGAGGTATGTACTTCTGAGTCACAGCCTGCAGTCTCTGTTGCTGCAGTTTACGGAACACAAATCGACGAAGCCTTGAGGTATCTTTTGTGTTTTATGCTTGTATTTCTTGGTTATTAACCAATTTGGCAATATAAATACATACATACATTCAGCATAGACGGTAACAAGGAAAATATGAAGAAAGCTGAGATTGCCACAACACAATTGCTAATGGAATGTTCTTCATGTGACAGCGATGAGGAAATGAAACAAATTAACAAATTATTGTGGGCAAAATAAAATCATGTAATGCTAAGCTCATTATTTTGCATTTAATTTGCTTTATTTTTTTTTTTTTTTTTTGAATACGAGGTAACTCAACTGAAAAAATGTGTACTTTTTGTGATTTTTTCCACCAACAACTTAAACAGCTGTTCGTTTTACTTGTAAATTGTTACTGCTTTTGTGTTCATGTAGCTTTTTTTGATATTTTTCTTTTTCCGAGCGAGTTCTGAGAAATTAATATTTAAAAAAATTAAAATTAATAATTTTTACATGAACAGACCCGATGTAATAATTTTTTTTAATGTGATTAACAAAAAAGTATACTTCTAATAACTTCAAAAGGACTTACACCACTTTCAAAGTCAGCAAAAAGTAAAAATCTTACATTTACAAAATAAAGGGTTTTCCAATAACAGGTGTTATTGGTGATGGATTGCGCTATCGAGAGATGATTATGGATTTTTTATGGCCGGAATTGGATGGTATTGATCTGGATAACGTTTATTTTCAACAAGACGGCGCTACGTGCCACACAAGCAACGAAACCATTGATATTTTACGGGAAAAGTTTTCGGGCCCTGTTATCTCTCGAAGGGGTGATCACAATTGGCCACCGAGATCTTGTGATTTAATACCTTGTGACTTTTTTTATTTCGGGCCACGTGAAAGAGAATGTCTACGGCAACATCCCAGGGTCGATTCAAAACCTCAAAGATGGAATTCGTGAGGCTATCGAGGACATAGGGCAGCCACTTTGCAATTCGGTTATGGAAAATTTCATGAAAAGGATATTCTCCTGTGAGCGTGGTCGTGGTGGTCATTTGCCTGATATTATTTTCCACTATTAACGACATACCTTCCTCTTTATAATGAAATACACATCCGATCATTTATATTTAAAAATAGCATTTTTCTCTGAATATCAAAATAACCCCTCTGTTTGGAAATATTATATAATATATTAACTATGCGATCTCAATTGACACAATTCAATTTGTTTATGAAATTTTTTTTAATACTTAAATAAAATATAAAAAATAACAAAATAGCTTTATTTCAACATTTACCATTCAACCGAAATTACGTATACTCTTACTCTTCATATATTAAATTTTAACTTTTTCATTATGATCAAGTTTTTGAAAATAGTCTTGATGTATTTAAGGGAAATCTATCGTACCTGTAAATTTTTCGTATGTGATTGGTCTAGAATGGTCTGTCGCCTTTCCAGTGAGAGTGATAAATTTAGTGATTTAGCGGTAAGCTAAAGTGGACTTGAAAATCAAAATAAAGAAGACAAAGATGTTGTGCGTCGACACTACGGGCTCGCAAAACTTTCAGATAAACGGCACTAAAATCGAAGTAGTAGACGAGTTCTGCTATCTTGGAAGCGTCATCAACAAAAATATCGAGGGGTCGCGCTGTGTTTGGTTTTTGGACAAAGCGTGGAGATCATCACGTGTATGCAGGCGCACGAAATTGAGGATCATTGAATCTTATATTACGGAACACGACAATGCGTGATATACAAGCACTCCAGGTATTTATCAATCGCAGCCTTCGCAAAACTAGGGGCGTTTTTTGGCCTGATACCATCACTAACACCGACCTCTGGCCGTTAATGAAGCAAATACCCGTTCATCTTGAAATCCGACGGCGAAAGTGGAAATGGATCGGTCACGCACTGCGAAAACCACATGGAGATATCACAAAAGCAGCTCTAGACTGGAACCCGCAAGACAGTCGGAGACGTGGTAGGCCATCTAACACGTGGAGGCGACTAGTGGAAGCAGAAGCGCTACAAGCAGGTCGCACTTGCTTATAGAGGCGCTTTGTTCCACCTAGGAACTACGGGAAAATATATATGTAAGTGTGTCATTAACTAATTTTTTGTGAAAATGAACCACCACAAACCACTTACACCCAGTTCACCTTTCTTTGCTTTTGTTGCCGTTGATATAAAATAGTAAACTCAAGAAATTTATACACAAAAATATTATGCAAACGTATAATTTCTGATAACGAAAGTTTTTTTCCCTGTTGGCTCATCGATAGCCTGAAAGCCTGATAGTTTGATAACTTGACGGCGTTATAAGCAACAACAATAGCGGCAGACGCAGCGGAGGCGACAGGGGCAGCGACTTCCACTTCACTTCCACTTTCAGCTGCCACTTAAAATCGTATTTATTTTCTTGTAATTTGTTGATGTTGCTGTTGTTACGAATTCATTCCGTGTTTTCTTTATTCCTTGCTTCATTTCGCGTATTCTATGTATTTATTACTTTCCTTGTATGTTGGCGAGTTTACTTGTTGTTATCACGAATTTCAAGACATTCGCACTTGTCGATAAATATTTTTGCCTTTGGCACTGCTTTCGTTGCGCAACAAAATGCGCCACAAACGACCTTGCCAATTGGCCACTACACTTCCCATCGCTCGTTCACTGGCGCTGCTGCTCCACTGTCATCTTTAGCTCATCAGAACGCTGTTGTTGGTTTTGTTTGCTCAATTGTAGTTCCGAGTTTTACGAGTAACACAACGATAAATGGAAATTTCATGGATTTGAACTGAATTCATATTTTTTTCACCATAAATTACTTTCATCTCTTTTGCCTTACTTTTTCTTTGCTTAATTTTATTCATATCCATTGTTTTCTCTTCAGTTACCTTCGTCTTCGGTTGTTTTTGTTAGTGTGCAGCGGAGTAACTCAATTCGCTGATTTGAATTTGCTCGTTAACGGCTGGTTGCTGCTGAATGCTGACTGCTGACTGCTCAACTGCTGTCGGCTGCTGGCTGTAGTGGTGAGTGGTGAGCCATTTTTCAGTGGCGTTGATAGCTAAGAATATGAAGAGCGCTGACACGCAAAGGTAAATACAACACTTAACATTTGCTTTACGATTTTTTTCTGTTTTCTAATGTAACTACTTTATATTTTACGTAAACACGATTAGTGAAATAAAGCGACAAGTATTTTACCAACAACTAATCAGATAGCTTTCATGAAATATCAGCTGCGGTCTTTGAAGCGAAAATACATATTTTAAATATTTACAGCGATTAAGTCCGAACATATGACAATAAAATTTGGCAGTTGGCAATTGGAAAGAGTATTTTTTGGGTACAGTCGCATACTTTTGAAAATATCCATAAAGGAACTAATCGAAGTACGATAATGATTTTCTTTCTCTGTCAGAACTTTCAGTAGGTGGGAATAATAAAACTTGAGCGGATATGCTTTAATGCTCCACAAAGAAGTCTTCGCAGCTTGTACCTTTTTATGGATAAAACTTTAAGCCCAAAATTGTGACCTGAGAATTAAATACTTAATCGAATTCGAAGCTGCTTGCTTTTGCTTTATCTCAAATAAAATTTTATTAAAATGCTAAATTTAATTGCTTCATTTATGCGTGCTTATTTATATTCATTGAAAATACACTGCTTACAGTTTTATGCCGTCTCTGAACGGCAGTTGGTTTTTTTATAATAAGCTTTTTCATAACGAAAACACGTTCAGTGCCTTGCCATTATCTGCCGAGAAGCGGCCGCTGTTAGAAAAAATCTTTTCTATCATTTGGTGTTTCGTGGCCGGGGTTTCGAACCTGTGCCCTACCGAATGATAATCACGATTCGGCTACAGCGGCCGTCTTAACTATGCACAATGATTAATTGAAAACTGGCACAACGATTTATTGACAAGTTTTGACAATTTATTAATTGCCTTTTTCATTCCAAGAATTTTTCTACGAAAATATAATTCGTTTTCCGACAAGAAACATATAAATCAAAGTTAAGCATTTTGTGCAAATTAAAGAACAAATAAAAAAATTTCAAAAGCACACTTCACACTTTTTAATCAGAATCTTTCTGGTATACCGTTTTATAGCCCAATGCATTTTGGTAGAAATTAGTGCAAGTTTCAGGTGGCTTTGACTATTTAATTTACACTAACGACGTAAAGCATTTTTTTCAATTCATGCATATGAATTTAATTCACCTTCAATTACATCTCTTTTCAATCTCTCCAAAGCTTCATGCGAATCTTCTTCTGTCAGCTCTCAAGTCTCGGTTTCCACACAAAGCAATTTACGGCGGACGGGAGAGTTGGTCTAACAAAGCTTAACTAGGAATCTCTTTGCAGACAGCGTAGAATGAGCTGGCGCATCATATTGTTGCATAGCCGCTGACTTATGCTCACACAATTCCGGTCGTTTTTCCCATAATCTTTGCATAGAGAATAGTAAGCAGAAAATGATAATATTGATTAATAGCTTGAATTTTACGACCCTAATGAAGCTGCACAAACCAAAGAATACCGAAAAACAGCCATAATTGGTTTGAATTTCGAATTAAAGATGCGAGTTTTTATGGCTCTCGGTGAAGACGGGCATACTTTGGCGGATGTGGAACTTATCTTGAGCTCCACTGAGGCTACTGCCGGAGGTCCTGGCTTTGACTTCCTCTACGATCAATAAACATAAATGTTTTTGGTTTTAATAGCGGCCATCCCTTACTAAAAAAACCGCCGATTACACTTCTGCCACAAAGAGGAGAATCGCATAAAAAACTGTCTTTCGTTTGGAGACGGCATAGAACTGTGGGCTCTTTTATTTGTAGGACGGAATGGAGACCAACATTAAGGCCAAAGAACTAAAGAAGGTCGAATATGCCGATTCTATATATGCAGTGAAGTTCTTTATAACGAACGCTAGATCAGAAAGGATCCAACACCGTCAGCGAGGAAAATTGTAAAAAATTAACGCAAACGTAGCTCAGATCTACTTCAAACTTCCATTTTTTTCGACTAAAATTCAATGGGCTATAATTCTGCATACTCGATTTTTTTTATTCATATTAAAAAGTTGGAAATTCTGAAAAATATATATTATTTTATTTGCACAAAGTTCGAAATTTGGATTTATATGGTTTTTGCAGGAGAAATAGCTGCTTCATTTCATAAAAATCAGTATTAAAATGGAATATGAAACCAATAAATTGTCAAAATTGGCTCCTGAGCTGTAGCGCTGTTATACCTAAAGTGATCGTCTAATTATCTGCACATAAAATTCAGCAAAGAAATCCCTTAAATGGCCCCGCTTGTG
Organism: Anastrepha obliqua; assembly: GCF_027943255.1. NCBI lineage: Eukaryota > Metazoa > Arthropoda > Insecta > Diptera > Tephritidae > Anastrepha > Anastrepha obliqua. Next base: position 126,328,583 of record NC_072896.1, on the reverse strand, counting down.
TCATGCCCTGCAGAGCTAGGAATACATAAGCAGATTTGAAGTGTTTTTCCAGTCGTACGCGATTTATTTTCAAGTTATTACCACAAATACAATGTTTTTGGTCTGAGCTGACTTTCACCTAGCGCTCGCATTCGTATTCAAAACAGTTTATGATTTTTTGCACATTTCAGTTTTTAATATAATTTTGTATTTCATTTGCTTAAGCGCAAAATCTTCCATGTTATGTCATTTTGCAGTGATGATTTACATTTTTTCATTTTGCTTTGGCTGGGGTGGCGTCTCGGCTGACTGTTGTTGTCATGGCGACATCTTCGTTGGCATTTGGCACATTTCAACTTTTTCAAAGCGTAATTCAGCGCATAATATCGTCATTTTGCCAACACTGAGCAGAAGTTAATTGAAGTCAGTACAATAAAAACGAAGGGCATTTGAGTACTCACAACCAAGAGTGGAGATTTTTATAATCCAAAAGCTCTGCAATATTTCAACAACCAGCCAAATTGCGTAGACCCACAGGCACAACTGCTTTTCTGCCCCCACTTTCCGCGTGCAACTGGCGTGCCAAATAGCATCTTCAAATACTCATCCTGCCTAATTGGTTGACCGACTTACTGACGACCTCTCACACAGAAGTGGATTTTTTTTAATGGAAAAAGCGTTTGCACTTCTGCTATTCTTGGGGTTGTGGGTGTCTTATGGGATTGCGGGGCCAGAAATGCCGGCTTCAAGTACTTTTGCGAAAAGCCGAACTCAATTCACAGCGTTAAGGGGAATAATAACCACAAAAGTGTATTGTTTTAGAAATAGATGTCAAAGGTTTTGAGTTTATGGCTTTCTAAGCACATTTATTTTTGATTTTCTCTGTAATGAAATGGTGTCATTTGCTTACTTCAAAGTTGGCGTTACTGCTCCGTATGCCCTCTCTTTTATTTACCTTTAGACACTGGTGATGCCCTGCTGCGCTGATCTTGTTGACAGTTTTTTCTCGCAGTTTGTGGCGCGGTCAGTGGTCAGGTGGAAGCGTCGTTTTGCTTACAATTTGTATGCATTTCTTTCTGACTCATTTTTTTTGCCGGCGTTAATTATTTGCCCGTGGCATTTGCTGTTACACTTTGAATTCTAATGCGGTCGCATGCAGGGTTGGTTGATGACCACCTGGGCATACATTTAAAACTATGCCGGCATTGTTGGCTTTAATTTTGCTTCCACCGAGCTTCCGTCAGTTAATTATGGCTTATCTCTCCTGTGGAGGTGTGGTGGATCCAACAATGCGGTTGGGAATTAGTAAAAGTAGAAAGTGTGGATGGAAAGCAGTTCTGTTTGAGTGTGTTAATGCGTGTGCGGCCGTTATATAAAATAATTTATTTAGAATCGTAATTAAAGTTTGTGAATTATTTATGCCGCAATAAAATGTTGACAGCTATTTGCAATCCAGTTTAGATTTATTGCATTGTTTACCGCTTTGAGAAATATGCTGATGCGAGCAGGATGTGTTATTAAAACTTTCCGCATTTTGTTTTTTAGGCGGGAATCGAAATGCGGGAATCGAAACAAGGATAAGTATTAACTTTGAGGCTCAACACTTATATTTGTAACTTGTAACACTTTTATTTGTTGAATATATAAAAAAAAAAATAAAAAAAAAAAATTAAAAACAAAAAAATGTTATCCACAATTTTGTTTTATATATATTATAAAAAGAAAAAAAAATATTTTTGTAATATAAAAACATAACTTTATAAACATGTCAAAAATGTTTGGATATAAAATTTTTTTTTTTTTAATTTATTTGATATTTTCAATTTTTTTAACCAAAATATTTTTTATACAATTTTTTTTTTATCCAAAATTGTTTTTTATCAAAACTGTTTGGATATAAAAAGTTTTTTTTAATCTATTATATATTTTCATTTGTGTTTTATCCAAAATATTTTTGTATATTTAAAATTTTATAAAAAAAAGCGTGGATGTAAACATTTTTTTCATTATAAAAAATTTCGAAAATAATTCCGTTTTTTTTATTTTAAAATAAAATTTTTAATATAATATAATATACAATATAATGGAAAGAGAAACAAAATAAAATTCTTAATATAAAAAAGAAAATTATAATATATTATAATATAAAAAAAATTAAAATGAGAACTAACAATATATAATTTTAATATAAAAAAGTTATTATTATTAAACAATTTTTTTTATAGTCAAATCTGTTTTGGTGTATTGTTATTTTTATATATTGAAATTTTCTTGAGTATTATTTGTTTTATATTAAAAATTATTTATATTCAAATTGCTTTTGGTGTGTTATTATTGTTTTTATATTAATGTTTCATATTCAAATCCTTTTTATATTCAAATTGCTTTTGGTGTATTATTATTAAATAAATTTTTATAAAATATTAACTCTTGCGTATTTAGAAATGTCTATTATTGGACCACGATTGTAGGGCGCAGTGGTCCAGTAGCACGTGAGTCAAATATTTTAAAGTGTGATGCTAAAACAGTTGTTCGGGATGAGTGTGAAATATAATTAATTATTTTATGTAATATAATTTAGTTTTGACAATTAGATTTGGTTAGAAATTGAAACAAAATTTCGCATAATCAGAAAAGTGTTTCCGGATTGAGAGTTCCCTTAGTTTTATTCTCGAAGATGGATGTGTTTGTGATTGATGAAAATGATAGCACTGCTTTCCAAGAAGTGGTCGATTCTCAGTTTGTAATACTTATTGCTACTATGAAAAATATCTTCTCATAAAAACCAAATGCCAAACGAAGGTGACCAAAAGCCGTAGTACGTACTTTCCATTTGAAAAAAAAATACATAATTAGATATCCAGGAGAAATTACTTCCAAACACCTGTCAGGTATGCAAAGGGTAACTGTACTGCTCGCCCTCGTCCATCACTAAACTTTATAAAACGTATGTTGGCATGAAAAAAATAAACAAATTACACCCTTTTTGAAGGGCTCTTTTTCCAATGAATGCATTCACCACCCTTCAAATTTTAGACGCCTGTAAAAAAATTACATTTTGAACTTTTCAGACTTTATAAGTTTTTAAATGTATTCTAATTTTACGGACATGTTTTTTTTGACAGCTAACTAATTAAATAATTTGTTTAATATACTTAGCGGCTACGAACCGGCAGTCAATGGGCGTTGTCCGCAAATCCCATTTAACCCAAACGCGAGGAGAATTAAAACAAATTGAAGCGCGATTAATGGGCCATTAAATTGTTTTGAATTTAGTACCTTTTTCATCCCCAGTAATTTTATCTGCAAGCCACACGGGTTTCCCGCTCATTCTATGCATTTTTTGTGTTTGTGTGTCGCCATGCGCATTAAATGACTTTAAAAAATGCCAGAGAATTTAGTGAAAGAGTGCTTTAATAATCTCCACAACAATTTAGATTACCGCAGCAGAAATTATAGAAATAGTAAATATATTTGTTTTTATTAACTTTTTTTTAATTTTATTTTTTTTTTTTAATGTATCCTAAAGCATAAACAGAATAATGTTTTGATATTTCAACTAGTACAGCATAAAGATACTAACAAGCAATTTTCATTGAACAAATAGAAGAAAGACGAGCGAAGATGCATCAATGTTTATGAGTTCAGAATGAATGTCTAAATGCATAAGGTGCAGCTGTTACTGGGTGCCCATCTGGTCTAAAACTGTTTTACGCTTAAGCCGGCGACGATGGTACGAGGCTGGAGCTATGCATATACACACATGTACACACATATATATATTTATGTATTAATATGTGTGAATATAGATATGTATATGTGTCAATAAGACCATCTACGCAATCAACATACATACTCGCATATTTTATTCAAATTTTTTGGTCACTAGCCATCCAGTGGGTAGCAAAATGTTCCTTAAGTTTAGAAGAGCATAGAGCCATCTAAAGGGCAGTTGTTAAAATTTCAGTGCAAACGATGAGGGATAATATTTTTTACTTTTTAATCTTTAGTTTTATTATGTGAGTAATTTTTAAAGCAAATTAATGTTTGCTTTTTGTTAAAACCAAGGTTTAGGTCACGATGCATCATAGGGAAGTTAACTTCCTAGAATTCATATCGAATAAATAAAAGCAAAAGCTACTCGCTCGTAAGTAGTAAAAATATTTTAAAATAACGTCGCTGCAGGATTTATGTGCCTCTCTTTATATATTGGAACAATTTCTAATCACTAAAATAATTGTATGCCGTTAGTGAATAGAAGTTGTTGGAATTATGAAAATTAAGTCAATACTGATTTTTTCACATTTTAATTTTTTTTTTTTTTTTTATTGAAACGTTATAAATATTTAAATACATTTCATTCTATTACACCTAGTTCACAACTATCAAGTAATATTATTTTATTAAATTCAACAGTATTTACAGGAAATACGTATATAAATGGAAGACAGCTGACAGAATTTACATATATTTGTCAGTCATCAAAATTTCTGGAACAAGATCATTTGGTTTTTTTCGTTTAAGTCTCCGTAAGTCTCTTTCCAGCATAGTTTGGCATCAAGCGTCATCCCTAAGTACTTCGCCGTATTGGAGTAAGGAATTTTCGGGCCAGAAATATATACAGGATTATATTGAATTTTTTTGTTTGTAAAATCCACATGAAGTGACTTGGCTTCATTAAGTTTTATACGCCACTTTGTAGTCCATTTTAATATCAACAGAGAATTTTTGCTTCAAAATAAAATAAATACATTTTTGTTCACATTTCAGGTTAACTTAGATGAAACAGGTAAATGCCCATTGTGAGGTAAATGCCCAGTGAGGAAAAAAAATTGTATGCAAACTTATCCTAGTTTCTTTGAGCCAAAGAGATACGTGATTCTCTTGAATTATTTTAACAAGATCGTCTCCAGACTGCCTTAGCTCTCGAATTATTGATCAATATTTCTAAAAAATTTTCCAAAGTGCTGTACATTTCCTACTATTCGCAATGGATCAACCAACTGGAGCAGCGTTGGACGAGTAGTGTGGAGGTATATAAATTGAAAAGGAGACTATGACGAAAAATAAAAAAGGTTTAAAACAAATACCTATTTAAGTTTGTATATTTGCACGGACTTTCAAACGGCACTCTTAGTTAGAGTCTCTCAAAAGCCATGAGACTGAGTTCATAAAATATTTTTAATACAAATGTCCAAGCTTGAAAAATAGCCATTCGTTTCTGCAATCACCTGCTCGTTTGAATAAAATCTTTTTCCTGCCAGCCATTTCTTGAAATTGGGAAACAAATTGTAGTCCGGGGGGGCCAAGTCTGAAAAATAGGGCTGATTTGAAACGAGTCGGAATCCAGTTTCCTTTAATTTTGCGTCGGCAACTGCTGAGACAGAAGCTGGTGCGTTGTCGTGATGGAAAAGGAAAATCACTAGACTTCCTCGATTCAAACGAATGCCAAATCCAAAGAAATATACCGATTTGGCTGAAACTTGGTGAGGTTCTTCTAAGAGCTGCTACTAACTACACATAACCTCGATGCGCGCTAGTTATGTTATCTCTATGACTTTGTATGAACTTTTCAAACGACCCTCGTATATTAACTAAATGGCCAACAGCCCAATGGCCTCTTGGTACTCCTGTTAGTGTCAGTACCACATTTATCAAATTTCGGTGGAGGTAGCACGATACTCTGCTGATATTCAGTTTAGTCCAATTGCTGAAGCATCAACTTATATATTTTTCTCGACTTTTCTCTTTGAATGCAGAAACTGAAAGAAACTTGAACGTGAATAGCCAGCGGATTAGTTTCTGTCCGTCTACGCGTGAATATCTTCGCATTGCATCCCTTCCTGTAATTTGGAACAAGTTGTGTTTATTGTTTATCATTTGATTCCTCTAGCAAATCACTCCACTTCTCAATAGGCTTATGAAAAGGCAAATACAATAGAAATACCACTCTGTGTGCGTACAGTCATTCTGCACACCATGCCCCTTCCATAAGAGCAAGAGCCGTTGCAAGATTCTTCCGAGCCACAAGTCTCAATAAATTTAACAAAAAGGTAGTTAAGCAAACCAAATTGGGGTGCATTAATAAACTCCGCAAGCTGTCCAACTCAAAAACATATACCCCCAAAGCTGAGGTCACATCGCTCCCATCGGTCTTCATTCTTGCTAAGCTTCCTAAGCATTGTTTTAGATGCTTTCCAGGTGCATTTGTTTGCTTTCTCATTTCTCAGAGCAAAATTATGTCTTGAGATCTGGGGCAGATTAAAGTTATCATATATGACGAGGTTCTAAGGATTGCCGCGCTTTCGGACTCCGATGCCAGCTAAAATGGCAACGAAAGTTAGTTTTGAAGGGAAAGGCTCCATTGAACCCACCAGCTTGGTTATATTGCATACAGGAAAACGCTACGACAGACTAAAAGCATTAAGTAAGTAATAAGATAGTCACAATCACTCAATGCTAACGTCTACCAGCTTTTCCTAGACTAAGTTGCTTGGAAACTATGAGATGGTGAGAGAATTGAGAGTTTGCGAATTTGACAGAATCAGCTGTTTGGCTGATGAAGAGGGGATGTGCTTACAAAAAACTGAGATTGGTTTAGTGATATACGAAAAACATTGACAAAACTCACTTCGTTGCCGTTTGAACAACGACTGATTGAAGTGAGTGTGTGAATATCTGTGAAATTATCGTGCAAATTTTGGCTACCAGCTTTTATCCTCTTATTAAGTAGAGCTAAACCTATTTTGTGCTGTATATAATTCGCCCGGGTAGTACTGTAGATGAAATGTATGAAATACCAGCCTGGGAGTACCAAGTATCACTGAAGCACTCTTACGATACCATTATGAGACCTCCATCCGGCACATATCTACACCCCAGGCAGTTAACATTCCGAAAAATTGAGCGAGAAGAACAAAATTCTTCACCCGACTAATATTTGACTCACAAAAGGCGCGTGTGATTGTAACTGATTATCATGCAAGCAACTCACCTCATTAATTTTTTTTAACACTAAAAATCATTAAAACCGGTTCGCTTTCGTAAAAAAGGTATTGTGGCAGATTTGCTGCTCAACTGCGAAAGTGAAAAGAGATATCGATAAAGAATAGTAGCAGAATTGTCTAAGTATAGCGACCCTTTTCGTTTGAAAGTCGATTAAAATACACAAATATGCATAATTTTTTGTGTCTGCCGGTTTTTGCTGTCATTCAACCTGTTCACCATTCAAGGTGAATAGTACGGAGTTGATTGTGTGTGGTTTGTCCGGTAATAGGCTTCCATTTCAATTTCCATTTCATTTGCATCTTTACATATTGACCTTGAATACACTCATACTTGAGCACATTTGCTTCCATATGCCTGTGGGTGTGTGTGTAAGCTGGGTGATTTTTAAGAGACATGAAATTGTTTTCAAGTAGGTCTCAAACACATATTTGGACTTTATTGATTAGTAAATTTTTATCGCTTTTAGTGCTTATAATAAATTGGAGCAGATGACCGAATTGCATGTCCAGGCAGTTTAATTTCGTGCCATTTTTTTAGCACAGCCTCCCTTATTTCGCTTTTAAGGCAAGAATCGTAGCTGGTTTATCAACTAACTCAGTGACGTGTCAAAGTCTATAGCAACCCAACGGGGTAAAATTACATGGCTTAGAGGGCCAATACAGGTAATTCGGAAATTCTGCTACAGAAAATCTGTCCCAAAAAGTGATGGTGTCACTCTTTGGATGACATATTGAACCGTTAGGCACTTAGATGATTGGTAACAATGTGTGAAGTCTGAGAGTCGTGAATCATTAGTCTGTAGCGCTCAATATTGCCGGTAACGTTGGACTTAGTTTTTAAAGAGTATGAAACAATGACGGATCTGGTTGCCAAGTCATCTTAAATGATTTATATAATTTTTTTGGTGTGTAGTGGGGTCTCGTTAAACGTCACCACTGCGTGATTTATATGTTAAAATGATCTATCGTATTGCCAATAAACCAGGCGAAGGGTGGGCGAAGTAGCACATAACTCGTAAATTTTGGGGTTAGGTCTTTGCACAGTTATTTCTCAAGGTACCCCGAACAGTGCAAAAGTGTATTTCCTGGGGCAACTGACTTGACTGATACTCACATCGAAAGCTCTTTAAGGGTCTTAAATAAATTAATATTGTCAATTAATAAAAACCTTGTTTTGCTTTGAAACCAAATTTAGCAAACTAAACGTGCCCCAATTGCTCCAATTCAAATATTTTCGGCCAATACAAAATCCAACACACATTCACAATGTTCAGCAACAGAAAGAGTACGAAAAACTCTATTTATGCATATGTATGTGTGCGTATGAAAATATTTTTGCTACTATATAATACAGCTATACGCACAGCCGTCCATCCGCTTGCTTTGCTAACCTTCCACATTTAGCTCAATATTGGAATTTTTAATCGCTCCAAAGCCTATTGAAATTGAAATGTTGTATCCAGCACGTAAAGCGACAAACAGAAACGGAAGCCATAAGTAAATGAAGAGGCTATCGCAATCAAAATAAATTTATGGCTTTAAGCTCAGAGTTTCGGGGTACTCAACGCAAGTGAATCGCCAAAGTAAAAAGAAAATATTGACAAATTTGGACTATTAAAATTCGAAATTGCCTGCTGGCTGTCATACTGCCTAAACCCACCGAGTTGGAGCGAGTTTATCGAATTTTAATTTAACATAAATACCCAAGTTGTCTGCGTATATAGAACGCGTAGCACGCAATTTGGGGTGAAGCCATCAACATTTTTGCTACGTTCTTTGGCTGTGACAGAGAGCTGCTTGAGTTGAGCTTTTTTTTATAGCCGCTGGCGTTGGTCGCTAATGTTTTCAGAAATTACTACAACAATGGAATACCATATGCAAACCGTTAGATTTCTGCTAAATTTCAATGGCGTTTGCCAGTCTTCTAGCCGCCCCAAGCAATTTCGGTTCTGCGGTTTGACCTACACGCCAAAACGCTTTCATTCAAAAAAGTTGTATACAGTAAATAAGAGAAAAAAAAAATAACACAATATGCGTGAAATGCTTTTTATAATGAAATTTTGCAATAATTAAGTGCAGCTTTTAGTGACAGCGCGCTATCAGTGGGGATGCGGTTGAAGGTCAGATGAAAAGAAAGCAAAAAAAAAAAAAAACAATAAAAAACTTTTAGAGTAAATAAACGCCGTTCTGAGGTGAATTAACATGAAACAATTTTCAACACACCGTAAACATAACTTGTATGAACACTTTTCTGCTGGCTAAATGCTTTGCGGGTATATGCATATCGTAATAGCAGGGAAAAGTTGCTACATATCAATACAAATTCAGGAAAAAAAAGAAATTTCAAATCGGTTAATATCTTCCGTTCGCGCATTGCATTTAAAATTTACAAATTTTATAATAAATTGAACAAATATTCGAAAAATTGTAAGAGGTGGAAATGATGTTAGATAAAGTTCATTTTTTGTAGACTATTACAACATCAGGTATAGTTTGAAAAGAAAAACGTCTACCGCTCTATCAAAGCCCCTACAGCCCCTGAAAAGAAGTGGAAAATGTCATTTTTTGTATAAATTTACGTAATTGCGGGTGGTTAGTTTCTCTATTTTAATTTTTGTATAAGTCTTCTTGAGTATATAAGTAGAATAAACTATTCCCCTCTTAGCGCGCCCACTGACCACACTATCTTAAAGAAGTTTTGTACAGCTCTTGGCCCGCCCTTTTTGGACGACTCAGAACTCACCGCGTGAAGGTGACTGTACGACGAGTTCCACCCACTCCCTTCCCAACCAACTAACCAAAGATGAAAAATTATTTATTCGGGAGTGGCAAAGTCTGCTTTAGTGTCAAATTGAGGCATAACTGTATGAGAAGTGAGTGCTGCTCTTATAAACCCATCACGTCTCTCGTTCCCATACACTTTTGAGGACGCTTGAGTTACTAGTTTTACGCAACGCTCCACAGCTTGCGTATGGCATGGAATATTTGTTAAATCTATGGTTAATTTAGGTTTTTCTTTATCAGAAATTAATTGCAAGATATCTTCAGAAGAAAGGCTGTCTAAAATTGGAGGGCAGGTAAGTTTCATTTCAGACCAATTAATTAACTCAAAATATTCATTTGCTCCAAAGTTCAGTTTAGGAACCAAAAAGTTTCTAATATTTTTGTCTTTTGAAGGGATTTCTTTTGCAAAGAAATGTATAATCGTAGGAACCTGTTTGCAATTGTCAACCACCGAGAGTGTGATATTGGTCCCGGATCTCGATTTGCTAGATCTGGGGAGCAAAAACCAGCATCAATAGCAATGGCAATGTCATGTAAGTATTTCTGATCTTTACTTAAGCTTATTGCGTCAAGCGTTCGTGGAAGAGAGCATTCGATCCTCTGAAAAGCAACGATGGACAAAGATTCACATTTAGCCAGCTGTTTGCCAAGAAGCCCACTGAAAGACTGAGGACCTGTTGTTTTACCATCAAGTATTTCAACTAGATGCCTCAGTGGTAATTCATTAAAATGGAGGAGACAGATAGCCCATTGTACTGGTCTTTTTAAACGCGTTTCAATGAATTTTATTGCACCATTCTTCCACCCAGTATTTGTTGACGTACCATCACATCCAATCACTACAACATTAGATTTATTTATACCATTTTCTTCAAAATAATTTTCAATGCTGTATGCTGTGTCCTTTCCACTTTTTGAAGTAGGTACTAAATGACAAAGGTACTTTGAGCCTAGTTCTGCTATTACTGAAATGTGCTCTTCTTTTTTTATAGATTGATAACGTTTGTTTCCTTTTCCAACTAAAACTAAAGTGTCATCCATCCTGCCATCAAAATACACACACATCGGATCGTTTAATTGCTCTATTGCATTCCCCGATTCGATAAGTTTTAGTCTACATTTTTCTTTTTCTCTTCTCATTTTGCTTCGATCAACAACAAAAGAAGTATCTTTGTCCGTTATAAGACCAACGTCTTTAAATGCACTAGACACAATAGCTGCTGCTGCTCTATCAGATACTCCAAAACGATCACTTGTTAAGGCCGTTGCTGGAAGTGATAAGCGCATCTGTGCATTTTTTGAACTTGCTGACTGAGAGGAAATAGAGCGTGGGGTCTGAAAATCGGGATCATTCTTATCATTGTCAACCTCAGGAGTTATCTCTGTTTCAGAATCAATACTACTACAAGAAGGTCCAGGTAAGTTGGTCTGACTTAAGTGACGAGCTTTTCTCTGCAATTTTAATGTAAGCTTTTGAGTTTCTTTGGTATCTACTGTCCCAATCTTTCCTTGTCCGAGATATCTTTGAGCATATAGAAATTTGATTTCTAATGGCGGTATCTTTCTATCTTTAGGGCATGTGCAGTTGATAGTTACCGGCCTGGGACAAATACACTTGTCAAAGCTTCTTTGACAAAAGCAATTGAGTGTCATCTCGCACTTGCAGGACGAAATGTCAAATAATGTACTTGAAGATTGTTCAATAAAATCATTGTACTTCTTTTGTTTCTCAGGTGTGTCTTTGTCCCTTGAATAAGATTTACGAAGAGTGTAGTATCGATCATGTAGATGTTTAATCTTTTGTACAACTCTTGTGTGGGAAACTATTGGAATCGAAGCCTTGGAATAAAGGGACTCAGTCTGATGAGCTACAGTATCTGCTACAACTGTGAAGCTTAACTTCTGACCAGAACTGGCAGCAGAAGATTCTACTGACATTTTGTACCTCACTTCTTGCCAACATTGTATAATGTCGGTATTAGTGGGAAGGACCGATGACAGCAGTGGTTTAGGTGCACCAAAAAATGGGCAGTGTATGTCCTTACGAGTAAGAGACATGAATAAAATGTTTCAAGAGATTTAATGTTAAGTAATTGTGTAAACTATGTAATTCAAAAGAACATCGAATAAAATTTTTTTTGACCAAACAGCGCTGTTCGACAAGAGTGAAAGCAGAACTGGTAATGACCAGAGAGTACTAGCTCTTCCGTGCACTTCGTTTATCGGTATGCCAGAATCGAAAGCAGAATGAAAAGAAAGACGATGGAATACAAGTAACCAAGTGGAAGACGATCTAAAGCACAGACGTGTTGTAGTAGCCGTAAGCCGCTTTCACGCAAGCCTCATTTGGCATAGGCTTCCTTAGTAGATTTGGTGTAAAATTGGTAAAAGTTAATCGCTCAGAACCACAGAAATGGATAGATTAGTAAATTAAAAATCTACTACTCAATGCTGAAAGTGCTATGTATAAAAAGGGAGCTCGATCTTTAATCATTTACCACTTCTACAAGTTTTCGTAAATCAGCTAGATTTGGGATAAAATTTGTAAATTTTAAATGCAATGCGCGAACGGAAGATATTAACCGATTTGAAATTTCTTTTTTTTCCTAAATTTGTATTGATATGTAGCAACTTTTCCCTGCTATTACGATATGATTTGAAAAAATTTACGTATTTCACTCCGGTCTAATGCATAGTAGGGTGCATTGGACTCCAAACAAAAAAAAAAAAAAAAAAAAAAACAAAACTCAGTGCTGTTTTTCATCGGAATTGTAAAATTCATTGTATATTAAAACTTTAACCACAATATTTCGAAAAAAATTGTAAAATTTACATGAGCTGTACTGATCTGCAAGTAATTAATAATTTTGGTCGCGTTGAAAAAAACTTTGAAACATTTTTATTCACGCCTTTTATTTTTATATTTTTCGATGCTCTGAGATAATGTTTAATTTAAAAAATATTTATTAATGTATAAAAAAAGTATTTAAAAAAATGTATTTTCGAATCGGTCCAACTTACGTCTACATCTTAAAATTTTTTCGAAATATTTTGGCGAATTTTTTAGAATACATTAAATGTTATAATTCCGGTGCAAAAACCTCAACTCTTTTGGTGGCAACCTAATGGTATATAGATATATAAGTACATACCACCCCGATCAAAAACCTCCCGGGTTTAAGTGACGTCTTAATACTGATTCGAGTTCTGTATTTAGTTTGCTTGGTTAGGCTGCCACATCTTTGATAAAAACTCATATCAAAATTGTATCGCCATTGCTTGACATTTGCAAAAGTTACGCCCTCTGGATTTACTCTACCTCGGCACGTGTTTGTTTGCAGTTTTAAAAGTGGACTTGAATTTGCAACGAGTTTGTACTAAATTTTGCGTTAAAAATGGATTCAATGGTGCAAAAACCTTAGAAATGTTTGGAAACTGTTTCGGTAATGATACTCCACAGTCAACAGCGAATGACGTTTAGGAGTGGCATGGACGCTTCTGAAGAGATTACAAACGGAGTGTCAGACCGTCGACATCGAAAGTGATGAAAATATCCATGAAGTGGAAGAAAAGTTTATCAATATCAGCAACAATCAATAACCATCAGCGAGCTGGTAGAGGACCACAACATTGCTTATGGGTCTATTCAGAACATTGTACAGGGTGAACGATATGAAGTGTTACCAACTTCACACTGCTTGTATCTGTAAAACAGCCCATGACATCAACGTTGAAATTGTTCTAATGACAGTTCAATATATTGTTTATAAGCCATCAAAAGCATTTGCGTCTCAGTGTTGTTGAATTTTTTTTTCTGTAATGCAATTCAAACGTAATAGTGTGATTGTGTTATATTTGGTTCGGAAAGTGAAGGCTTGACTTGAACGAAATCCACGTCGAAGTGGAAGAAAAATGGCCAAAGAACTGAAAATATCGGAAAGCAGCATTCGACGCATATTGAAAATTCAGCTCAAGATCAAGGCTTACAACTTCCAAAAAGCACACGACCTTTCGTCCCAGAAAAAAAAATTCGGTGCGAAAGAGCAAAGGAGTTGTTGCGCTTGCACGAACGTGGCGAATTTCCTAACATTGTGTTTTCTGATGAAAAAAATTTCCCAATTGAGCAGTTCATAAACACCCAAAACGATCGTGTTTACTTGGCCGAACGCTCATACGAGAATTTGAGCCTACATATGGCCACTCGAAACAATTTACGATCGCAAGTAGTGGTTTGGGCCGCAGTGACCGCTGATGGACGCTCTCCAACCGTTTTTATCGAGCCTGGTGTCAAAGTGAATGCGACTTATTAACGGGAAAATGTTTTAGAAGCTACTTTAGAGCCGTGGACACGCAAACATTTCGGTCGTAGACCATGAACGTTCCAACCGGACTCGGCACCGTCTCATAAAGCTCGTGTGAACCAAGAGTCGTTAAAAAATCATATTCCACACTTCGTTTCGTCCACACAATGGCTTTCGAATTCGCCAGACGCAAATTCGATGGACTATTCCATCTGGTCCATTTTGGAGAGCAAGGTGAGGACTAAAAAATATGCCAGTATGGATGCGCTGAAAAAAGCGATTATACGAGAATGGGCCAAAATATCTCAAGATCACATTCGTGCGGCATGCAACTCATTTTTTGACCGTTTGAAGGCTATAGTCAAGGCAAAAGGTGGCCATATCGAGCTAAAGTGAATATATGTTGAAATTGTAATCATTTTTGAACAATTTGGTCTTTGAAATCAATAAAAACTAATTTTACACAAAAAAGTTATGGTGTTTTGAATCGTTCACCCTGTAGTTTATGATTTGGGTTTGCGCCATGTTGCTGAAAAGTTGGTCCCAGTTGGTTGGGACCTGAATTTCATCCAAAAAAGGGACCGCGTTGATATCGCCAAAGGTATGATTCTCAAGGCTGAATCCGACCAAACATTCAACAAATGCATCGTTATTGGAGACGAGACGTGGATTTAAGAGTACGATACGCAATACCGATATCAAGCGGGAGAGTGGAGAGCTCCGAATGAACAAAGACCAGAAAAACCAAAACGTTTGAATCAAAGAAGAAAGCGATGTCCACGGCTTTTATGGATTACAATGGTATTGTACAACTCGAATGGTAGAAAGTCAGATAGTTAATAAAAACTATTATTTGGACGTTTTGAGACGTTTACGTGAAGCAATTCAGCAAAAAAGGAAAGCACTAGTGGAAAAACAACTCGTGGATTTTGCGACAATATAACTCATCCCAACACAGTGTCATCATTAACCGTGAATTATTGAGTAAGAATGAAGCGATTGCCATACAACATCCACCTAAATTTTTGATATGGCTTCCTGTGATTTCTTTCTGTTTGAGCGAGCCACAAAACCACTAAGGGTGAGTTTTAACAGCAGAAAAGAAGTAGCGAAAAATAGAAGATGGCTGATATATTAGCTATACCGAAAATAGAATTTCAGAAACATTTGGAGAGCTGAACCAAACGCTGGCGTAAGTGATTTGCAGTTGATGGGAAGTATCTATTTCGAAGGCGATGATATCACTTTTGAAGGAACAACTTGTATTTTGAGTTCTCTGATTATTTTCGTGTAAACTTTTTGGTCCAGCTGGCATATTGAAGGTGTGCAGCCAACAATGGAAATTCTACCAACGTGTTGCTGCCACATGCTGTTGCTCGCTGTGCGGTTTCTAGTGATTGTTTTTAGTTGTCAATGAATTACATTGTGTGAGAGTCGGAACAGTGTAAATTTTTCATATTTCTCGTTATTCTTTAGCACTGCAACAATATTTCGCAATTTGCAGTTTCTTACGACGTTAGTTCGTGCATTCTTTGCACCTAAAGGCAGCTATAAAATATTCTAGGTGCCACCTCTTACGCCATTCCACATAGGTGTGCGCTTACTGCTTCGTCAACATATAAAGCGGAAATGGAAAAAATATAAGTTGAAGTGGGATAGGGAAACTTTCCCCTTTATTGACATTTTCTATTTTGGAGTTGGACAAAATTTATTGATATCAATAAGCGAATGCCATACAAAGAGGGGCCCTTAAACCAAAAGATATTGAACCAACAGTTATTTTTAAATTCTTTTTTAAAAGGGAAATCAGCAGAAGTGGTGTTTTTAACGGCGTTCTTATCCAATTTTTATGCTTTGCCCATTAAATTTCGAGAAATAACCACATTTTTCCTATCTAACAGCATTTTTCGGCATATTTTCTCAAGTACGAAGCATAGTTGATTGTGATGTGTGAATACAGGCTGGTCCAAATGTAGTTTGTTTTTCATTTAAGCGTTGTTTTGACACTAACAATTCTAAAACTTGAGTGCTTTACTCTCAGCAAGACGCGGTAGACCCTTGGTTTGTTTGCAGGCGTCGTCATTAGAGACTCTGAAATTATTCCATGCGGTACCAGCTGGTGGTAGCAGGGAAAGGGGAAGGCCTCCTCTGCGTTGAAAAAATCAGGGGAGTACTTGGCTTCACTTCGTGTTTCCAACTGCCGTCGGTTAGCACGAGAAAGAAACGACTTTGTTAAAGTCTCTTACTTAAAAGGGCAGGTTAGTTGAGGAATCGACCCGTAATATTTTAAAATGTGAAAAACGCTAAGCAACTAATTTCATGGGGCACTGTTATTTGCCAAAGTTACTATGCATGGCTGTATTTTTGTCATGACATTAATTGAGCTAATAGCTGGCAATAATAATATTTTTAATTACAGTTATTCCTTTCCCACCAACGACAATTTTCAATGCCATTTTTTAATTTTAATATTCCCAGCCAGTCATGCTCGAGTTCGCACACTTTGCCTCGCTCTATTAAATAAATTTTGTCATTTTCCATATAATTATCAACAACATGAAGGCTGAATTTAATGATCGATTCCCATTGTCAATGTCAATTTTGCAAAAAGCCTCAACAATACGCAATCATTTTCCGGGTTAGACTCTATTATTTGCTTATGTGAATGAAAATTGTGAATATTAGATGGCAAAAAATTTACTTTTTATGTCGCAAAAAATTTAATTTATCGAAGTTACATCAACCGGAAGGTGTTCGCAACAGATTTTAAAAATAATTAAGTTTCAAGGCTAGTAATAACAACACAAAATTAAACATCAAATAAATAGTTTATTAGAAATAAAAGGACTACACTAGTTTGCAAATATTTTGTTCTGAGGGATTTGACTTTTATTTCTTAAGTGAAATGTGACCCGAAATACAAATACGAAGTCGAAAATAAAATTGAATATACAATATATAAATTGTACTCTGATGAAATCAAGTCTTCGATTTCGTGAAGATGTCTTAATTTAATCACTACAAAAACAAAAACGCGCCTCATAAAGAGACAAACAATCACTTAAGCCCAAGTACTTGTTTTTCATTGCCCTCTAGGTAAACAATTCCGGGACTGACCAAAATCAAATTTGTATATAATTTTAATTTCGCTTGGGTCATATTTTGGCAAGTCTGTGACTTACGGATTGTATTTTTATTTCCCGCTCTAAGGATTTTGTATTTGATGTTGGAAAATAAAATAATTCATAATACTGAAGATATCACCTGCTGATTTAATGGTATTCGCATAATCTGCAGGAACAAAAATATCATGTTTTCGGACACACAAATTCTTTTCTGTGACTCTATGAATGTAAACGACTTTCATTTGTGTATGACAGACTTCGAGATACTTTTGGTCTATAATGATTTATTTTCTAATGACAAATCGATTAAAATATTGGGCAAAGTCAACGATCGTTCCATAATATAATTTTGGTGGGGTTAAGTAAAGGGTTTTCCAATAACAGGTGTTATTTATTGTTATAGAGAGATGACTAGCGATTTTTTGTGATCGGAATTGGATGGTATTGATCTGGACAACGTTTATTTTCAACAAGACGACGCTACGTGCCACACAAGCAACGAAACCATTGATCTTTTACGGGAAAAGTTTCCGGACCGGAGAGGTGTTGACAATTGGCCACCGAGATCTTGTGATTTAACACCTTGTGACTTTCTTCTTTGGGGCCACGTGAAAGAGAAGGTCTACCCCAACAGCCCAGGGTCGATTCAAGACCTCAAAGATGGAATTCGAGAGGCTATCGAGGACATAGGGCAGCCTTTTTGCAATTCGGTTATGGAAAATTTCATGAATTTCATTGTCCTGTAAGCGTGGTCGTGGTGGTCATTTGCGTGATGCTGTTTTCCACTATTAATGGCATACCTTCCTCTTTATAATGAAATAAACATCCGATCATTTATATTAAAAAATTACATTTTGTTTTAATATCAAAATAACACCTTTTATTCGAAAACCCTTTATATTGATACCATTAGGAAGAAAATACGTCAATACTATTTTTTGTTTTTAGTACAGAAGTGCGATGCATTTAGGTTGAATAAAAAAAACGTATGGTCGTGCCAGTCTACATATTAATGAGACGAGCTCCGAGGACCGATTACAGCGTCTCGACTCGAAAGTCTGCACAGGTGGTTCAAAAACGGACTGTGGTGTTGGAACAGACGGTTTAAATAGAATTGAATAATCTATGCGTCTTCCTAATACATTAGAAAGGTGAGGAGCTAGTAAGACAGGGGGTATACTTCAACGAGTCCGGAGTTATAGAAATAGGGAGTACCCAAGGCGTGCGTAAAAGGGAGATCTTCTCGGCCGTCGACAGATGGATTAACATGGATATCTGCAAAATAACTAAACAAACGTGGCCCAACTTCAACAAATCTAGAACTGAAGAGTTGTTAAGAAAGCCACGAGCAGATATATTCAGAATTACGTCAGCAATAATCGGCCACTGGCCTTTGAGAGACCATGCCAACAAGTTAGATGTAAAAGCTGCAATCAAGAAGAATCTGAGGAGAAAGTCTTTCACTATCTGTGTGAGTGCTCAAGTCTGGGTGCTCAACGACATAGAAAATAGAAATTAATTGCAGAAAAGAAAATAGACGACATAGTCAGATTCATAGCAAAATCGAGATGGGGTCAAGTGGTGTATAAAAATGGCATCTTTTGTGCTGATTGGGTCTGGACTGTGTCACTCAGACACCACCTCTTCCATCACCCCCTTAATCTAGGTTCCGTGACATCGGAATATTGAAGTAAACGAACTGCCAAGGGGATCCGCTATGAATAATATTTTTGCAGAATCGGTATTCACACCACTGGGTGCAATCGAGAATATAATTTCCTCAAAATACCTTCGAATCGTAGATGGTAGATGGTAAGATCTGATGACATGCGAAGTTAGCAGAACGTTATGGCCCACCTACAATCACAAACAAACGTCAGCATTAATAAATATAAAACGAAGGGATGCCTGCAGACTTGCGGCTGCAATAATTGGCTTTTGGTCCATAGGAGAGCAAACAGCCAAAGTGGGCATCCCTCATAACCCACACTGTCATAGTTGTAATTAACCAGAGAAAAAGGAGCTTTCTTTCACTTCCTCTGTGAATGCCATGGCCTTTGAAAGGCAAGGATGTTAGCCATTGAAAAACCGCTTTTTGAGGACCTCGAAGAACTGGCTGGTACAGACATAAACAAACTTATAAGTTTTCTCAATCGCATAGACTGGATATAGTCGTGAAGGAATAACCCGTATAACTTGTTCGCGGCAACAAAATGGTGCGGAAGCGTTAAATGGATTTTTGGAGAAACACCACATTAGCCCACCAACAAACCAACGATAAAATAACACTAAACCGCGCATTCTTACTTTTTTTACTTCAAGTAATTGCGAGATTTATATATTTGTAATATTTTATTACCCATCCTCCAAATTAACCATTGCATGGTACGTATTGCAGTATCCAGCAAACGAATAAATCAAACCAATTACGTTTTACATCACATTTACACTCTGTCTTCCAATTGGCTGCTGAGAGCGAACGAAGCGTGGGTGTGTTGAGTCAAATGCATACGATAACTGCTACACAAAAGCAAGAAGTTGGGTTTTTTCACATGGAACGTCATGGAATTTAGATATATCGCGAAAACTGTTTCAATTTCTTGGTATCCGCCTTCGCTTTTGTTTTCAGGGTCAAATCTTGCATAAGAAGTGAAAGTCGGGGGATGCCACAGGCCAAACATATAATTTCTAATTTGCTTACCAGTGTAATCGAATGCAAATGAAAATCTGTTTTGCATGCAAAATTGCCACCTTGGATTTTAAAAAATACTGTAGTAGGAGTACAATAGCAACAACAATAACAGCAATTGTTCATGGACTCAAACTGTTACAGGTGAATATGTGCGCGCACACATACACACATACATTTCAAAATGTGCTGTAAAACAAAACAAAAAAAAGAAAAAAATACAAAACAAAAATATAAAACAGCAACAAAAAAAATAAAAAACACCGAATAACAAAAACTAATTGGCTACGCATTTAAAAATTTGGCATCAAATAATGAAAGCAAAAATGTTTCACCGTTGAAAAGATGTTCACAAGAACAACAGCAACGTCAGCAACGCCAGCATTCGAAAACCAAACGCGTATTTATTACAGACCCGAACTCACTCATACACACACACACCACCAGCGATCTAATAGCGCAATGACATTTCGTTTAAAAAGCACCACAATTACAACAACAACAATAATTATAATAAACCAACGAAATATAAATAATAGCAGCGGTGGCGTACGCTGACTTACGGTTGAACAAAATTTGACAAATGGTGCCGCCGACACCAATTACCCATGCACACACACATACATAGTGCGCGCATAAATATGTGCTCGCATTGTTGTTGGCAGCGCTGATTTGTTGATTTGCTGTTCATTTGTGCTGCGGTGCTACCTCCTGCGTCATTATTGCCCGCACAGGTCTGACTTTGTGCCAATCCAGAATTATAGGTTGCCTCTGCCCGCCGACCCAGCGTGGCTCATCGCACGCTCTGCTGCTCCGCTGTGCGCGCGCATACAATTTAATTGGCCATCAAATTTGCCCAAATGTAATTAATTCAGCCGTTATTGCGCGCCGCTGCTGCTGCCGTTTGCATTACTTGTTGCTTTTTTTCCAATAATATTACTCGCACACATACACGCATGCATATGTAGCTGGCCTTTTTGTTGAGCTGCTGCCTTTATTGGTAATACTGTTACTGCACGCGCTCATAATGGCGTTGCTATTGCCATAGTTGCAGGTCAATTCGATTCAATTCAATGCAAATGACAGGCGGGTGTGCCGGCGCTCGGTCGGTCGGTCGGTCGCTTCCCATCCTGCGCATTCGACTACCTCAATGCCCGTTTTGCATTTTACCAATTCTATGCTCCATGTGGTTGCCGCAGCTGGCAATTAAAAACCATTTCACTTTCATTTCCTACCGTTTATTGCTGCTGCTGCTGCTGCGGCGAAATTACCCATGGCAGGCTAATTTGATGTCTGCTTGGTCAGGGCCTTGTGCCGCGAGACTCGTTTTAACAATTTTTGCTACACAAATTCGATTATAACCAGATTTTTATTGAATTCAATGTGAGACAAAGAATTAATTCTGCGCTGAATTCACATAAATGAGTTGAAATATGGAAATTGCGAATTTTCATGCAGGTCTTTATTCGAAATGATGAAATTAGTTTGCGAAGGAATAACCAATTAATTTTTACTGAATGAAACTTATGAATTCCCGCTTAAATTAAATAAAAAAATTATATAACATAAAATTATTATGCCTCTCCCAGCGCTCGAACGCAAAGAATAGAGTCGTCACGGTTGACGATCTATGATATAAGAAATATTTAAATTTACGTTCTAAAAGTTTTTTGAGATATTCTTAAAGGATTTTATTAACATTTTATGAAAAAAAAAATTTTTCTTTTACGAAATTTTACAGGTATCTGTTCCCTTAATATATGGCTTATGTACTTATAAATATATAAAAATAATAAATATATTAACAACAGTGAGGCACTCAATTTCTGACACAGCAAACATTTTTCATCGTATGTCTGTTTTTAAAGCTAATTAACAAATAATTTGAAGTTATTGTTGTTTTCGTTTACTACGCCAACAATTAGCTATCAAATACAGTTACTCTCATTTAATAATTAATTTTATTATGCCTTTTAAATTAATGAAAAAAATACGCATTCATAGCACAAAATTACTGACACACTTAGCAGCGTTTCCGCAATGTGTGGTTAATGTTTCATTTAACCAATGGTTGGCTAACCACCTGTTAGCATGAAATGACAATTTCACATAAATAAAGTATTATATATAAATAAAACTAGTCTAAATTTCAACTGCCAGCTTTGCTGTTTCCCAGCATTCACGAATTTTTGGTATGCGAAAAAATCAAAAAAAAAAAAAATACTTTTATTTCTCAACTGTTTTGCTTTTGAATTTGTTGTTACCCATCGCAGACATGCAAAGAAGAGATGATCTAATTTGTACACAAACATTTTTGCTGTTCTTAATGAGACTCAAGTGTCGCCTCAATTATAACCAAGCAATAAAATCGAAACAAATGAAATAGAGAAAAATATGCGAGCATCATAAGAAGCTCAATAACTTGAGTCATTGTCGAAAAAGGCGGTCGCAGCTGAAATACGTAGATGCATAGATACAAATGTAGACAGCCTGCACAGAAATTCAGAAATCCGAAATATCCCATTTCTTGCTTGCACAGCTGAAAATGTGGCGACTGAAACCAGTCGTGCCAGAAATTTTGCCGCCCTGCCCAAAGCGTTAGTCAAGTTTAGCGGACGGTCATTATGGAATGCCTAATTGCGCGATTGTATTGGATAGGAGTTAAATACATACACACACACACACATATGTACACCCAGTTATGTACGCCTAGCTGTAAATTGTATGCACATAAAATTATACGTAATTTAGTATCATTTGAAGCCACCAAAGCTTGAGCATCCGAAGGCTGTGCATCCATCCATGGGTTGTGAGGCGTGCGGCGCTTGCGCTCCACATTTATAATTACGACATGCAGCATTGCTAATAAGCGAGCGAAAAAAATAGTTTTTGTGTGACTGTTATTGATGCCTGCGACTTGTTGTTGTTACTGCTGTCATTGTTGGTGATATGAAAAAAATTGCTTTTGTTTGGTTTTCTTTTCGTTGATGTTATTTTTTATTACGTGGCTTCGTGAACCAGATCACATTTGATTGTGACTGTGGCATTCTGTTCGTTTTGTAATTAACAAATGATACATTGCAACCGACACACGTAACCGCCGGTATGACATAATTGTATATGTGCGCGCATACTCATTCGCCCATACATGCAAACACATGTAGATGTTAGGAAGTTCATTAGTTTGTGGTGCTGCCTAATTTGAAAATTCTAATTCCCTGCGACCAAAAGTGGCGTTCGAAGCCGAAGCCAGTATTAATTAATTCTCATGTTTTGCGTTTTTAGTGGGTGAGCCGAAAGGCAAGTCTCACACTTTTCGGCTTTCAATGCTTTGTGCCACCTCCATAAAAAAAAAATGCATACACACGTACATACATACATGTGATATATGCTTAGACGGTTAACCGCAGGGAAACCATGAATTTGATGCTGGCTGCCTCGTTTAATTGAATATTTTGATTAATATTTTCAATAAAAATTACTTTATTCGAAGTGCTATTGCCATGGTTACTAGTTCAATATTGTAAGTCATATTGAAAAGCGTTGAAATGCAACTCTGTTATCAACTCACACATGCCCCGATTTTCGCAGGGAAATACTTGGAAGCGAAACATTTTGTTCGTGGGAGCAGGACGGACGGGGAAGAAAGAGCGGTTTTCGTTTCCCGTTTATTCGAATTGTCCAACTTAAAGAAGTAAACTTCAAAAGCAACGAACGTTGCCGAAAACAATTGTGCTCGTGTGACCGCATGATTCAATGATAAAAGGTTTGCTCAGTAAGTAAGTCCTCTCTTGGCAAATCGGCTCCCTTAGCAAGACACTGGGTTGCTAGCTCTAGAAATTTTGAGTAAAAGTGGAGGAAAACTGAAATTTGTAGAGAACACATTTCATTTTCAAAATGGTCTGCTTACGAGCAACAACTCGCTAAAGAGTTTTCAGAGGTACATATGTTCAGGACTATGGTAGTCTAACATGAAATACATACCGCTTAAGTCAGGACATGATCCTGTTATTGACGCAATCCGAGATCGATGAGTGGTGAATTTACACAGCTTTATTTCTTTTGATGTGGTGATTTGGAAGGAATTCATGTATTGCGAAGAGCTAGCGTTTCCCAAAGAGTTACGACAGGGAGAACAATTGGGTAGTCCCGACGCGATCGATAACACTGCATACCTCATTATAAAAAAGCTGGTATTGACGGATCTTATTTCCAATGAGCCCACCTTCCCATGGATGCATGAAGTGTCCATTTGTAGAACGCGCGCTACAAATAGAAGGAGGATCTCGGCCAGACACCTAACAGAATTGTACGTGCCAATTATTAATTTATTTTTAACAAAATAGTTTCATATTGGCGAAACTTCGCCACTTCGCGATCGGTTTTAAATATAAAAATTAATTCTCAAAATAAAATCTTGCATTAAGTGAAATAATTTCTTATTTTTATATTAGACTTGGCAATTTCTACTAATAAATTCTATTTGTACCATTATTTACATTCAAATATTAATTCAAATTAATTTTTTAAATCATTCGCAGTTTGTTTCCATTTAAGTAAGAAACTACGTTTTTGCTACCATTTTTACCAAAAAGGATTTAATATTTTCCACTTTATTCACCTTTCTAAATACAACCTTTTGTAAGGGATTGTCAAAAATCGAATGTCACCAGTGAGCAAACCTTTAATAATTGATTCATGGTGTGACCGCAAATGAAATATCAAAAGAGAATTTCCAGTGTCTCCCTTCCTGGTGACTCTGTGTGTAGGTCGGAACTATTCGCGCAGCGCTGTTTTTACTTTAAAACTACATTGATTTTTGACGATGCTATAATAAACATCATTTTATAAAAAAATAGTTTTTCGGTACGCGTTTGGATCTGCAACTCCAAAGGTAATACCTTTAACAAAAAGCGATCGTCAGAGCTCGGTGGGTCACCCTTTGGTTGGTTTTCGGTTCGATACCTTTTTAGGATAAAATCGTATACAACATTTTTCTTATAGCGATCGCCCTCTGATGAGAAAAAGAAAGGAGAAGGCATACACTTTTAGATTCCTCCAATTGAAGGTGAACAGCAAGGTGCACACCCCAAATCGGAGAAGAGGATAAAATGGTATACAAAACTAAACGTCTAGTGAAGTTCAAATGCACCAAATATGCCTCTTATGCTGCGACACATGGAACATTGAAAGAGTTCAATAACATTTCAAATTGTTGGGCTTTTTTCATCTTTTAAAGGAACTTTCAAAATATCACTTAATGACTTATAGAGATAAGTATGAACTATTACCGTTAAGTATTTTTGTTGTAGTCTGTAAGAAATCATGTACTTCTAGGTTTACTAAGAATAAATAAAAAAATATATATGTAAATAAATAAAAATATATTTATATGTGCATCCATGGGATCGTACGAACGGACTATAAAAAAGCACTTAAATTGAAAAATACAACTCTGCGTAGCAGGACAATAAAAACACTAAGCCCTTCGATTTTCACTCCTCTGCTCGCTATCTCTGGGCTCTCCTAACTTGACGAAAAATTTGCATCTGAAAGCAACAACAAAGTTACCGAGCGGGATTTGCTGCTAGCATAAAACTGGTATAACTCACTGGGGTCACGAAGCGGTTTGTTTATCAACACAGTTTTCGCTCATGTTGCTTCGTTGCCGTCTGAATCATAGATAATTGATGTTGTGGTCAAATTAAGGAGTTTTGGAAGGAGTTTTTTGAAGTGTATAGCAAGTTTTCAAAATTATGGAAATATTTATGCGAATGTTTATTGAAATTGTTCCTACCCCTCTTTTTAAAGTTTATCAAATACAAGAGCTGTCAGTGGAAGTTGAACTGTTGAAGAAAAATAAACTTTGCGCAAATATGTGAATGTGTGGACAGAAATACATTTTTATGCGACATACCTATTCCAGACTAGGATTTGGCAATCTACTATGGTGAAAAACAAAATTATGCGAGCAATTCGGCTGCCCGCTCATTTCACACGTGTTCACACACTCGCCCAATCAGTCGCTGTTCAGACCATAGATAGTGAGATGCGAAACTTTCTCATTTTATGTTTTTTTCAGCCTAAAACTGTAAAAAGAATACCTGGGTTCGAGGATGCGTCGGGGGACAATCGGTTTTCAGTTACCCACGCTAGGGGAAACACAGTTTTTTTGTCTGAACTGCAAGGAATTAAAAATTATCTTTATTAATTTGTTTGTTGCTTACACGTTTATTTCTGTTACCCATTTTTTATTTCTTTATTACATTACTTTAAGGAAATCTGTTTGGTTTTTTAATTTCAGAGGATCCAGCTATTCAGAGATATAGTGGTCTCCGCAAAACTTCTTTTTTGAGAGGAGCTCTCGGAGATCAGCTGTAGCTCCTTTCCAAATAAATATTTTTACTAAGATATATACTAATATATATATATATATACAATTGGCACCTACACCCGTTTTGGGTGTTTGGCCGAGCTCCTCCTCCTATTTGTGGTGTGCGTCTTGATGTTGTTCCACAAATGGAGGGACCTACAGTTTCAAGCCGACTCCGAACGGCAAAGATTTTTATGAGGAGGTTTGCCATTGCCTGCCGAGGGGCGACCGCTATTAGAAAAATGTTTTTCTTAATTTTGGTATTTTCACCGAGATTCGAACCTACGTTCTCTCTGTGAATTCCGAATATTAGTCACGCACCAACCCATTAGATCAATAAATTTAAAAGTTTTCTAAGAAAAAATTCTGGAAAATTCGCTTTTTCGGCTTCTAACTATATATAACCCCTTAAAACTTAATTTTTAAACTTTAGCTCATTTATGTATGTATTTTATACTGATTGTGATTATTTCTATTGCGTGTAGCCGTAGCCGAATGCGTTGGTTAGTGAAATGCATGAAGCACCATAATGATAGAAAAAGTTTATAGCAGCAGTCGCCCCTCGGCAGGCAATGTTAAACACCCGAGTGTATTTCTGTGTTTGTAGAGCAACATCAGGACACAGGCCACAAATTGGAGGAAGAGCCCGGCCAAACACCTATGTTTGTATAAAGGAAGACTGATTTTTAACCTGTTTTTATGAGCAAAGGCTAACGTTTTACTTAACTTTTCTCAATTCTTTATATTGGCTGAACTTTGATCTACATCTCTATGTGCAAATTTTAGAAATATTCATGTGATTGCATTGCAGTCGGTTTCACAATATCCTACTAAAGCATTTGCATATGCAAGCATCTGAATTACTCAAAATCATCAAATTTAGGCCAGCTTTCTTCTTTGACTAATAGTGTGAACTTTCCTAACCGACTACTCCTAACTTTAAAGTGCTTTTTAATTTTGCTCATTTTTTTAACCGTCTAATAAAAATGTATTTGCTGTTACTGAAAATACGGCAAAGCTGGAGTAAAAATCCACTACTTTGCTCAAGTATTTTCGAGGTTGCTATTGCTGGTGCGCATAATCAGCTGTTATTTATTTATTTACATCATCTCAATTAACTAATTGCACTTCAATTTGAAATTGACAAGGAAACTTCGAAAGGGCATATCAATTAACCGCTAAATCGGCTGGAGTGCTGCGAGAAGGGAATGCGTTTATTTGCATGATAAAGTGAGCTAAATTTAGTTGATAAAACGGCCTACAGTTATTTTTATTTTTCATTTAGATGAAAGTGTGAGGCGCATTTAATTCTCAACTTTTACAGGTGTGGCGTTTAAGATTTTTATAGGTCATAACTATCCTGCAATAAATGACCATATACCCATATGGGTCTTCTTTACGGCACAATAGAAATTTATGTGTTTATATAACTGGCCAGGAGCTGGCTTTTAAACGACATTCCCCCAAATATTTATGGTAATTGACAAGAACAACAATTATACAAATAAATCATGGAAGTCAGTCGACTTTCATTTCAATCGTAGGCACTGGATGGGGCCTGCAAAAAGCTGGATCATCGTTGCACACACACACACACATGTACTCACATATTTGTGTGATAAACTTACATTTGCCCATTGACGTTTAATAAATGAATAAATTACTTTATTATTGTGTATACATACGTATATATTGAACACAATGGCCAATTGCGACAAATGCATAATTGCAAATGGGGAATAATAACAAATAAATATACGCACAATACTGCCTCGCAACGATAACCACTCGCACAACAACTAAACAGGCAATCGCACAAGGCAGCTACGCCAAAAAAAGCAGAGATAACAATGCAAAAAGCGCAAAAAATGCCAATTCAGCAACAACTTCGCCACGCGAATGCATTCGCAGCCGCCGGCGATGGCTAACAATGGCAGCGAGTAAGTGAGTCAGTGGCAGCAGTGTAGGAGGAGTGACGCTGCCGGCTTATGCGGCTGTGGTGTCGCTGACAACAGCTGCGTGCCTCATAAATCAAACTATAAATTGCACCGAATTATGACACTGACTATGAATTTATTGCTCAACACAAAAACACAAATTAACAGCTATGACGACAACAACACCGGTGAATGGCAAACAGTACTTAATGAATACATACAAAAGTGGCAACATTATTATCTCTATTGTTGAAATCTACATACATGCATATCTACATATGTACATATGTATGCATGTTGGCACATGATTCTGATTGTTCACGCTTTTCCGCCTTTGTGCTGTTTCACCGCTGGCCAAAGATAATGTTGCCAAGGCGACGGCACCAATGACAATGCCAACAAAAATAAACAACCGTAGCTACAGCGTACGAAACCGCTAATAACATTGGTGGGGATTTTAATTGCCCCACATTACAGTTTTTGTATGTATTGCTTTGTTGTTGTTAAGGCTGATGACGTATAAATGTTGCTACTTAATCAGTGATAATTTATTGTATGATAAGCGAAAATATACGAAGATTTTCCGTATTCATTACATTAAATAAGTAGGTGAATGGGTAAAAATTGGAGTATGAGTGGACATACATATGAGTTGGCGTATATGTACACCTGCGTTCGCAATAAGAGCGGAGTGACAGATTACAAAGTGTTTACCATTTATTTATGTTTTACTTGGTTTTTTTTTGTATTTTTTTATAAAAATGTTGTTTATAATATATTCTGCTCAAATATGAACGAGACGGTATCAATAAAATTTTTTGTTTTTTGGTAGGACTGTTATAAGCTTACATGGCAAATTTCAGCGTGATATGTCACATAGTTTGTTTTCTGTGCTAATGTAAACAAGTCAAGCTCGAGTGTGTTCTTCGAATTTAACGATAGAAATTCAAAGAATTTGTTTGAAATTTTGTTATTCCAACAAAATTTCGGCTTCTGACGCCTTAAAAATGTTGCAGAAAACCTATGGGGACTCTGCTCTATCGCGTGCACGTGTTTTCCAGTGGTACAAATCGTTCAAAGAGGGCCGTACATCGGTTGAAAACTTGCCTCATGAACGTCGTCCAGCAACATCAGTAAACGACGAAAACATCGGAAAAGTAAAGGAAATTGTGCTTGAAAATCGCACAAGTCACAAAATCGGTTAACGCTGAATATTATTTAGACGTTTTAAAGCGTTTGCGTGAGAACATTCGTGGGACAACAAGTCATGGTTCTTGCATCACGATAATGCACCAGCTCACACATCACGTCTTGTTCGCGATTATTTGAACAAAAATAATGTTAACATCGTTCCGCAAGCACCATATTCGCCTGATATGGCTCCATGTGACTTTTTCCTGTTTCCCAAGCTCAAGTTGCCGCTCCGTGAAAAACATTTTGAGACAATTGAAGTCATAAAAGAGAATTCGAAGAACACACTCGAGCTTGACTTGTTTACAGTAGCACAGAAAACAAACTATGTGACATATCACGCTGAAATTTGCCATGTAAGCTTATAACAGTCCTACCAAAAAACAAAAAAATTATTTTTGCCATATGTCATCCGCGGACCGTTTCATTGATACCGTCTCGTTCATATTTGAGTAGAAGGTACAACAAAAGCCTCTAACTCCAAGCTTCACATTTTGCAAAAAAATTAAGAAAAATGAAAAAAAATGATAATCTTTTACACACGTTCGAGAAAAATTCTGGGTAGGCAGTTTTAGAACCCATTGAATTTTAGTATGATACAATAAAGTGCAAGTCTAAAGTAGCTGAAAAATCAGGTTGATTTTTGCCAACTTTTTTCGCTGGCGGTCTTGCGCCTTTTCCCCATTTAAACAAATTTCGATTAATCGTTTATAGGGAGAAAATGCGCAAAAGTGCATCCCAACGCAGGCTGGCTTTGAACAATACTAAAATGTGTGAGATGATACTAAATGGCAGCTTTGATTAAAGCGCTTGAAGTACGGCGAAGTTTCAAATGGCTCAATGTTATATTTCCAGCGCTTTTCGCACTAGGAATTGAGTCCCCCCAAAGACTGCAAAAAAAAAATCCAATTACACTCCAGTGGACTCTAAAACTGCTTACTCTAAATTTTTCGAAAATTGGTTAATTATTTCAAATTTTATATGAAATTTAAAACTTTGAGTTACATGATACTTGTTGTAGTATAAGCTATATATATTTTTATAAAATTAAAAAAAAAAAATTAAATATACTTTGTCTTGCCATAAATTCTGTGACAAATTTAACAATGCATACAGCGAGAACAAATACGCAGAAAAAAATTCCGTTATTTTTGCTTTCGTTAGTATGCATTGTCTACTCATGAATTATACTCCGTTGCGTGGCAAATTTTTCTTGTTAACTAATAGAGTGGGGAGCTAAGGAAAATCGCATTGCAGTGATGGCTTTACAGAAATGTGATAGAAGTGCAAGTGAGATTTACGAACAGCTGAAAAACCTTAATATTTGGAGAATGTTTGTTTACCGCACGATCAATCGTTTTTCCCAAACGTCTGAAGTGACAAACAGAAGAAAAAGTGGTGGTCTGCGCGTGGTTCGAGGCAGTGCAGCCATAAAAGCCGTTCGAGAAAGAAATCGACGAAATCCCCTTAGGAAGCACAAAATCATGTCCAGGGAAATGAATGTATCGACCATATCCATGCAAAGATGAGCTTCACATGAAAGCCTTCTGTCGCTCAACAGGTCATCTTTTGACATCGCCGCTTGAAAAAAATTAGATTCGACAGATAAAAGCAGATTCTTCGGTGGTACGCGGTTAACGGACATGAAAATATTCTTTTCGCAGATGAGAAAATTTCCACTGTTGAAGAAGTTTTTAATAATCAAAACGACAAAATGTAAGCTAGAACTTCTAAGGACGCGAAAAATATTGTTCCAAGGGTTCAGCTTTCGCAATGGTTTGTTGGAGAAAGTTCTGTAAAGGCGTTACATCTCTTCATTTCTGCGAAAAAGGAGTTAAGCTCGGGGCAAAAGTGTACCAGGAGGATGTCTTAGAAGGCGAGGTGAACCAGTTGAGCAGTACTCTCTTCAATGGAGAGCGATAGATTTTTCAGCAAGATTACGCTCTAGCCCATAAGGCAAAAACCACCCAGAAGCGGCTAAAAACAATATTCCTTGGTTCATAGCCGCAGAAGATTGGCCGTCTGGAAGTCTAAATCTGAATCAATGGGACTATAGTTTGTGGTCAGAATTGGAGAACATGGCCTGTCGAAGACCTCACAGAAATTTGGAGAGTCTCAAACAATCTTTGGTTCGAGCAGCGACGTCAATAGCCATGGGAACCCTGCGTGCCGCAAGAGCTGAATGGCTTAACCGTTTGAAGGCTTGTGTAAAATCAAATGGGGACCATTTGGAATGAAAATTTAAAATTTTTTGATATTTACATGATTAATTAAAATCAACTTCAAAAGTATTATAATTTCATATCAATAACGGATTTAACTTGTAACAGAATTTATGGCAGGGCTAAGTAAAGTAATAAATATATTTTTTACCATTTTCGAGAATAGCAAATTTATATTTTGTCTAGTCTGTGATGGCAATCTTAAGAGTTTAACAATAACAGGTGTTATTTTGAATAGGATTGCACTACCGAGAGATGGTTTTTTATGGCCGGAATTGGATGGTTTTGATCTGGACAACGTTTATTTTAAAAAAGACGGCGCTACGTGCCACACAAGCAACGAAATCAATGATCTTTTACGGGAAAAGTTTCCGGACCGTGATATCTCTCGAAGAGGTGATTACAATTGGCCACCGAGATCTTGCGTTTTAACACCTTGTGACTTTTTTCTTTGGGGCCACGTGAAAAAGAAGGTCTACGAAACAGCCCAGGATCGATTCAAGACCTCCAAGATGGAATTCGTGAGGCTATCGAGGACATAAGGCAACCTCTTTGCAATTCGGTTATGGAAAATTTCATGAAAAGGATATTGTCCTGTAAGCGTGGTCGTGGTGGTTATTTTCCTGATGTTACTTTCCACTATTACCGGCTTACCTTCCTCTATATAATGAAATAAACATCCCTTTATAAGTATATCGAATATGGTTGCTTACTATGCTATTTTTTTGTATTATATTATTGCATATTTAAAGTAGAGTTAAGAGTACTAAATGTAATTAGCTGATAAAAAAATGCGATAAGAAACTTGGATACGAATACTAAAGATTCAAACGCTAAATTGCCCAAAAGTGGATATTTAAAATTTCGAAACTGACCAGCTGATTGTTGTTGTTGCTTGTGAGTGTGAGCAATTCTCTTCGCTTCTTAAGCGCGCTAATTGAGGAATGTGTCACACACATACACATATGCACACATACGTAATCTTCACACTTTTCACTATCTTTATTTCGCAATAAACTTATTTAATTAGTTTTGCTTACGTTTCCATTTTATTGCCTTGTATGCCAGCCGAGTGCTACAAGTTAAATTACTTGGATAATGCAAGAGTTCAAATGTCTACAATATAAAGCTTACAAATGAAACGAACAAGCAAATTAACCTGTTTTCCCTTGCGCCCCCCCCCCCAGCAACTTGTTTGTATGGGCGTGTGTCGATGCATAGCCGCATGCAAATGCCCAACCTCTGCTCGGCAAATGAATGGACTACCGGCTAATTGTTGTTGCTGTGCTGCTGTATGTCACATTCGCAGTAGGGGGAATGTGAGGCGAAGCGGGTGGGTTTCAATTTAAATTTTTTGGTGACCAAATAAATGATAAAAATAGTAAATAGAGACTAAAAATAAAAACAAAATTCGCAAAAAATAAGTGGCCACTAGAAAAAGATTTATTGTGGACGGGCGGCTAGGTTGCCTAGCTGGTTGGTGGTCGGCTGGCCGCTTGGTTGGTCTATCATTGTTAATGTATATTTTCGATTTTTGAAAATCACGACTTTTTGGGGCTACTGCACACGCACATACACACATGCACACTAAGCAAACTCCACTTTTTTCTAACCAGTCTCTTTCATTTTGTGGCAGTGTGAAAGTGAAAGGCTGCCTCCAAATTTGAGCCACAAGCCGCACAACTGACAACAAACCACAATTGCACAGTTTGCTAGTTACCCATACATATACACTTAACATACATATGGGTATGTATGTGCGCTTGTACGCTTACGGATGTGGGCAATGCATTTATGTCGCAGATTTCCTTGAATATTCAGTCAAACAGAGTGAAGCCTGCAGCACCAAAAAAACAAAACAAAAGAAAGAGCACGAACAAACCAAAAATTATTTGCAAATAAAAGTGATTTCGATCGGGAAGCTTTTTTATATTGGTTGGTACTTGCGAAGTCAAAGTCGTCACTGATTTGCGCAAATGCACATCAAGATGAAATAGAAACAATAACAACAAGCAGTGTGCACGTAACAATAAACAAATATAGAAAAGCACAAAGAAATCAACGAATCAAAAAAAGCATGTAAAAAATCGCAATTCGCAATTCGCTGGCTGCTTTCAAGTTTCGCAACATTGGCTCCAGAAATGAATAGCAAAGCCGAAAATCCAAAGACCTTCCGATATCTGCGCGCTTACACATTCGCTAGGCAAACAAATTTGTAACTGTCGCTCACATCTGTCGAAGTTTATGGCCAATAAGCGGCGCTTAAACGCCGCAGCTGCTAGTCCAAGTTGCTGCATAATCTTCCTCCATTGTTTGCTTGGCTCTCGCGCTTGCTATTGTTGCTGTTGTTGTTGATGATGATGTGATTATGAACGCAAGGCATTTGTCCTCCAAATGAAATAAATTTCGTCTGTCTTTTCCTCAACTTCCATTTGCCATTTATTACACCGTTGAAAGGTTTTTCTATTATTTGCGCTTGCGGGTTCGCCAAACGAATTTATTGCGATTTATTACCGACCTTTTGTTTGATACCGTTGAGTTTTGATTTATGTTCACGTTCAGGTAATAAGTGAGTCGTAAAATTTATGCTAGTAAATTTTGCAACTAAAATCAAATAATCGGTTATTTTATTTAAGCCGAAGATTAATTGATTAGACGTTTTTGGTTTAGAGTAATCGTGAAATGCACTTTCAGGAAATGGTGCAGTAAATACATTGATAAGTGTTTAAAAAGGGTGGCATTTAGTGTTTAAAAAAGGGTGGCTCATTGACAGGTTTCATTTCAAATTGACGGCGGCAGTTATTTTAACACCGATGCGCTCAAAACGTGTCGGAAACTGAGTAGCATAGCTTCGTTTTCGATATATTTTGTTGGTTGTTTATGTGTGCAGTTTAGTGTATGAATACATCAATTACTCATATAGACTAATAAAGCAATTACAACAAAAAAATTTACTTCAAAAAGAGTGTGACTATACTTCAAAAGGAGTGTAAATTCCTGAAGGAAGCTCTAGAAATCGAATTGCTTCACAGGTTGGTACTTAAGTCTTAAGATATGGCAGCCCCGAATCTTACATATTCCTGTTAAAGTTTCACATTTTTAATTTTAATCGTCTTTAAAATGTTGTGTCATACGAGTTTCATTTGTGTCATTTGCAGTTGCTTCAAAAATTTATCTCCGTCAAAAAATGGAAACAAATCGTGAGCATTTTAATGGAAATTTTTTCGATGACTTTAGATGAGGATTCAAATAAAAACATTTAGCGGATCAGGTAGGTAAGATGACAAGAGTACCCCTTCAAGTAGCACTTACGTGCCGTTTTGATACCATTATGTGGACCACTACCTGTGAAAAGATTTAGGGAAGAGAAAAACCGTCTACAGCCATCCAGTGCTGTTGATGTAGTGGAGGAGAAAAGAGGGATCTAGGCTGGAGAATTTCTTCAAGTCATCCCCAAAGGGCACGTTAAGGAATCTCAAGCGCCTAGCCACCAGAGCCGGACATTTGTAGAGAAAGTGTTCCTCAGTTTCTTTCTCTGCAGGATCCCCACAGCTTCTGCAATAGGGGTTGTACGGAATTCCAAGCTTCTCCGCATAAGTACCGATCACCCAGTGACCAGTGAACACCGCAATGAATGTGGAAATTGAATGGCGGGGGACTCCTATCACCTTAAGCGTGCTGTTTGTATCGTATTGAGGCCATAGTGTTTTCGAAATAGCACACGATGAGATAGACCTCCATCTGTCTTGCGCCTTTTTTAGAAAGAAATTGTGTACTTTCCCTTTAACAACGGTCAAGGGGACACCGATGTCTGAGAGGGGGACAGCTGAAACGTTCTGTCGACTCCTTCCTCTATATTCCTGTGCCCACGAACCCAGATAAGGGAAGTGTTTCCGGCACGTTCGAGACGTTTGAGTTCCTCCTTACAGGAGTTCACCAAAAGAGAGCTGCAATATGGCGACGACAGGGCCTTGATCGCAGCTTGACTATCGGAAAAAATATTAATGTCCCCCTCCCAAGAGCGATCCCGAATTGATTTTGCATGCTTGCAGGATCGCGAAGACCTCTCCTTGAAAAACGTTGCTTGTTTCCTACAGTTTAAAGGAGACCGAAATGCTGGCTGATTTAGAGTGAACCCACGCGCCTACTCCAGACTCCATCTTGGATCCGTCAGTGAAAACAGAGGTATTTATATCCGTGTCGCCTACCCCCTCTTTCCAATCCTGCCTACTCGGAAAGATAGCCCTAGCACAACCCTAAAAACCCAGTTTGCAGATGGAGAGATCAGTGCGAAGCACAGAGAAGGAAGGGGAGATCTGCTTCAAGATGGTACTATATCCTACAGGAAGTTGTCTCCAGAGGCCAATCTCCTTCAACCTAATAGCGCTCTGAGCAGCAATGGATTTAACTTGCAGATCCACAGGAAGTAAGTGCAGAATAACGTTGAGCGCAGCAGGCGGATCAACTCGCTTGGAATTTTGGTGATGGGAGTCTAAATTTCGCTGATTTCCCGAATTAAATCGTTTTTCACTGCGCTACGGACAAATTGCGAGCGGACGAACTTTGTGACGCCCATCCGCAATTGTTTGCTGTGACAGAAGAACTCAATGCTAAGCGTTAACTGATATTGCAACATCGTCATGTGACATATCGTGAGATTGCGACATGCTTAGGCGATAGTCCCATTTGCATAGATTCAATTTTACCTGAGATCCTTGTTCCGACTTGGCTGTATAGAAGTGTGTAACGCGTTCCGGACTACATCAGGAAAGCAGAGCTTGCAATAGCCCAACAGTCATTTTGGCTAGACAGAAGGCTGAATCCTCAAGAAATAAGGTGGGCCGTAAAGCAGTGAACGAGAGATGTTGGCAGAAATGGCAGAGTCGGTGGAGTAATTCACCAAACGGAGGTTGGACCTATCGCTTGATTTCTTCTGTTCTTCGCTTATATCTTTTCGCAATAATTAGGTTTTTCAGCCAACATTTTGTTACATGGAGATTTTCGTTTTATCGAGGTTCGTTACTTCGAGGTTTCACTATACATTTTGTCAATTTTATTTTTAAAGAGAAACTAGAAACTGCAATTGGCTCATCCTCTAAGTTTTGAAGATTGTTTAGCAAGACTTGAGATTTACAATGCGCCGCTTTTTAATCAACTCAAGCAAAATTGCACGCTATGAAAAACAAAAACAACCAAAAAATAGTTTTTTACTCTCTTTTTCGCAACCTCCATTCTTCGTGTATTTTGTTACAATAATTACTTTTAAAACACTCAACTTCCACACTTTTTACACTTAAGCTAATTAAGATAATTAATCATCAAAGCACAACAACAACCAAAGTGATAAGCCACCGAACCACTTAAAGCGTTGTCGCAAATACTTACAAATCTACTTTATATAGTACGCGTACTGATACATGTAAGTCTTTTATAATAGTTGCCAAAAAATGGATGACCCTGTTTACAGAATTATGTCAGAGGAAAAAGTAAAATTAGATGGATTTGTCAAAAGAATTTTAATTATTTTAATAAAGGATTTCGAGTATAAAGTAACGGACATTACTAAATATTGATAAGCTTTTCGAGAATATTACATAGATATGTGACCATTGGTAATTATTAAACGCTATCACGGCTAGAACTTTCATGACTCGCATGTAAATCCCTTTGAACTTGGTGATATTAATTGGTGTGTTGGATAAGAGGAACATTAACGTGTCCAGCTCAATTGCCAAACTGATCAGTTATTTTCATCATACTACATCTCCGGCGATCGTCAAATTTATCGCCCAACGACCGCGGCTCTCACTGTAATTTATTGAAGGAAGAGTCGATTAGTCGGTAAACAAAACTTTGAAACGCTTGGTGATCTCAAGTCCTTAGTGATTAGAAATTCATCAGGTCTCTACCATTCCTAGTAATAGCAATTGATGGCAATGACAAACTCACACTGCGTAGAACAATGCCGGAACAGGATGGATGAGCTAGAAACTGAGAAACAAGCCACCGTCTACTAGGCTCTAGGACATAAGGAATTGAAGTAAACGCGAAAATGGATATACTAGTTAAAGTAGGCGCAAATCTTTCTGTAGCTAGCACGGCTGGCATATAACCACTTCTCTGCAAACAACGGCTGGGTATAGACGCAGCTATAATTCAAGAAGCGAACTCAAGATCGGAAAGAACCAGCTCATGTGGGATCGCGAAAATTATGCTACGCAGGCACAATCTCAGGTCTACAAACTATATTTCATCCCTTCCCAGGAAAGAGTGTAAATTTGTAGTGGGGTTACTGGGGACGGGGCGCTGTCCCACTCCATCGTTCATGGCCAAACTGAAGCTAGGGTAGAACGATACATGCATCTGAAATTCCTACTCTGCGACTACCTTGCACTTAGCGAAGAACGAACAAACTGTTTAGGTTCTGTATCATTTTCAACCTTTTAACCACTACGTTATTAGATCGGCGCAGTGAGTGGCCAAACCAGTTCCATTTCCGTTTGGCCATTTCCTTAAAAATGGGGATTCGACCAGCATATGCGTTTGACTTCACGCAGATACCGGCTAACAAAGGTTTAAAATACTTGCGTATCTTTTTGCGCCAGATTCCGCGTTTCACAGGCGTAAGGTAGAAATGACTTTATATTAGACTCAAATATGCGTACTTTGTTATTTCTAGAGATCTTTAGTGAGCGCCATATAGAGCTAAGTGCTGAATGCTGTCTCTGCTTTCTTTATTCGTTCATTAACATCTGCACTGGATCCTCCATTGACCACATTAACACTGCCAAGGTAAATAAAGGAGTTTACTTCCTTCATCAGATATCCGGTTATGGTGAAGTGGATAGTTTAATGTGCCATTACTTTCATAGCCTTGGTTTTCGCGATATTTATTTTCGAAACCGCTTTGCTTCCGTTCAAATTCGTCGTAGTTGCGTTCAAATTCGTTTGCATTTCAGTATAATTATGCGCAAGTAAACAGATATCGTCTCATAGTCTAAATCTTCCAGACGATCTGCTAGAGCCCAGCGAATATCTCTCTTCATTTTGAGTGCTGTTGTTAGTATCACCTCAAGACCATTGCTAAATAGGAGTGGGGAAAGTACACATCCCTGGCGTACGTCTTTTTCAGCTATTTTTCTTTCGCTGACCATCTGCTCGTAAATAATTTTGTAGCTAACGTCTACATAGGGGCCATAGATAGTCGAAAAAAACCTATTCTATCGATTGGCGTTTCATACTCGAGGTTTTGAGCTTGGTCACTTCTGAGTGATAGTCACGCACCTTCCCATTCGGCTACGGCAGCCACTAAATTGAAAAAATATCAAACGCAAAGTGGTTGCCTTTCCATTAATATGGCCATGGGTGTAAGCATATTTGTGCATTCATATGAAGTGTATCGTTTTTGTCTGGCGCTATCCTTTAATACGCCGTAAAAATAAACAAACAATAGATAAACCTCATAAAGTTGGAAGGACATCATAAAATTTAGATTTTAATAACAAAACCAACACATAAACAAGAAATTGCAAACCATTACAAAGGCTGGGCGACGAAAAATTTCTTGATGAAAAGAACTCTTACTTCTTGAAACTTTCGCTCTTTTTTTGTTCGTTTTTGGTTTTGACGGCCAATTTTCAAGACTTTAGTTTTTCAACTTTTCGTTTTACGTTGTTTGTCTTTCTGCTTTGGATTTGGTTACTCGGTATACACATTTTTTGTTTGCCCAATGCCGCTGTAAGCGGTTGCAGTGCGTGAGTAGAATAAAGAAGAGAGTTTGTGTGTATGCATGCATGTGTGTAGATATGTGAGAGGCTAAGCACACTTGTCTGCCTATTTTATACTTGTAACTGCGCACATACATACATAAATGTCTTCTGGGTGGCTCACTGTGCATTCACAAGTGGCAGGCCATGAGTTGTTGTACCTACACACCTGCCTACTTCATATTCACACATACGAATATATGTATACGTGTTTGAATCTAGTTATCGGTTTTGCTTGGTTGAGCGGTGGCCGTGTTGTTGTTGCCAATTATTGCAGCAAATCAACAATTCAAGCAAAGTTTTGCCGGCTATTTTCCCTAAAAAGTTACTAACTGCAGGTTGTTGCTGAGGCAGCCGCGCTCTGTTGTTGTTGGTAATTGTATGGCCTTTAGTGTGGCGGTTTGCCATTTTGGATTTGCATTTTACTCAATGGAATTTCAATTAGCGCGATGAAGAACACAATTTAAATGTAGGTCGTTCACTTCTTGTAATGAATAAAAATCATTGAATGGGCACAGACGGATTGGGTGGGAGTGTCGCGTTCGGTGTTCGGCGTTTGTTCATTAGTGAACAAATTGGATAGTCGCGTATCAGTGTAAGCAAGCAGTTTCGATATAAAATATTCAGTTAGCGCAAACAGTTTAATGAACCTGCGTGACAAAGACGAATGCGCTTATTTGCTTAATTAATATCGAGCCTCAATCCATTTTTGCTAAATGTGTAGCTGTGTATGCATGTGCTCTCACACAATAACGGGAATTTTCAAAAGCTGAGAATAAAACAGATATCAGATAAAACATATGCAAGCAAGAAGCGAAAAGTGCTGTCTCCCTCTGTGCGGCTGGCGTGACGAGTGCAACGTCCAGTAGAAATTCAAATTAATCCGATGGGCTGCCAACTCATGGACCCCCAATTGGATTACCATATTTTTCCTGTTTGCGATTTTATGGATGAAATATTAGGAACGATGGAATGGTTGGTTAATGGTGGATGGGCGTCAACGGGAGCGCAAATGCAAATTGCTGGAAAGTAAAGAGCGAAGAAAAGAATGAAGGAGGGAAGGAATGATGGAAGTTGCATACATTTACACGCACACACACATAACACCTTGATCAAATAGTTCCCGGAACAACCGGCAGGTGACGCTCTGTTTCAACTGATTTGAGCTCCGTTTGGTTGTTTTTTTTGTGTTAGGTTGCCACATCTACGATTAACATCTACACAAAAATGTTAGCGCCATGGCTTGACATTTGTAAAAGTTACGCCATCCTGAGTAAATCTACCTCTGCATGTGTTTTCCACTTTTTACAGTTCTGCAGTTCTGCTGAAGCTGCATCGTTAATGATACTCCAAAGAAAACAGCCATTAGTCGTTAACGAGCGGCACGGACGTTTCAGTAGAGAACGCTGAAGAGAGTCCTTCGAAGACGACGAATGTAGTGGCTGGTCGTCAAAATCGAAAATTGAAGATCGCAACAATGAAGCGAAAGAAAAGTTGATCAATCATCGCAAATTAAGCAACAGACCATCAGAGTGCTGACAGAGGACTTGAACATTGCTCATGGATCTATTCAGAACATTGTACTTAATGATTTGAGTTTATACCGTGTTTCTGCAAAGTTGGTCCGAAAGGACCTAAATTTCATGCAAAAGGGGACCTCGTTGACATCGTCAAACACATAATTTCGAAAGCTGACACCCAAACATAAAATGTATCAAACGCATCATTACTGGAGACATAGGGTTGTGAAGATGTGGGTTTATGAGTGCGACACGCAATCAAGCGAGTGAGTGAAGAGCTCCGCATGAACCAAAACCACGTCGTTTTCAGTAAAAAAAGACATAGATGCACACGGTTTCTATGGATTAAAACGGTATTGTATGCCACGATTTTTTGCCAGAAGATCGAACAGTTAATCAGAACTATTATTTGAGCGTTTCGAGACGTTTACAAAAACAGGATTTGAGGAAAAACAACTCGTAGATTTTGCATCATTACAACACACCTCGGCACAATGTCATCATTATCCGTGAATTTTTGACCCAGAACGAAACGAATACCATTCAATAACCAACGAATTCACCCGGTACTGGTCGCTGCAATTTTTATCGGTTTGATGAAGTCAAAAATCCGCTGGGGATCCCCCAGTTTACTTCCAAAGGCAAGTAATGAAAAAATCGAAGTCGACTCTGATGGATATACCGAAAATAAAGCTTCGAGTTCCGGAAATGTTGCGAGGCCTGAATCAAACGCAGGCGTAATTGCATTGCAGTTGATGGGTCGTACTTTGAAGGCGATAATATCACGTTTGAGGAATAAACTTGTATTTTGAATATTCTAAATATATTCCGGGAACTTTTTGATCGAGGTGGTATCTGCATGAACACCCCAAATGTATGCGCAAATTTGATGAGCGATGGTATGGAAATGATAGACGTTTTCTTTGTTTTCCTGCTACTCACCTTTTCCGTGCTGGACTGGAAGTAGTAGACCATGACGAATATCCAGATTATGCTTACGAAAACAATGAATTTTACATTGCGGCGCATTTTTCTGCTGTTGTTGTTGCTATTGTTGCTGCTGCTGTTGCTAGTGCTGTTGTTATTGTAGTTTTCACTGCGCGCACCTTGACGATAACTCGGACTACTGCTACTGTTGCAGTGGATGGCAACGTTGCAATGCTTGTGGCTTATGCTATCGTTGTTGTTGTTATATAACGAGTCAACGTATTTCTGTGGCTCTTTCAGTTCACGTGTTTTGTTGGCAGCGATGCTGTTGTTATTGTAGTCTTTTCTGTTATTCTTATATATGTTGTCGGTGCTGTTGGTGTTGTTGTAGTTGCTGTCACCGCCACCGCAATGACTATCGCCGAAATGAATGATAGTGGTGTTGCTGTCGCTGCTGCTGTTTATATGAAAAATGTGGTTACCGCTACCGTTGTTGTTGGTACACCTACTAAGGTCATCACCAAAACTAACAATGTCCAGAGTCTCCTTATCCACCTCTGCGGTATTGAAACTGTTTATAGCTACAGTGGAAAAAAGGCAAATAAAAGCAAATATTGGTCAATTAATTCATCAAATAACTGGTCAAATAGTGATTGCTCGCCATTTTAGGGCAAACATTGAGATTTAAATGGTTTTGCTATATTTGAGTTTATGTAACACGATAAGGTACTCTTTTTTTCGTTATGGCTTCGTTATGGTTGCCTGCAACATTTTTAAGGCGCCAGAAGCCGAAATTTTGTTGGAATAACAAAATTTCAAACAAATTCTTTGAATTTCCATCGTTAAATTCGAACAACACACTCGAGCTTGACTTGTTTACAGTAGCACAGAAAACAAACTATGTGACATATCACGCTGAAATTTGCCATGTAAGCTTACAACAGTCCTACCAAAAAACAAAAAATTTATTTTTGCCATAAGTCATCCGCGGACCGTTTTATTGATACCGTCTCCTTCATATTTGAGCAGAAGGTATATCTCGAAGGGATTCGTTTTCAGTGCCCAAAAATTAGTCTAAAAAATAACTTTTAGTGAAGCACATTTTTGTGTGGATGCTGATGCTATCGTAGCAGATAGTCACTGATTCCAAGTCGAGAAAAGAATTGATTAGCCGGAGCGCTTTTTCTCACCCAAACTAAGTTAAAGGGTGTAGACAATTTCTCTTCACTAGCTTTTCATCCACTTAATAAAATTTAATAATTCGATATCGATATGGTTTTACAAGCTTTTGCATATAACATATTTACGTTATCTGTTGCCTTACTTGTTTGCTATTTAATAAAAACCAACAATATCGTCTTCAAATTCTTCCCATCGATGAAAAGCTTGTAAAAATTTCTTTGATTTTTTACTCTCTAGAAATGTATTTTTAAGAGCTAAATTTAATTTTAAAACATATGTAATATTATTGCATGCCAAAGCATTATATTTTGAATGGTTTTGCATTTTATTAAAACCTGAATGGGAAAACATTTTACTCCATGCAAAACCAATTTTACATGGCAATCAATTCTGAGCTGGTGTTGTCAAATATAACTACACTTGATACATCTGCATTTACCATGTGTGCATGTGTGCATATAAAAATATGTAAATATGTATTTATGCTTATGCATGTGTGTACGCCCGCTCATATAGCCGAATATCATGCGATGTTGATTGCCAGGAATGTAAAAAAATAATCATATAAAATTCTGCACACATTGCGCTAAGTTTTTTGCAACAAATCATTTTTAGCCAATATCCGTTCGAATAACGAAATGAATTATTTTTATACTTTACGCTTTTTTCTACTGTGCATACAGTCAGCGTCAAAAGAAAGTGTGCACCAGATTTCGATAAGTTTTGGCTTTGCATTCATTTTTTTTGTAATTCCAATTTTTATATGAAAATATAGTGAATACTAATATACAACAAAAATCATATAAAGTAATGTTTCGAAATTGTATAAAATTTACAAAAATTCAGCAAATTTTCATAAAAATTTTAAAATCTTGTGCTCAAAATTTTTAGATAAATTTCGCGTATGCAGTTTTATAGTTCATTGAATTTTATATAATAAAAAGTAATTTCAAGTGATTTTGCATTGGTTTTTCACATTTTTTTCTGCTGACGGTTTTGAGTGTTTTCTGTCATATAAAGAAATTTGGAGTAGGCGTTAAATGGAGAAAATGCACAAGACCGCGCACGAAAAAAATTCTCAAAAATCAGTGTGAATTTTGACCTACCTGAAACTTGCACTTTATTATATCAAAATTTAATGGGTTATAAAACTGCATACCAGAAATTTTTGCAGATATCAGAAATTCTGAATAAAAATTTGAAAATTCTATGAAAATTTACTGAATTTTTACAAGTCCTTTATAAAGTTCGAAACTTTGCTCTATATGGTTCTCGTTGTAGTATGAACTATATTTTTTTTAATTTACTAAAATTATAAAATAAATAAATAAAAAGTCAAAAATTATGAAAATGTGGTGTACACTTTCTTTTGAGACTGACAGTCTGTACAAATATTTGTGAGTATTCACTCAGCTTTTGCTTTACTTTGTGATATAATCAATATATTGGCAAAATTGAATGGAAGTCATAAATAATAAATTGAAGTGGAAAAAAATAAATAAAAAAGGAGAGTAAAAATTATTGAAAATTTATTCAAAATATACAAATAAAATATATGGCATGAAAACAATGAAATAACAAAAACTCGTTATTGAAACTAGATTAACTTTTTTCGAAATTTTATTATTTAAATAAATGTAAATTAAT
The DNA here is from genome assembly GCF_027943255.1 of Anastrepha obliqua. Lineage (NCBI taxonomy): Eukaryota > Metazoa > Arthropoda > Insecta > Diptera > Tephritidae > Anastrepha > Anastrepha obliqua. Next base: position 126,283,933 of record NC_072896.1, on the reverse strand, counting down.
CGGCTCTATTTTCAGTTATCTGCTGCAAGTCATTCAGTCAATCTGGTTCAATTGTTCAAATTCAATAAAATCACTGACTTGTGGACATACTTTACGGGGTGCATACATAATACCTTCTACTCAAATATGAACGAGACGTTATCAATAAAACGGTCCGCGGATGACATATTGCAAAAATAAATTTTTTGTTTTTTGGTAGGACTGTTATAAGCTTACATGGAAAATTTCAGCGTGATATGTCACATAGTTTGTTTTCTGTGCCACTGTAAACAAGTCAAGCTCACGAAACGTGGACAAAAGATATCCCAAAGGACAAAATAAATAAAAAAGTTTGGATAAAATCGTGCGGTTCTTCATTGAAACCAAGCGAATAAGTCTGCGTGCATCATTTTTCGCCAACGGATTTCGAGATGAGGTCAGATTGGAAGAAGGCGAAGTTTTCTACCGATGCTCTTTCGATGCCTACCAAAATTTTGCATTGCTGGAATGGGCCTGAGACGGTCGATCCTTTGGTTGACGCTTCTACGCCAACAGAGTAGATTCTTTTTTATTTAAAAAGTTTAGTTTTATTTAGACGAATTTTGATTTAGATCATCTACTGATTGTCGTGTGTCTCACCTGAAAAAATAATTTACCCATCTTAAGACTCGCAAAACTGGATAAATTCAAGTCCCACGTCAGTTAAATACTTTATGAGGCGCGGAATGGATACGCGGAATTTTAGGAGTGGAATTTTAGGTGGATTAAAATACGTATTTTTTGTGGGAAACTTTTAGTTTTTAAGATATGAGTGGTCAAAGTTTTTGTAAAACGTACCGCACAAAGCAAAAAATTCGATTTCAACAGAACCTTTGGTAGTCGGTACTGCCTGGACCATTTGAGCCAATTTACGCAAATATGGAGAAGTATAGCTGTTATGTTTACAAAATTATTGCAATGGATCGCCTTTTACGTGTAGCCTCATAAGTTTGAAGTGGTTTATTCTGGACATGAATTCACTGTAAGTTCCCTAATTCATATCGAAAATCAAAGTTAAAAGCAACAAAAAAATTATAAAATATTTTCAATAATATTTCATTGAAAATAATTATTAGTTGAAAACAAAATTTTGCAATATTACAATAGAAAAATTATGACTCAATTCTTTTGGCTTATGTCTCTGTGATTTGGCAGTTCTAAAATTGGAATGAACTACCAGATGCTTTAATATGCAGATATGCACACAATTCCCTGAGTAAGACATAACCTGGCCACCATTTTAACTCCGTTTGGAAGAATATTTCTCGAAGCGATAAAACCGATTTGATTGCCTTTACTTGTTAAAGCGATTCAAAATAAATGAAGCATAAAGAAAGCTTTCAGCAAAAAAATATGAAGCATAAATATAGCTTTCAAAAAACAAAATATATGGGTATATACATATTTATATTTTTTATCAGCTTATTTAATATTTGGAAGTAAGAGGAACAATTTGCACGCCACAAATAGGAGGAGTAGCTTGGCCAAACACCTAACGGAAGTGTACTTATTTTTATTTTTTAAGAATATTACAAGTATTATTAAAATTTCCTGAGAAGTGCTCTTTATAATACTATTATTAGCTATAAATATTTTTTTTTATAAGGGCTTTCGATTTCAGTTTTCTTTTTCCGCAGTTCGTTGGCAGCGATCTTAACAGATATTAAAGCGAAAATCTAAAAGTCACTAAAAGGAGCTCGAATTGGGTCGACAAGCCTATAGAAAAAAATCCCCTTCATTTCTGGGGCTAAGATCGTTGAAAAAGTGTACCAGAAGGATGTCGTAGAAGGCGTGATGAAGTAGTACTCTCTTCAATGGAAAGCGTTGGATTTTTCAGCAAGATTCCGCTCCAGTCTATCAAGCAAAAACCACCCAGCAGTGGCTAAAAAACAAGAATCCTGGACTCAAAGCCGCAGAAGATTGGACGTCTGGAAATCCTGATTTTAATACACTGGACTTCTGGAGAGCATAGCCTGTCGAAAACCTCACAGAAATTGGGAGAGTCTCAAAAAATCTTTGGTTCGATCAGCGACGTCAATAGCCATGGGAACCCTGCGTGCCGCAAGAGCTGAATGGCCTAATCGTTTGAAGGCTTGTGGAAAATCAAATGGCGACCCTTTCGAATGAAAATTAAAGTTTTTTTATATAAATTTTTTTAAATAAAACTTACTTCATTAAAAAAAGTATTATAATTTCATATCTATGACTTAACTTGCAATAGAACTTATTGCAGGACTTATGGAAATTCACCCCGAACCTGGTGAATCTGTAAATTGAAATTTTGCAAAATTGTAATAGGTTAAAAACTAGTATTCCAAAAATGTTAGTTGCTATAACAGCAAAAAGCATTCTCCATACATTTTTGGGGAGTTTCGCTGAGGTGATACTCAGTAGCCGAACTTATATCACCCCAGAGGCAGAGCTCATGTGAGCTAACCAAAATCAGTTGAAGTTTTGATAGATAAAATTGGGCGGTAAATTGGCTTAATACAACTAAAATTCTGTCTAAAAGTTAGTTTTGAAAATATAGTTTATTATTCATAAATTGTTGATTGTCTACTATAAAATCCAGAAATGCATAACGAATTTTCATCTAAAATGCGAGTGTGTTTAATAAAATAACTGGTTTTTTTCTCGAAAAGTATTTATTTATACTGATGGTATCTCTTTTTTGCCCCCCTCAAAGTAGTACCTTTAGTTACAATACACTTCCCATACCCGAAGCACCTCTTTCCTAAAAGCGATTGGGTTTGGCCTGAGCTCTACAACGATGCCAACTTTTCATAAGTATTTTCTTTTTTAAGAACAAGAAAAAGTCGCAAGGGACTAAGTCTGGTGAGTTATTTTTGAAAAAAGAATTCTGATTTTTTGATAAAAACATTTTGACTTTTGATTACAAAAAAATTAGGTGTTTTAATAAAAAAAATTTGTTTTTTTGACAAATTTTTTTTCGATGGCAGAAAATCGCCAAGCGCACCAAAACACATCTAACCATTATATCTGTCAAAGATGAACTGAGTATGACTACTATATATTTGTTGCTGTAAACATATGTTCAGAACAGTTGTATAAATACAACAAACAAAAAATTCGAAAATGTGCGTTCCCTCGAAATTACTTGTTGAGCGCACTTCGCATTTATTAAATTTTACTTGGGAAAAAACTCGCATTTGAAACACCCTTTACTTTAGTGTTATTTAGATGTTAAATGGTTCAGTTCATTTGAATTTGCTACTGAATGAAATAAATAAAATAAATTTATTTTAAATTCAACTATTTTCACATTCAATCTGTCAGTTTCAGCCTTGTAAAATTTAATTTCGATACTAAAACCTGAATTTGCTACATCTGTTTCCAGTGCATATGGATGTAGGAAGGCATGTAACTTCAATATGAATATCTAATGTGAGTAAATTTGCCTTCCTTCAATCAAAAAGAAATCAGTTAATGGAAACTTCATGTAGCCGGAAGCGCAGAACTTGTTAAAGGCATTTTTCATCTTTTTCTGCTATTGACAAGCGCATGCACCTACATTTGCTTCAATCAACAAACAGTTCCAAACTCTAATGTCTTGTTCTACAATAATTATCAAAGCACCAGGCCGAATAAAATGTATCATAAATTCTTACACACAGATGGCTGTAAATTTTCAAATGTGGTTCATACCTGTTGGTGGCGCTGTTTCAAAAGTATGCAGTTGATTGGTTTTATTCTTTTTTTTTGTGTTCTTGTAATAATTTTCAGCTCAAGAAACAGAATTCACTCAACTTGTTTATCTACATACATTTGTAAACACTAATAAAGACGTATTTATGTAGATATATATGAATTCCTCTTTAAGAATTTACGCATTCATACGCCATGGAGCACCACTCGTTCACAAACACACGGCAAAGCCTAAGAAGTCGGCAGCGGTAGTAGCGCCGAAATAAATTTTCGAATATTGCGTGCGTGTATATGGGTGTGCATGTAGTTATTTACTTACACTTATTGACACAACTGGCACTCACGCTGGCGAAGGCTTGTGAAAACGCATTGATAAGATTAGATAAATGCAGTTGAGGTGTGTGTTGAAATGCTAGATAACAACAACAACAGCAATTATGCAGATTTCAGCACACAAAACTTATTATCCAAATTCGTTTTAAAATATTTTTCAATCCAAAACCGCTTTTTGCCAGCTAATTTTTAAATCTACCCATTGAAGCCTACAAATGTACACACACAACACAATTCAATTCAATATTCCTCGTTTATTTTTGGCTAACACTAAATCCAGTTTAAAAACGACGCTCCCCTAACAACTGTTTGCCGCTTGGCCATGAATCAAATATCAAGTTTTATTTTCCTTTATCACTTGGCCAGCTTTGCTGTTTTCGTTTGCACGGAAATTTGTCACGAGAAGCCGTTAAACATTAAAACGCGTCGCGTAATCCGCCAAATATTGAGTGAGTCCGCTCACCTACGAAATTGCAAATACGGACAAATCGAATGGACGACTTTTAAATAACTGACGCGTCGCGTCGGTGTGCAGCTGCTTTTGTTGGCTGATAATGAATAATAATCGCGTTGATGTTACTACCATTACTACCACTACGTAGTCGTCGTCAGCGCGACACGCACACACACGAAACGAACGCCAAATGACCAGATTCGTGGCGACGCTTTGCATTTTATACACGCGCCGCAACAGTCGGCATTTTCATAGCACTAACGGTGGTGTATAAGAGTTGCGACGCTGGCGACATGTTACCTCCCATTTGGCGCTCACAACATGTTGCCTCTCAGTCGCGCACATGTTCGAAGCAATGCTGGCTGCAATGGATTCTAGTTGTATTTTGTTCGATTGGTGGGGTTTTTGAACCTTCACCCAGTGCGAGCGCAAATGTTTGCCAACTACACTGATGCTGATGGTGGTGAGTGTTGGTGCTGCTTGAAGTGGCGGGTGTATAAGTAGTTGTTGGTTGATTGGTAACGAGTCAGGTGGGTGAGAAGTGGATGTTGAGAGTTGAGAGACGACTGCTGGCTAAGAACGATAGGAGGTATGAGCACTCACGCACACTTTTTTGCTTTCACATGTGATGAAGGTAATTTGTAGTATTCAACTCAGATGAAGTTGTGAAGTGCTTGCAAATACAATTGGCAATTTTAGGGATAAAGTGTTACAAGTTCTTTGTATATTGAGAAAAATTATAAGTGATTTGAAAATAATTTATTCGTCGGAAAGGTTTTATTGAACTAAAAAGTTCAATTCTTCAATCAATTGACTCTTAGAGACTAATAAAATCTGCATATACATAGGTATATACATATGTTTAGATGTGGAGATGGGTTGAAATAATTTTTTTTTAAGAATAAATGTTTTATAGGCCTTTTTTGGTTGGATCTAATCTACAGGCGGCCGCCGTAGCCGAATGGGTTGGTGCGTGATTACCATTCGAAATTCACAGAGAGAACGTTGGTTCGAATCACGGTAAAACACCTAAGTTAAAAAAAAACATTTTTCTGATAGCGGTCGCCCCTCGGCAGGCAATGGCAAACCTCCGAGTGTATTTCTGCCATGAAAAAGCTCCTCATAAAGATATCTGCCGTTCTGAGTCGGCTTGAATCTGTAGGTCACTCCATTTTGGGGAACAACATCAAGACGCACACCACAAATAGGAGGAGGAGCTCTGCCAAGCACCCAGAAAGGGTGTACGCGCCAATTATATATATATACAATATATAATCTACAGTTGTAACGTTTTGCAACTTTGGCAATGTCTTTTTCCTAAAAATTATTTACAAATTAAAAAATATATATATGTATCTTCAAAATTATTTATATGAATAAAGTTCATTGTTTGGAAGTCTTTAATACGGAAAAAATTGCTCAACATCGTATGCAAAAATATATATATATATATGGGACGTTCCACGTCAACCGGTACACTAGCCGGTCCAAAATTCTATGGGACCGATTTTGAAGTCCAAGGTCTCAAAATGGTCGTCTGAATGTCCACTATTGAAAGCCGTCTGGCCCATTGAGAAATTCAATATGGCGTCCAAATTATGGCGTCTAAGCTGACTAAAAATTTGAGTTTATTTAAAATCTTGTGTGCTCCTAAGAAAACCAGGAGCAATGAAAAACAAGTAATACTGATTCTTTATGCTCTTAGGGTCGCAGATTACGATTTCGGAACCAGATTTCCAAAATTCAAATGGCGGCGCTATTTTGAATTCTTGAAATATGACTCCAGAATCGCAATCAGCGACCCCAAAAACCCTTTTAAAACAGGTTTCAAAAAAATCGAAATAATTTTTTTATTTTTGACCGCCATATTGGATCCGCCATTTTGAATTTAAAAAATCTGACTTCAGATGCGTAATCAGCGACCCCAAAAACCCCTTAGGAATATATTTTAAACAAATCGAAATAAATTAATATTTTCGGCCGCCATATTGGATCCGCCATTTTGAATTTTGGAAATCTGCTTCCGAAATCGTAATCTGCGACCCTAAGAACATAAAGAATCAGTATTACTTTTTTTCCATTGCTCCTGGTTTTCTTAGGAGCACACAAGATTTTAAATAAACTCTAATTTTTAGTCAGCTTAGACGCCATAATTTGGACGCCATATTGAATTTCTCAATGGGCCAGACGGCTTTCAATAGTGGGCATTCAGACGATCATTTTGAGACCTTGGACTTCAAAATCGGTCCCATAGAATTTTGGACCGGCTAGTGTACCGGCTGACGTGGAACGTCCCATATATATTAAAAAATCAACGCGAACTGTGAGCGAATTCTAACGCACAATTTATTATGCTAAAACTTAATGGGATAGTAAACTGCGGCGGTCGCCGTAGCCGAATGGGCTGGTGAGTAGCTACCATTCGGAAGACGTAGGTTCGAAATTCCGCGAAACACCAAAATGAATAACAAGTCTTTCTAATAGTGGCCGCTCCTCGGCAGGCAATGGCAAACCTCCGAGTGTACTTCTGCCATCAAAAAGCTCCTCATAAAAATATCTGCCGTTCGGAGTCAGCTTGAAACTGTAGGTCCCTCCATTTGTGGACCAACATCAAGACGCACACCACAAATAGGAGGACGAGGCCGGTCAAACACCCAATAATAGAACTGTACGTACTGTTACTTGGAAGGCGTGGGGTTTGAAACCCAGCAAATAAACAAAGAAATTTGCAAAGGAAATGGAAGCAACACTTCGGCCCGGCTCGTTGATGTCCTCGTAACAGCAAGGCTGACAACATACAAGGCCAAGACGAAGTACCTTCTGTCATCAATCAAACAATTGGGGCACTCCCGTATTGATATCCACGTCACAGCTAACAGTTGCACTTTTGAAATAGGAGTGAGATTCGTTTGTCTAGGAACCAGCATTAACACCGATAATAATGTCCGCCTTGAAATCCAACGAAGAATCTCTCTTGCCAATAAGTGCCACTTTGGACTAGGTAAAGCCCTCTCTCGAATCTCAAATCTAACATCTCTTAAGTTTCTCATCATGCCCATCCTATTGTATGGCATAGAAGCTTGAACGATACGTTCGATATTCGATGAGATATCCCTTGGAGTGTACCAGAGGAAGATTTTGTGGAACGTTTCTTGAATTTAGGAATAACGAGCAGTATGAGCTTTACGGCGACTTAGACATAATGAAGCAAATAAAGATCTTGCGGCTCCGCTCAAGCTCTAAAAGTATTCGACACACTATCAGATGGTGGTAGTAAAGATATGGTGGTAGCAAAGAGGGTTACCTGATTTTCGTTGGAAAGAGCAGACAGAAAAGGACTTGGCTTCACTTGGTGTGTCCAATTGGCGCCGGTTAGCACGAGAAACCACTGGAGCGCTTTGTTAAACTCTGCCACAACCGCTTAAGCGATTATCGTGCCAATCAAGAAGAATAATGAGAAGTCCGTCTAATATAACCTAACTTTTTAAAATGTTGCATAAGATAGAATGTATAGTATTAGGATATAGACACCTATGTATGGCCTTTTACAGTATGACCCCGTTTTTTTTTGTCGGACAAATTAGCAAGTACAGCACTCAAACAATATCAAGTCCATTGTACTGCACTCGGGTTCCCTTTTTATTTTTTTTTAAATCTACCCGGCCTCCAAGGAGCCAAGGTGGCCGCTTCATACCGCATCAGTGCCTAAGAGCTCAAGCCTGATTCGAGCGAAAGCCGGGCAGACGCACAGAAAGTGGTACGCCGTGTCATCCTCCTCTTCACATGCTGGGCAGGGTGCACTGTCTGAGATGCATATCTTTTCCATGTGCTTCACCTATAGAAAGTGGCCCGTCATCAGTCCAACCAGCTGCCTACAGTCCCTTTTGCTTAATGGTAGGTAGCATCAGTTTTGTTCATCTGCAGTCTCTCTCAGCCTACTAACCGTGTGACCACTTAAGCTTGACTGGATTCGATTCCAGCGGTAGACAAACTTAGAATAAATTAAAGCCCAAGGTGTTCTGTTTCTTAATTTTTGGCAAAGGTAGCCACATTCTAAACCGTTAATGCGAAGTTATAAATTGGTTTAAGCATGACCACATAGATACGTGTGTATGCATAAGTACATACGCACCCGTCTAGCTGTCATTGCCTGCTCCTTAGCCTCTTAGCATGACAGATTAATATAAACCAGCCTGAAATAATTAGATTGATTGACATTTTAATTAGTAATTGGAACTGGAACTCAATACTGCATCTGTGTGCACCTGGAAAGCCATTGGCATAATAGGAATATATAGGAGTATGTTAATGTCAATATACACAAACTCAAATTAAAATATATGCACGCACATGTGCGTGGCCTTGAGTGTAAGTATACCAGTAGGAGCAGTATGAGTAAGTGGTAGAAGAGTCGGACGTTCTCGGAGGACTGCTGCGGTGTTAAGCAATAAATTCAGAATCATGACTAGCTCGCATTCATCTCTTCTTATCTAATCAGCTGGTGAGTTTTACAGAAGGATATAGTGTGAAACTTCATTTACTTACAGTCCGCTACATTCTTTTCTAATATTCGTAATTCGAAACTGGGGATGTTCCAGGGATCTTCTGAGGTTGACAAATCTCAATTCTCAAATTTTGTGGGTATCCTTACAGGGCACTGGCCGTGTGGTAAGCATGCCGTGAGCCTCAGCATTATTTCGAATCCTTTTAGCGTCAGATGTGTGGAGGATGAAGAGAATGATCTCAGCACCTGTCCCTTAGCTGCCCTACTTTCGCGGAGGTAAAATATAAATATATTGACTCTCATTTCTTTCCTAGGCTTGCTGATATAGCAGTTCTTGATATTAAAAACCTGCTGAACTTAATCAGCAGTACGAAGTGGCTAACATCACGATAACTCAGTCACCGTTCGGTCGTCATCAATAGATACACATCGCCTCCCCCCCCCCCCCCCTTCCTTTCTTCATAGCCTTCTTATCTCCTTTACAACGGAATCTTAAAGGAAGAACTTCTGATTTTCGTCCAAGTGTGACCTCTCTATGGACAACCATTTCAACCTGACCTAACTCGAAACTGGAAGTGACATTTTTTCTACCCACCTCATTCTAATAGAACTGTTCCAATGGTAGTCGATTTTTAGATGGTTGCGAGTTAATTTCTTTGTAGAGATTACCAATTTTTTTATTATAATTTTGTAGTAATGATTTAGTAATTTATATTTTATTGAAATTCAAATGTAACAGGAAAACTCGCACGAGGCTATAGGATGCTATGATTATCGAATGGTCCCATGTCCGTAGTTCAAGAGGGGAGATTTCGTATCCTACCTGTTCGGTTTTCAGACTCCTACACTCTGTAGGCAGATGTTCACATATTTTTCCCTTGTTCCGGATTTTCCAGCCGGGTTATACTGCTTTTTAGCATAGATTCATACGACTACGAACTAATTGTTTATTGTGTGGTAAGTGGCGCTGAAGCACCAAAAGAGGTCACAATAACAACTTCAGTTTCACCTTAAGCAAGACGCACTAATCAGTCAATACGAAGGACATTTGTTAAGTGAACGTTTACGCACACAACAAGTAGTGAGAAGGGATTTGGCTTTTGCGAGGCAGGAAGCCTTTCAAGCTACTTTTGCCATTTCAGTTATTTATGCGCAAGGTTACGTGGCTGAATCCTAAGGAATTTGGGTTGGTTGAAATAGCAGATAGGACTGCTTTAATTACACACCCCCATTTAAGTACAATAGGGTGCGTCAGGTGTTCTTAAAAAATATAACCGACTTTGTTTCGATGGCGGCAGTATTCTGCTGGCAATTCTGAACAAAAAAGTACAGGGAGGCAAAGGATGGTGGACTACCAGGTTTGGTCAATCTGCTTTGGTGAGAAAGAAACTTGTGCGAGTAACTTTGGATATCATGTCACCGGTTACTTGGCAGCCGAGCTCTATCTGCATATTCACACACTCGTCCAATCAGTAGGCAACGAAGTAATAAGAATGTAGACTGTGTTGAAGACTAAATTTAAATCCTTTAAATTCTGCTGGCAATTCTGAACAAAAAAGTACAGGGAGGCAAAGGATGGTGCACTACCAGGTTTGGCCAATCTGCTTTGGTGAGAAAGAAACTTGTGCGAGTAACTTTGGATATCATGTCACCGGTTACTTGGCAGCCGAGCTCTGTCTGCATATTCACACACTCGTCCAATCAGTAGGCAACGAAGAAATAAGAATGTAGACTGTGTTGAAGACTAAATTTAAATCCTTTGACCACATCGTTGAAGTGCTGCTGAGTTTTAATGGGCTGCGCTGCCAAAGCCTGTTTAGGATTTTTGGATATACAGCAGTGCCACTTTCGTTTGCAGTACGACTTTTTTAACTATGGGAGTTGGGGTAATTGTTCAAGAGCACCACCAGCCACCTGATAATTGAATATTTTATACGGCATATAAATTGTTTTGTGAGGTCAGTTTCAGGGATTTATTTTTATTTCTTTTTGACCCGCCGTTCTCCACTAGTTCGGGAGTTGGTATCGCCGAGAGTTCGGGGTTTGGTGCTATTCGTGCAAATTCTAAAAGCTTTGTGAAAAAAGATATTCATGCAGGTTAGGTTAGGTTAGGATAAATGGGTGCCTACGCGGGTACCCAGTTGGACAGAGAATCGAAATTCGTCCATTGTGATACCATACAGTGGAAAAGAACCAAACGGGGGTGAGAAAAGGAAGAAGGGACTTTGGATTTGAGGATCCCGATCAATACTGGTTAATTACGTTTGTATTAACCGATTCAGACTACTGATGAATTTCACCGGGTGCGTGATATTTAAACCAACAATATTCGCAGTGTAGCAAAAAGGTTTCAGACACCTGAGTCCGACGAGAGCAGAGCAACTGAGAAGAAGGTGCTGAGATGATTCCATCTCATCCTCCAGATAGCTTATGCAGAAAGGCCTTGAAGCAATCCTAAGTCTCACCGCATGGATACCTAACGGACAATGCTCCGGTAAGGACTTTGTTAGCCTTATAAGTTTACCCGAGCACCACCAATCTACTCGTGGCCCGAAGGATCTCGCGACTTTGCGCGTCTGCGCACTAACTCAGCGCGAGGTCCATCTTTTCAGGAGTAGATCACGGGTCCATAAGGTAACGCCGTCTCCAGGGTTCCCTGTCTACCTCATCAGCCCAGCAGATTCCTTTTATGCCACTGTAACCGGGGACCTAAATGAGCCTAATATCCAAGTATTCGGATGCAGTCGAGAGAGAATTCAGGCATTCCGCGACTAATTTCGGACGCACAAACAACGAGACTAGGGTCCTGATTGCCACCTGGCTGTCGGAGAAGTTATTTACGTCCTCTAAGTATTTGCAGAAGTAAACAACCAATTCACTACTTCCTTAATTGCAGCTATCTTTGCTTGGAAAGCACTACAGTGGTGCGGAAGCCATGGAAACTTTTATGATTTTATTAAATTCCACGTGGTCCCACAGCCATCGATAATGAAGATTTTTCCACGGTTTATAATAATAGTTTCAATTTAAGGGGGGAGCCTGGTTTATAAGGTCAAAAAAATCAATTTTGTTTTTTTCGTTTTAAGCGATTCCTAATATATTTCAGAATATTCACACAAAGTTACAGAGCCTAATTCTCAATATTTCCGTATATACAAAGCCAAAGGTAGGCGAACGTTAGGTAGTTACGCTGTGACCGGACAGCTATAGTACAATTCGACTTTTCATTTTTATGATTTCTTTGAATTGGCGTACATGAGTGAAAAAAAACGAATGAACCTTTTGAAATGAATCATAGCTTGTTCCCTTCAGTATTAAACTCTCTTCTATTTGAACTAAGAAAATAGATAAAAAAAAATTTTCAAGATTTTTATAGCAAGTTGAAGTGATTTTTTGTTATAGAAAGGCATTTTTTTCTTTAAAACCTCCAAAAAGTTGAAATTTTGGAATTTCTCTCAGTTTTCTTAGTTCATCTAGAATAAAAAATCATGGTAATTAGAAATCCATTTGAAGTTTTTGCTTTAGATAACACTGTGCGACAATTTTGGGGTCATCAAAATCAAACCACACCGGACCTTTTTTTTCTGAAAATATACCTATTCAATAGCAAAACCCTCGCTGGGTTTTTAAAAGTTAGCTCGATTTTTTTTTTATTGCGTTTTGAAGTTTTCTATTTTCATGAGATTTTGGAGTTTTACCTGTACGCTAAATTTGACTTATAAATCGACCTTTGTTTGATTTAATCGATTTATTTTGTCATAGCTTGATGCAGAAATTTCGTACATGTACAAATAAACTTATTTTGAGAAGAACCTATATCTCAATACGCAATTTTGAATACCAATAATTCGAAAAATTGTATGTTTTTACCATTTTTTACTGTAATTATGAAAATAATTAAAATTTCTCACTATTTCTTCTAGCAAAAATGTTGCAAAATGTACTAAAAAAGTCAATTATAAGATAAAAGCATAAAACTGAACTTTAAGTTTGTTATTTTCTAAAAAAATAAATTTTTAACAAGATTTTTCTTCATAAAAATAATTTTTTTATACTCTGCTTTAAATTTTTTTTTAAATATCTAAAAACTCTGTAAGTAAAAATATTAAATAGATTAAGTAAAAAGAATACAGACTTGAATTCTTATAATTTTTTTTTTTTATTAAAATAAAGAATTTTTACGTACTAAAACCTTAGAGACGAGCTCTTTTCGACAATGATTGAATTTCAACATCATCATTACCAGAGTAATCAGATTCATCAGTAAAGAATTCCATGCCTGTGCAACCAATTAACTAAACCAACATAACAAGCTCTACACACTATGTTTGGCGCCCAAGGTACATTCAAAATAACTTCACGATCAAAATAATGTCTGTATGCCACAGTAAAATCATCACTGATTGATCCATGCTTTTCACTCGCTGGTGTGAAACGTCCACAACAATAGCAGAAAACGTTAATATTTGTAGGACAATTGTACATTTTTTATTTTCTTAATTCATAAAAAATTCACGTAAATGAAATTAATAAATTCAAATATGTTAACAAAAACCGTATTGTTCACAAAATATTTAGCGCGTCAAATGTGTTTTAGGAGTTGTTATGCACGAACCTGATCTCGCAAGACTGCTGCGATCTTAGAACAGGTAAAATCGTTGGGAACAAATTTTGGAATGTGTGCTAGCCACTTTTCTATGTACTTAACAGGCTAAAAGTCTTGTGAGACCAATCTTGCTTTTCACTACTCACGATCACATTTTGTTACATCCAATATTCATTGGAAAACCGTATCTGGAAAAAATACTAGCAAAAATAGAAAAATCTGAAAATGTGTATAACGGGTGGTTACGTATAAAATTATTTTCATAATTACAGTAAAAAATGGTAAAAACATACAATTTTTCGAAATTTTGGTATTCAAAATTGCGTATTGAGATATAGGTTCTTCTCAAAATAAGTTTATTTGTACATGTACGAAATTTCTGCATCAAGCTATGACAAAATAAATCGATTAAATCAAACAAAGGTCGATTTATAAGTCAAATTTAGCGTACAGGTAAAACTCCAAAATCTCATGAAAATAGAAAACTTCAAAACGCAATAAAAAAAAAATCGAGCTAACTTTTAAAAACCCAGCGAGGGTTTTGCTATTGAATAGGTATATTTTCAGAAAAAAAAAGGTCCGGTGCGGTTTGATTTTTGATGTCGCACTGTGTAATAATTACGAGCTGTATCTTGTACGCCAGTTGAAAACTCCAGCGTTGCAGCGCTCTACTAATTTCTATGTTAAACATTTTTTTCAACTTATTTTAACCAGTACAAAAATTGTTTATACTTTTTAAATGTTCATTAAAAGATAGAAAAAACTTTGCAGTGCTAAATTAATTTTTTTCTTAAAAAAAAAAAAAAAAAAAATCGCAAAGAGATGCAATTTTTAGACCTCATAAACCAGGCTCCCCCCATAAACATCTGGTTTAAGAGCCCAGTAAAATGAGGAACTCGAATGAGGTTGCAATTTATCATACAAATTTCGTTAGAGAATTTAACTTTTTGGCATGCCATAAAACAGCAGGAATAGAGGGTGTAGCAAAGCCCGCATAACAGAAGGTAAGGACCATCAAAAGCAATGAGGCAAGCGCTAAAGCTTTCACCAATTTATTTTTAGAGTAGGCAACGGAGTAATAAGAATGTAGACTGTGTTGAAGACTAAATTTAAATCCTTTGACCACATCGTTGAAGTGCTGCTGAGTTTTAATGGGCTGCGCTGCCAAAGCCTTTTTAGGATTTTTGGATATACAGCAGTGCCACTTTCGTTTGCAGTACGACTTTTTTAACTATGGGAGTTGGGGTAATTGTTCAAGAGCACCACCAGCCACCTGATAATTGAATATTTTATACGGCATATAAATTGTTTTGTGAGGTCAGTTTCAGGGATTTATTTTTATTTCTTTTTGACCCGCCGTTCTCCACTAGTTCGGGAGTTGGTATCGCCGAGAGTTCGGGGTTTGGTGCTATTCGTGCAAATTCTAAAAGCTTTGTGAAAAAAGATATTCATGCAGGTTAGGTTAGGTTAGGATAAATGGGTGCCTACGCGGGTGCCCAGTTGGACAGAGAATCGAAATTCGTCCATTGTGATACCATACAGTGGAAAAGAACCAAACGGGGGTGAGAAAAGGAAGAAGGGACTTTGGATTTGAGGATCCCGATCAATACTGGTTAATTACATTTGTATTAACCGATTCAGACTACTGATGAATTTCACCGGGTGCGTGATATTTAAACCAACAATATTCGCAGTGTAGCAAAAAGGTTTCAGACACCTGAGTCCGACGAGAGCAGAGCAACTGAGAAGAAGGTGCTGAGATGATTCCATCTCATCCTCCAGATAGCTTATGCAGAAAGGCCTTGAAGCAATCCTAAGTCTCACCGCATGGATACCTAACGGACAATGCTCCGGTAAGGACTTTGTTAGCCTTATAAGTTTACCCGAGCACCACCAATCTTCTCGTGGCCCGAAGGATCTCGCGACTTTGCGCGTCTGCGCACTAACTCAGCGCGAGGTCCATCTTTTCAGGAGTAGATCACGGGTCCATAAGGTAACGCCGTCTCCAGGGTTTCCTGTCGACCTCATCAGCCCAGCAGATTCCTTTTATGCCATTGTAACCGGGGACCTAAATGAGCCTAATATCTAAATATTCGGATGCAGTCGAGAGAGAATTCAGGCATTCCGCGACTAATTTCGGACGCACAAACAACGAGACTAGGGTCCTGATTGCCACCTGTCTGTCGGAGAAGTTATTTACGTCCTCTAAGTATTTGCAGAAGTAAACAACCAATTCACTACTTCCTTAATTGCAGCTATCTTTGCTTGGAAAGCACTACAGTGGTGCGGAAGCCATGGAAACTTTTATGATTTTATTAAATTCCACGTGGTCCCACAGCCATCGATAATGAAGATTTTTCCACGGTTTATAATAATAGTTTCAATTTAAGGGGGGAGCCTGGTTTATAAGGTCAAAAAAATCAATTTTGTTTTTTTCGTTTTAAGCGATTCCTAATATATTTCAGAATATTCACACAAAGTTACAGAGCCTAATTCTCAATATTTCCGTAGATACAAAGCTAAAGGTAGGCGAACGTTAGGTAGTTACGCTGTGACCGGACAGCTATAGTACAATTCGACTTTTCATTTTTATAATTTCTTTGAATTGGCGTACATGAATGAAAAAAAACGAATGAACCTTTTGAAATGAATCATAGCTTGTTCCCTTCAGTATTAAACTCTCTTCTATTTGAACTAACAAAATAGATAAAAAAAAATTTTCAAGATTTTTATAGCAAGTTGAAGTGATTTTTTGTTATAGAAAGGCATTTTTTTCTTTAAAACCTCCAAAAAGTTGAAATTTTGGAATTTCTCTCAGTTTTCTTAGTTCATCTAGAATAAAAAATCATGGTAATTAGAAATCCATTTGAAGTTTTTGCTTTAGATAATAATTACGAGCTGTATCTTGTACGCCAGTTGAAAACTCCAGCGTTGCAGCGCTCTACTAATTTCTATGTTAAACATTTTTTTCAACTTATTTTAACCAGTACAAAAATTGTTTATACTTTTTAAATGTTCATTAAAAGATAGAAAAAACTTTGCAGTGCTAAATTAATTTTTTTCTTAAAAAAAAAAAAAAAAAAATCGCAAAGAGATGCAATTTTTAGACCTCATAAACCAGGCTCCCCCCATAAACATCTGGTTTAAGAGCCCAGTAAAATGAGGAACTCGAATGAGGTTGCAATTTATCATACAAATTTCGTTAGAGAATTTAACTTTTTGGCATGCCATAAAACAGCAGGAATAGAGGGTGTAGCAAAGCCCGCATAACAGAAGGTAAGGACCATTAAAAGCAATGAGGCAAGCGCTAAAGCTTTCACCAATTTATTTTTAGAGACATTTGAGTCTACAACTTTTCGACGCGTAGTGCCATTTTTATTGCTCGCTACTGTATATGTTCTTAAAGAGTAAAATATGTATGTTGTTAAGATAACGAAAGCGGCGTAGGTGGATATGACTGTATCTCTTCAAAGGCCAGTTGTAGCTTATGCAAATATTATATATACATACATGACCGAGTATGCTGAGTGTGTGTGCGTGTGTGCGCAGTTGCAGGTACAATTAGATCAGTCAAAGTTATAGCAGTAAAATGAATGCAACGAAGCAGAACCAAACAAGCAATCAACAACAATAACAACAGCTGTAGCATCAAAATCAACATCGACAACAACTACAACAGCGATGGCAGGGATGCCCGCAAGTAGTCTCTGTGGTGCGAAGAACCGAAGCAAAACCGCCAAAGATTTCGCCAACAACTGACGTTGAGTTGGTGGCTGCAGGCTGCAGTGTTATAACAGCAATAACAACAGCCTCACGATGCGAAATGCAGAAGCAAAGACAATTGCAACAGCGGCGCGTGTTCATACCACTGCTGCGGTCGCGACGGCTGCAACGCCAACAACACCACCAACAATGAGGAACGACAGTGGGGCACCAGCGATTGGTTCGTGGTAATTAAATATTGTATAAATACGTCGAGTTGTGTGTGTGTGCCTTCCATTTGAGTTGTTGATGTTACTTTGCTGATGGCTGCTGCATTGAATGCGCCAGTAGCATCGGCAACATCATCAACAACAACAACATTTCCAATTTGCACACATCCCCGAATTTGGCTATTGTACGTGAATTGTTGCAAATGATGTTTATGCTGTATGCATCAAATTTCTTCGAATAACTCCTGGCGACAGATGGTTGCCGCGGAGTGAAACAAGCCGGCAGATGCGCAAGTAAGCAACTGCAAGCCAAGCAGAAACAATAACACGCAGAAAAGCAGTGCCGAGAAGTATCGCAATTGAATAAGTTGGAGTCTTGTTGTGCATTCGGTTGGAAAGTTGTATTTTATATGCCCGATGCACTCGACAACTGAGGAGCTGCATTGAAATGCCCTACTTCCCTGGCGGGTGCGATGCTAATTACAATTCATACAAAAATTTGGTTCATGAATAATTTGGATGAGCACTATTGGCGTATACATACATACGTACATACACCTAAGTACGCTGGAAATAATGAGTGGAGTGTAGAGAAGTGCAAAAATGCGATCAGGCAGTTTTTTTTTATTGTTTTGGTGGATAGGGTAGCGTTCAAAGGCGAACGTCGTCTATTACGTTGAGTGTGGCCAATAAAACCATCCCTCTTCCTCTTCTGAGAGACTCGCTTCCCAGGACTACTTTCTGCATTATTTCGGGAAGGCCCAGAACGGCTCCCATGAAATTGGATATTCACCCACTTTTGGGTCCACCATATTTTTAACCAGCTTCATGCTATAAGCTCGTCTTCTTATGTCCCTATCTGCACCACACTTACGTCTATTGGCCACAATTGGTTCCTGCACTCAAGATCCTCTCCTCTTGACAAGTGGAGGTTTTCTGTCACCGATGGTCGCCATTGTTCCGCTTTTTGTAGCAAAAGGAACATCGAAAGAAAGCGATATCAAATTGGTTAGTATGGACTTGTTCCCGTCGTGAGCGTTACCCAGGGCTTTCGTGAGTGTCGTTCTTCAGTCAAACATTTAGCCAGACAGTATTAGCTTTTATGTGCTATGCGATTGCTTCGCAGATTTTTCAAGCATTCCTTATTAATGCTGACTCCGCTCTTTTCTTAAGCGACTCTTTCCGTTCCCCTCATCTCGATTTAAAGTATGCGTAGCTTGATTTGTCTCGTGCAACAATAACACTAAATTGGCTTAAGAGTAAAAAAATTGACGTCAAAAGCTTCTTAATATATTTCAAGTACTCTCAACTTCTCGTGGTATGATAGCGTTGGTGCTCGAAGCTTTTCCAATTAGTGGTTGGTGTCTTGATGTTGTTCTACAATTAGAAGGCTCTTCAGTTGTATGCCATCTGCGAACACTAAACAGAATTCCCTATTCCCGAAACAGTAGCTAAGCTCTTTTTCTAAACGCCCTCAGTTCCCATAGAAATATGCTGAACCAGATTCGGTAATAATAATATATATATATATGTAATTGGCGCGTACACCCTTTTTGGGTGTTTGGCCGAGCTCCTCCTCCAATTTGTGGTGTGCGTCTTGATGTTGTTCCACAAATAGAGGGACCTACAACTTCAAGCCGACTCCGAAAGGCAGATATTTTTATGAGGAGCTTTTTCATGGCAGAAATACACTCGGAGGTTTGCCATTGCATGCCGAGGGGCGACCGCTGTTAGAAAAGTGTTTTTCTTAATTCTGGTGTTTCACCGAGATTCAAACCGACGTTCGCTCTGTGAATTCCAAATGGTAGTCACGCACCAACCCATTCGGCTACGGCGGCCGTCGGTAATAATACTCTAAAGAAAACAGCGGATTACGAGTGGCATGAATGCTTCAGAAGAGATCGTGAGTCTATCGAGGATGACGAACGTAGTGGTAAGCCGTCGACTTCAAAAACTGATGAAACATCAATAAAGTGAAAGAAAATTTGATTAATAATTGCAATTTAACCAACAGACCATCAGCTCTCTGACAGAGGACTTGAACATTGCTTATGGACCCATTCAGAACATTGTAGTTTATGATTTGGGTTTGCGTTATGTTGCTGAAAAGTAGGTCCCAAAGGACGTTTCACACAAAAACAGAGGGACCTCGTTGATATCGCCAGACATGATTTCCAAGGCTGAATCCGATCCAACATTCATCAAACGCATCATTACAGGAGACGAGACGTAGGTTTACGAGTACGACACGCAATCCAGACATCCAACGAGTGAGCGGCGAGCTTCGAATGAACCAATACCAAAAAAAAACCACGTCGTTTGCAGTTTAAAAATAATGCAATGCTCGCTGTTTTTGTGGATTACACCATAAATTGTTGGATAATTTTTATTATTGGGCAAACAACTCGAGTATTTTGCACAATGATAACGAAACGGCGCATAGTGCCATCATCATCGTTGAAACGAATACCATCTAACAGCCATCGAATTCACCTGATATGACTCCCTGGGGTCTTTTCGGTTTGATTGAGCCGAAAAACCAATTCAAGCAATACGTTTTAACAGTCGGAAGAACTAATCGAAAAATTGAAACGCTCTGATGGCTATACCGAAAATAAAGTTCCGAGTTCCTGAAATGTTTCGAGAGCTGAATCAAACGCAGGCGTAAGGGTATTGCAATTGATGGAGCGTACTTTAAAGACGGTAACATCACTTTCGAGGAATAAACTTGTGTTTTGAATATTCTAAATATATTCCGGGAACTTTTTGATCAACGATTTATGCAAACGGTTGGCTTAATAATAAAGGGAAATAATATTTTTAAAAGCAAAAGTATTGCTTAATTTAATTTAATTTAATTTAATTTAATTTAATTTAATTCTGCAAAGTTGACCTGCCGATTAAAAGGTTAACATGTTAAGTCTAATGAGATAAAAAGCATCTAATAGCAGTCCACCCTGAAAAAACTTCGAGTATTGGTTGAAACTAAGCTCTTCCGACTCAATTTAAGTATAATTTGATGACTGATCATTTAGCTAAAAAAAGGGGCGAACTTGTTTTTAATTGGTATTGAGCCCTTCTATGAACTTACAAAAGGTCTCATTAACGAATTTATTAGAAATTCTATCGGCCAGCGACAAGCGAATAACTCTTAAAGCCAGAGGAATTTCTGATAAGCTACTTTCGCTCGGCAGAGTAGACTTAAGACTTTTAACTGGTTACTTTATAGGCCACTCACTGTGACCTGAGATATCACTTAAATGAAATTGGTCTCTCTGAGACCATCATCTGTCGGTTCTGCGCAATGGATGCTGAAAATTCCTTTGTAAATTTTCTGCACAAGGCAGAAAAAGGCTACACCACCTTGACGGTATTGATGCGCATTCATATGAATTGTGGAACAATAAGCCACAGATGGTGCTAAAATTCTTGAAAACTCTTTGCACAATAGATCTCTTCTGGTCGCAGTGCGCAGTAGCCTAATTTTAATAATAATAATAATATTTAAGGCATTTAAATCGTTCTGTTTAATTTTCAAAATAAAAACTTATATTTTTTATATATAAAAACTTCTATTGGATTCAGTTTACTTTACTACCTTAATCTCCGTGACGGCTAAAATCTGCAAATATTCGCTAACAACCCCCAGGTGGCAACACTTGGCGACCAAATTCTCTCTGCTAAATTTAAGGGTGACTTAATTTAAGGTCAACGGCAAACATGAAATTCAATAAAAACAACAAGAATAATGACGTTTAACAGAAGCATTCACTCTCTCGCACATACGCCTCCCCTCCCACACCACTCGAATTCCCACTCGCCAAATACTGAGCCACTCAAAGTGACTTGAATTTGGTAGACACAGGCTTCAGCGCGAAATTCATTTCGATTTTTCACAGAGTTTTATTATCTATGAGAAATTTCAGTATTTTTTAGATATTTACCTATAAATCTTATTGTTCAATAACTCTCGAAGCAAGCATTTTATTTTGCTGGACGTTTGTATGTAAAAACCGTTAGGCCGTTGCAAATTGCATACGAAACACATGAAATTGCTTGGGTTATTTCCTTTAAGCCACACTCTGCACACATTTACAAAACTATTTCTAATAAAAACCATTTGTTTTGCTTTTGTTTTTGTTTCTGTTTTCAGTTATGCATCATTTTTTCTTTATCTAAAGCACTGTTGGTGTTCATTTTGGCTGCTTTGTAAAATGTTGGAGCATTTAAAGCATTTTGTTTTTGTTTTTAATTTTATTTGTCTTAGACTACGGCAATTTGTACAAAAAATATTTGTGTTCACTAATTTTGCTAAACTGTATTTTAAACGAATATTTGCGAGTTTCAACGCGGATTTATTGTTTATTCACTACCGCACAGCTGCAAGTCGGTATGACTAACGCAAAACTGTCAAACGCTCTCAGGGGCGCAATGCGCAAAGCCACTTCAGCAATGGCAGCAGTAATACTTTTCAAACGGTTGGTTTTTTTGTGCATTTCTTCGCTCAATTCCGCAGTCATCCATGCCACCCCTTTTGGGCGCTGCAGGCTTACCTTACCACCCTTAGCAAATGTTGCTGTCAAGCGAAATGTCAAAATATGTAAAGACGTCAAGTGAGCAAAAGAGAGTGAGAAGGTTGGCGAGAGCAAAAGAGCGGAGGAGTTGGTTTGCCTTCACAGAAAATTGAGGGAATGCAAGCGCCTGCGCTTTCCAACGAATTTAAGTAACTTTGGGCGCGTACAGGAAGAGGGGTCGGGAAATTTAACGTTTATTGAACTCAAATATATTTGCGTTGAACGAATTCTACAACTATGCAGGGACTTAGCACAAAAAAGTAGATATAATCACATGAAAATCTTCAGTAAGCAAATACATCAATGCAGAAGTAAGCTTGTATGCATGTAGGCGTGTATGTAATGTAAGCAGTTTCAGGTTTTATAATATTTGACCGGATTTTGAATCGTACAGTTTCCTTTTCCGGGGTGTGGTGGGCTGGGATGCTAGTAACTTAACTCAAATGCGCTTTGCTATTGTGAACATTGGGCGATTACGTTTTGCTATTGATGCGAATTCAACAGGAAATTACAGAGAATTTTCAATGCCAAGCAAATTGAGCAAATTCATGAAGTAGCGAGCTTGTAAATTTTTTATTAATAGGCAACTGTTAAAGATGGGAACTTCGTTATTTCAAAACAATTCACAGAGACGTGAAATTGCAATACTCTGCGGACTTACTGCATCGTATTTTACATAGGAATATTTGTTGTATCAATGCAAAAATGTTACGGCGTGAAATCATCAACTGCCTAATACACCACCAAAGCACTGCCGCTCTGAGTTCATTACAAACAGAACTGAAGCTGGTTGTAAAAAATCTTACCATATGTCAATCAAACATTTCTACGCCGCTCTGTGCCTTAATTGCGCATGTTGGCGCTTTCACTTTCGCTGCCGTTTATTATTAAACTTTTAGAGCAACTTTTGTAGCTGTTTGTTGGATTGTTTTGCTAGCCAAGCTATTTATTTGTTAGGATTTTCTGGTTGCGTACATTGAAAGAAAGTTTTATTAATATTTGTTATTTGCGACACAGTTGGAGTCGGAGCTTGAAGCGCTGAAATGCTCAAATGCAGATTATTATTTTATGAGTTCTATTTTTACGCGCTTTGTGTTTTTTTCTGCTTAGCGCACATTTCAGGCAAGGGAAGATTACAATTAGTGGCAGATGCGCAGCTGTTAATTTCTAACAAACAAACAAAAGTAATAATAAAAACAGAATGAAAGCTCATGTTTTTATAGTAAGGGAACAAATATTAGAATATTATTCGGGAATTGAAATTTTATTTCAAACGCACTGAAATTCTACCTCCATTTGGTGTTTATTACAATAATAATATTCGATTAAGTATTTCGGAACATAGGTAGAGAATTCAGTACAAGAATTTAGTGCAAAAAAATAATCAGATTTTGGTAGTGGCTCTTGGTAAAGAGATTTAAGATATAATATTTATCATACATCGTCTGAAGTTCATGACAGAATTTATATTTACGGTGGGCCGAAGTTTACCTCTTTTCAGGAGAAAACGGTATTCTGTGATATAAAGGAATATACTAAATATTATATTCAGCAGTATTATGAATCGCGAAAGCTGAGTAATTAAAAAATTTAAATATCAGAACTAATAAACCAAAAAAGCATTTTAAAAAAATTTGAAAAAAAAATTATAAAAAAGGAAAAATTTGAAATTTAAATTAAAATATCAAAAATCTTTGTCTACATTTCGGCTCATGTGTATGATATATATACACATATTTGTACTGCATCTAGCTACCAATGAGTGATCCGAGTTCAAGTCAAAACGTTCAATGACAGACAAATGGGCTATCTGAATGTTTTTGTAGACGAAAAAATCAAGCAGTAAATCAAGTCAAAAATCATGCCAGTAAGTCGGTTTATCAGTTAATATTGAATTTCAGCCTGCGCGCTGCATAGCTTTATACAATTCTCGTCCTTTTGTCGTAATGAGCCTAGAGCCATGCTGTAAACTGCGCGTTAAAGTCGCCACCAATCATAAAACGACCTTGAAAACGATTCAGAAGGGCCAAATAGTCTTTAGATCTGGTGGCTGGGTGGATTGTAAAGCACAATTAATGTCAGTGGCGGTTTTAAATTTTCAACGGTAACAGATGTCGCTTGGAAGTCCCTTGTGCAAATGTTATATTGTATTTTTTTTAATACATTACAGGTACTTCATCCCTAGCGTAATTTTCGGGATGTATGCTATGATATTTTATTATTATTTTTTATTGATGCTATGGTATAGGGAGTAGGTTTGGCAAGTCATCATAAAACGCTTCCGAATTGTGGAAATTGACTTTGAAAACAATAAGTCTGTAAAACGCCCCAACTTGCCGTACAGCGCGCCTAACAATCGATTTATTGGGCTGATCGAATGGACCATGTAACCCCTACCGGGGCGAACATATGCCGGATACCAAAATGAAAAAATAAAATGAAATTTTCTACCAGATTATATATACATTACCGGTATGACCCAGATCTGTATACGGTCAAGAACTGCCACTTTAGCACCATTCCACAAACAGCTATGGGGAATGTTCACGCTGCTACAATAACAACTCACTAGCCATTTAGTTGTTCCTTACACGCTTGGCAATTTCGAGTGCAAATCCCCTCCGGCAACATTGCCATTTCCATTTACTCCCTTCCATTCTGTGCGTTGGGCATACAACTTATCACCTTCCAACTGAGTGCGTGTTTTGTTTTGCCATCAATACTATTTCCAACCCCTCCTCCACTGATCAACTGATTATTTTGGTTTAGCTAAATTGTTTTCATTGCTGTTGTTTTTGTTTGTGCATACATTGCACCTGAGCTGCAAACTCGTGCCAGATAGTGGCAGCAATTTGGGACTAACTATCGCTGGAATACAACGCATCTGAACATTTGCATCCGCACGAGTATTAAGCCAAATCCGGGGAGGTGCCACAGTTTGCCTTCCGTCAGAGCTTTACCGGCTGTCGCTTAGTTTGGCACATTTGCAGTGCATTTAGCACACACAAAATTTGGTATTGATGTGAATTTGTGCAGATATGTGCAGATGTGTGTGTATGTGTGCATATACAATTTATAGTTAGAGTACCGGTCCATGCAAACGGGATTTGTGTATTTTATTGCTTTGCGAAAAATATCATTTTAAATTAAAATAAAGAGGATTTCAGTGAAATTTTCCATCTCTTTCTTGCACTTACCGGTAATTTCACTATTTTTTATGCTCGATTGAGAAAATCAAATTTTTCTGCATTCTGCAATAGCAAAAAGTTTTACCGCATGCAAAATGCTGCAGAAGTAGATAAAATGAAATTCCCACAACAAAAAAAAAAAATAAAAATTTTCACACTAATATTGCCGCCAACTTTTTTCAGAGTAAATGCATATAAACATGTGCACAATATAATGTGCATATGTATGGGTGTGGATGTTGACGTCATGTGTGGAAGTGCGCTTGTATGAAATTATATTTGCGTTAACTTTACTTTTAATGCTTTATTTAATGCTAATAAAAACATATTGCCTGATACATACACACATTTCGCTCCAGGCGCTTTAAAACTGAATAACTGGGCTGATCACGGACTGACACACTTGCAACAGAATAGCACTTTTTTGTGGCAAGTAAATTTAATTTTTATCTCCCTGTCAATCTATTCATTACGACAGTTGATAAACTCGCATATTCTGCAGGCTAACTTTTTGTAAATTAATATACAAGGTGGCGCAAAATTAATCATCCAATTTTGTTTAATTTAGTTTTTGAATAAATTTACTATTGAATTATTTAGAAAAAATAAAAGGTTTTCCAATAAGAGGTGTTATTTTGATATCAAAGAAAAATGCTATTTTTAAATATAAATGATCGGATGTGTATTTCATTATAAAGAGGAAGGTATGTCGTTAATAGTGGAAAATAATATCAGGCAAATGACCACCACGACCACGCTTACAGGACAATATCCTTTTCATGAAATTTTCCATGAACGAATTGCAAAGTGGCTGCCTTATGTCCTCGATAGCTTCACGAATTCCATCTTTGAGGTCTTGAATCGACCTTGGGCTGTTGGCGTAGACCTTCTCTTTCACGTTTCCCCAAAGAAAAAAGTCACAAGATGTTAAATTACAAGATCTCGGTGGCCAATTGTGATCACTTCTTCGAGAGCTAACACGGTCCTGAAACTTTTCCCGTAAAAGATCAATGGTTTCGTTGCTTGTGTGGCACGTAGCGCCGTCTTGTTGAAAATAAACGTAGTCCAGATCAATACTATCCAATTCCGGCCACAAGAAATCGTTGATCATCTCTCGATAGCGCAATCCATTCACCTGTAACACCTGTTATTGAAAAACCCTTTACAAGGTGGCGCAAAATTAATCGCCTTTTTTTTGAATAGCAGTTTTACGAAATAAAAAATACTGACTCTATGGTGAAAAATATCCTTGAAATTTACTATTGAATGATTTTTAAAAAATACAAGGTGGCGCAAAATTAATCATCTTGTGTTTTTTTGTTTGTTTTTTATAACCTTTCTACTAAAAGTAAGTAAAAATGGTAATTTTGAGTGATGGAAATCTTTATTTTGAACTTTACGCGCTCCGTTGCTTGTCTGTTTGTATACTTCATAAGTGTCAAATATGACTGACGTACGCCACCATTTCCAAAAATTATAAATCTTCCTAAAAGGTGATTAATTTTGCGCCACCTTGTATGCACATACATATGCACATTAATAGAGCAGATTCCAATTTGTCTTTTTTGCAAGCCCTTTGAAGTGATTTAACAGAGATGTTTCACGTCATTTAATTCCCATTAAACGCTTTGATTTACTGTAAATGATTTTTAGCAATGATGACAATGTACCGTTGTTTCAGCAGACTCGTGGTCGTTTACATATTAATGGGTATTAAAGATTCAGAAAAAGTTATTTTAATTGAGGCGCCTTTATTGATGTTCCTGATTTCATATTTTGTTGTTGATGGGAAAGTATAATTCTGATATATTAGTTGCTGATCGATGTTAATTACTTGGCATTAGAGAAGGTGGAATACACTGCATTCAGCAGGGTTAGTTTTACTTAGTCGGAAAAAAACGCTAATCACTCCAATAAGTAGAAGCGGCGGCCATAAGCAACAACTGCCTCCTAAGAGGCAAAATCACACGTTGGATGCCATTTATACAAAATTGAGTCAGACATACTCAGCTAACATCCATATGTGCGTCATGTGACGGTACTCCGCAAGGCATTAGTCACCTCTCACCCTTTTTGGGTGTTTGACGGAGCTCCTCCTTCTATTTGTGGTGTACGTCTTGATGTTGTTCCACAAATGGAAAGGCCTACAGTTTCAAGCCGACTCGGAACGGCAGATATTTTTTTAATAGGAGCTTTTTCATAGCAGAAATACACTCGGTGGCTTGCCATTGCCTGCCGAGGGGCGATCGCTATTAGAAAAAACGTTTTTTTCATTTTGGTCTTTCACCGAGAGTCGAATCAACGTTCTCTCTGAATTCCGAATGGTAGTCACGCTCCAACCCATCGGGCTACGGCGGCCGAAAGTTTCAAAGACATACTAGTTTTAAAAATAGTTTCCAACAAAGTTTTTTTAGTATGATAGGGTTACGAGTACAAAACACTTAAATAAAAATTGTAAATTCAAAACTTTATCAAGCATCCACTTTTAACTTTCAGAGCTTTGTTAAAATTCCATTGATGATTTTTATTGATTGGCATACTATTCACTAACTAATATTTAAAAAAAAAGTTGGCGACAAGCAAAAAAAAAAACTTGTTTCAAATAATCTTTCAGATGGAATACCTTGACAACTTTAAAATTTTAAATAAGCAAATGGCTTTTTTTACTGAATTGAGCAAACTCCTCATATGGCCAGTTCGGCAATGATTGAAATAACAGTTTTTATATATTCTGATTACCGTCAAATGATAGCATACAAGTTCTAGATAAATTGCCAATTTGGACACATTCTTAATAAAATGCAGTTGCTCAATAACTATGTAAAGTAGTAGTTGTTATTTGAATCTTTATGCCATGCCTGGTCTACCTGCGCTGACAGTCGTTCAGTTGATTTGTTTTGCGCAGTAAATTCGTGAATAGAAGAGAGTTATTGGAAAAACTAAGGAACAGGGGTGAAGAGTGTTTCGATAGAGAATGAGATGCAACAAATTGATAACCATCATCTGAAGATGAACCGAATAATATTTAAAGTGAGTCATCTGATGCTGTAGATAGCGGTGAAAATGCGATCACCAACGATGAAAATGAAAGAGTCATGAATGTGCCCAGGAAAAAATGTAGGGTTCTAAGTAGTTCAGACTCTGATGAAGAAACTATAATAAAATCACTTTTCAGGAGATTGAAACAGCTGCCGATGGTGCTGAGTGGTTAAAATATGATGAAGGTGGTATTCTTGGAAGGTTCCCATCTACTTGTGTTTTCAATGGTGTAAAAGGGCCATCAGGCTACGCAAAAGGGAACATTATGGCAGATAATCTAGTCAGTGCAGTCTATCTTTATTATCAAACATTTAAAAAAATGCACAGAAGAGGAAGGCAGCAGAGCTTGGAGTACGATTCGGATTTTATATACTCGTGGAGCCTATGAGTCAAAAACATTATAACTGAATTATTTATGGCAAGCAAATTGGGATCCCGAATGTTTAAAAGAACTATGCTAGAGATAAGTTCAATCAAATTCTACGATTTTTTCATTTTGACAAAAGAACCGAAGGAAGTAAATGCCCCCAAATAAATATATTTGCCTTGGTTTTGGTAATACGGGACAAGTTCATTGAAAATAGCCAAGCTTGCCTTTTTTATTTGTTGCCACCATATGCCAGATTTCTACATCTAACCTTTACGATACACCACGAACTGCCATTGCTCTAAACTAATCAACAAAAAGTAATAAGAAATATTGAAATAATAGATTTCCATAAACCCAATATTCCTATCCTTCGAATTTATCACATGAATATAATCGCGTTCGCCTCATTTCTGTGCTAAAAGTTCGCAGTTAATCAATAAAAATCTCTTCAGCAACAGAAAGTACAAATTAATGAGAAAGCTAAACAAATCAAAGTTCAGCGCAAGTTCACACACACATTTTTATTAGTTCGAGCAGCGAGTAGTACGCAAAAAAAAGAAAAAAAAATATTAATGAAAAAAATTCAATGGCGAGCTAATTGACCGATCGTAGGAGTGACAGGCATTTTGTGGCTTTACTGCGTTGTTTGCGATTAAGTTAATTTGATTAAATAAGAATTCTGTGGTAATTTGTACGCTCACTGGTCGAAAACTTCGTAGAATTCTTTCAAAAGTATATCGAAACAAGTGACGCGCTTCTAATAGATGTAAGTATGTAAAAGAATTCTTACATATTCGATTCGAATGTATTGCTCAAGTTAAGTGCTGGCCATAGCCGAAGTGCCACGTGCGTGACTGTCATTCGATTGCTCCAGGTTTGCGCTCACAAATAAAATAAACTTTGCACTTTCACATTGGGAATAGTTGAAGCACTGTCGTTACTTTACCGTGAATGAATAAACCAACAATAAATACTAAATTTTTTATGAGTAACAGCGACTGGCGCCAATGATATAAAGTATCTTCTTGAATCACCAGTCAGGTTTGGCGATTTAGGGCATCTTCGAAAGCTAACCACCTGCAACTTCCTTTGGAGAATCCAACGAGTGATCGAAGTGAAGGAAGGCGGCAGATACTACCGCTAAAAATAGCCAAGAGGAATTAGGTTACGTCAAGTAAGTGAAACTAATTCAACACTAGACTACTTTAATTCAAATTTTCTTCATTCAAAAGTTCAAAATGCAAATTCAAAAACATTGAACCAGAATTTGTACGCCATTTTGAGTTAAGAGACCTAAAAATCATCGTATTCCCCTAACTTCTTCACATTACCTTCAATCAGCATCAAACTTAGAATATTGCAAAATTTTTCACTACATTTAAAAGCACTCTAGTGATTTAATATTTATTTCACGCAGTGTATTTTTACTAAGTAATTATTAGCTTAAAAAATGCATTAAGAGTATTTAAAATTCACAAATAATTGCTTTGCCATTTGCAAAATGAAATAATTTCCAATGCTCTGCAAATGCAGCAATTTAATGAAACGACGTACAAAATATATACATACAGACATACACACATGCACTCAAACATATATATGATTCGCACACACACATTTTCGCAAAACCTTGCAGAAGGTCATTTGATTTTGGCGGAAGCTTCCATCCAAAACGCAGCTACTCAAATGAATGCATTAATGCAACCGAAATAATTTAATGCACTCAAACTGAGAAGCAAATAGAAATTGAAACATTGAATTAAGCCATTTATTGTACACCAATGAATTGGCTAATAATTTCGACAAATCGCTATTGAAGGCTGCATTTATTGCGCAATTTGAATTCGATTATTTTATTGTTTTTTTTTTTTTTGTAGGTTTACTTCGAGGGGAATATGAATCGAAATGGTAAAGGGAGAGAAGAGCCTACGAGGAATTTTTTTAAATTTAGAGAAAGAGACAGATAAAGTTTTAATTCTGATGATGGTAATGAAAAGTAGTGTAATAATAGAGTTGAAAGTTCAAGAGCGGTGTTTAATAGTAACTGTTTCTGCTAGTACCGTTGCATATGCGTCAAAAGTCGCTGAAGGTTCACCCACTCTCTCCATTTCAGAATGCATATCAAAGATGAAAATCCTGCGTGTCGGCACTGAAAACCTTGTTGCTAGGGTGGAACTGGCCAACGACAGGAGGGACTACGCTATGGGTATCTTTTTAGACATAGAGGGAGCGTTTGATAATGCCACTTTTGATAGTATGTGAAGCTCTGCTAGTAGGCATGGCGTAGACCGAGATGATGCTGAAGTCTACACACAAGCATACACGGACGACGTGGCCTGTTTGGTAACAAGGCCTTCGCTTATGAACATCTGTAGAAAAGTGCAGAAAGCTACGGATATGATTGACACTTGGTGCTGTGATAATGGGCTATCGCCAAACACTTTGCACTTAGAATGCATGCATCATGCCAAGCTGCTCTCATGGGCTTAGGCAGCCCCCCAGCCACATCAAGGGTAGTCGAGTCTTGTAAATCCAGGCTGAACTATGTCGGTAGACATAATGATAGATTGATGCTAACATGGGTCCCGGGACACGTGGATATCGTGGGTAATGAGACCTTTGACTTCTTAGCTAGGATGGGCTCTGAGGCAAACTTCTTTGGCCCGGAGCCCGTTCTGACACTTCTCTCTGCACCCATCAAAACCACGGTTAGCAAATGGGTTACTACAACTCACAAGCGCTCTCTGTAGGCTGAGAGAGGCTGCAGATGGACTAAACTGATGTTACCTTTCATGTCCGACCAACTGTCGCAGTTCTTCCTGTCACTAAGCAGAAGGGACTGCAGACAGCTGGTTGGACTGCTGACGGGCCACTTTCTATGGGCGAAGCACATAGAAAAGGTAGGTATCTCCCACAGTGTACTCTGCCCAGCTTGTGAAGAGGAGGATGAGACGGCGGACCACTTTCTGTGCGATTGACTTCACTTGAATCAGGTTTGATGTCTTTAGCACTGATGTGTTAAGAAGCGACCACAAGATCTGCTCAGATTTTTTCGGAGGTCAATCCGAGTGCAGTACAATGGACTTAATTGTGTTTGAGTGCTGCTATACTTGTTCCGACAAAACACAAAAAAAAATTACCCTCGGTCCGAGTTTATTCCTGTTATTAAAACGCTCCTCATAAGAAAAGCAACTGCCGTTCGGAGTTGGCATAAGACCCTCAATTTTTGGAATAACATCAAGACGCACACCACAAAAGAGGAGGTGGAGCTCGGCTAAAACGCCCAATAAAGAGTGTAAGCGCCAATTATAATATATATACCGTATATAGGTAACGCTAGATGCAAATTTATAACTTTTCAAACACCAATGACCGCATATATTTCTTGACCTTAGCAGCCAGTTCGCAACAATACAATCACAAATACAATTTTTTCACAGCAACTGATCTCTTTGTCGGGTTTTGTTCCTTCTGGATGGGCATGCGACCAGGTACAAGCTTCTGAAACCAAATGACAGCTTTTAAAACCGGGTGAAACTTCTTTAGGTCAACGTTGCCGATAGCAAATAAGTGAATTGAATGGCCCTTAGTTACAAAAACCAAAAATATTGTACAAAAACAAAATTTCAAAAGAAACACACAACGATGTTCAACCATCACATTGAACAAAGTCGCTTTTTTGTTGTTTTCTCAGTTTTTTTGTTATGAAGCAAGAGAAATAGGAGGAGGAGCTCGGCCAAACACCCAAAAAGGGTGTACGCGCCAATTATATATATATATATATAACAGAAATAATTTAATTTACTAAATTTATGAATAAATATAAATTCGGGAAAAGACTACCGAAACAGTTCTTTTCAATTATTACCTTTTGGGAAATAAGAAAATATGCTGCGGTATGTAGACTTAAGGCCTTCACTGTTTACGTGCATAAATGCCGCCAGCTACAAATTCATAAATTTTCAAGGCATGGGGAGCAAGCATTTTCTTGCGAAAAAAATAGTTTGACTTGTTCATGTGGTGCCAAAGAGGAAAAATAAGGCTTACCAACCACGTCATCAGCATCATTTCCAATAAAATTCATTGAAAGTCACTCAGTGGTACAAGTCGTTCAAAGAGGGCCGTACATCAACCCAAAAAACCACGCCAAAGTCGCTCAAAAATTAAGGTTATGCTGACTGTTTTTTTTCGATTACGAAGGTGCGGTGCACTCGGAGTTCCTTCCGCAAGGCCGATCGGTTAACGCTGAATATTATTTAGACGTTTTAAAGCGTTTGCGCGAGAACATTCGTCTTAAAAGGAAGGAATTGTGGGACAACAAGTCATGGTTCTTGCATCACGATAATGCACCAGCTCACACATCACGTCTTGTTCGCGATTATTTGAACGAAACTAATGTTAATATCGTTCCGCAAGCACCGTATTCGCTTGATATGGCTCCATGTGACTTTTTCCTGTTTCCCAAGCTCAAGTTGCCGCTCCGTGAAAAACATTTTGAGACAATTGAAGTCATAAAAGAGAATTCGAAGAACACACTCGAGCTTGACTTGTTGTGACATATCACGCTGAAATTTGCCATGTAAGCTTATAACAGTCCTACCAAAAAACAAAAAATTTATTTTTGCCATATGTCATCCGCGGACCGTTTTATTGATACCGTCTCGTTCATATTTGAGCAGAAGATACATTACATTATACAGTAAGAGGCCTAGATCTGATCCGTGTGACACCCCCCAGAGACTTTACATTCTTTGACGCCTTCCTTCGTATTGCATGCCAGCACTCTATTTTCCAAGTAGCTGCTTAAATTTTTCTCAAATATGTTCAAATTTCAAAATCACGGAGAGTTTCGGCAATTTTTTTCTAAATTTCCCGTCTTGAGCGCATTTTTAACGTCTAAGGTAATAATCAAGCAGTATTCTTTTGTGCCCTCTCTCCATCTAACTCCGTTAATCGCTTAGTTGGGCATTTGCTTCCCCAGCATGACCGCATCCACGTTAACCGTCTCTACCTAAAACCAAACTGTGTCTCTGAAAGACTACCACCTGCCTCGAAAATATTGGTTTGCTTGAACGAGAGTGAATAAACGACGAAATGGCCAACAACTCTCAGACGCCCGTGGAGTCAATTTTATGATTGGGTTTAGTTAGTTTCTGTAATACTTTATAGGAAGGTTAAGTATTTCGTGACAATTTCCTGCCAGGTTCAAATTTACATCAGGATGAATTTTCCGCATCGTGCGTATGCACATACATATGTACCCTTATTCATAATATGCAAACTAAATGTTCAGCTGATATGCAAATAGTGGCAACCAGCTCATTGTGGCATACCAGGCATTTGACTTCCATTGCACATTCATGCGTTGGAATTTGCGGAGCGTTCATTTATACTTAAGCAGCAAGGGCATTTGTGTTGTTGTGTAAGTAAATGGAGAACATTGCAAGCATCCTGGTAAAGAAGTACAAATAAAACAAAAATGTACGCATCTTTAAGATTTTCTTTAACGAAAATTTAACAACACGTACACTAATTGTCATAAAACAAAAAATAAAGATAAAAAATGAGGTGAGAAATCCATTGCAATTTTTAAGATTAAATGGGGGTTTATTCTTTCCATTTAGTTAATATCTATGGAACTTAAACAAGTTGCTTCAACCATAATAAAATAAAAAAAAAAAACGCGAAAAGGTGTAGGTAAATATGTAGGTATGTATGTGTGTATGTACCTTTGTACTTAATATAATTATCGCATTTATAGGCACACTGAACAACCTCAGTTGTTGTTGTGCGAAGTGTTTACTTAGGAAAAATTGTAGCGGCGTGGGAAGTTCATGCAACACTCATGGGCGTACAAATGTACGAGTTTGAAGGTAAAAAAATGCAGGCGAAAGTAAGAAAGTGGGTGGTAAGAAGAAGAAAAAGAGAATGGCGCACAGTAGAGGTAAAAAAGAAAGGCGAAGGTTGATAAAACTATGAGCCGTTATGAAAATAGCAAATAAACTTTAAACATAGTTTGTATGTAAATTTCACTATAAGTAACGCCACTAAACAGAAATGAGTATTAACAGCCAACACAAATGGTGCTTAATTGTTATTTACTGGGCAAGTGAGGAAGCGGCTGCAAGTTGAGGCAATATTTGCATGCACGAATGTAAATTTAAGGCTTGAACGCCGAGTAACGTGTTTTGAAAAATATTTTCAGCCTGACCTCTGAATATTTGTGGAAGCAAACGGTAGTTGAATAAACAGAGCGCAGGCGAATGGGTCTGTAGTTAGCTGAGGCTATTTCAGGCTGGAGAATAAACAAAACAAATAACGATTTTAGTGAAGAAATACGCGGAGGTGGTGGAACCATGGAACAGTGAGCCCTGCTCTGCTCAAATTGAAAGGTGAATTTAAAATTTTAATTTCACGTGAATATCGAGTGGGAAAAAATATTACGAAACTTTCAATTTTTTTTGGGAAAAATTCTGGGTATGCATAAAGCTTAAAGACCATTTAATATTAGTATGGTGTTGCGTGAGAACTATCGATATCGATAATTATGGTTTAACAGCTGAGACTGCCAAATTGGGTTGACATATCTGTTGAGTAAGGTTAGGTGAGTTATCACAAATCACTCAACGCCAAAACAACGCTTCTCAATTGTGGAAATTTACTTTGAAAAAAAATTCTATTTGCGATCTCGTAGAGCGAAATGTTGAAGAGGACGTCGAATTGCCGATTCGTCATAGTTCTCAACTTGTTGGCCTTTGTCCTTCGACTATGTGGAAAATTTTAGATAAGTATCTTGGCTTATGTGCCTATAAAGTACAGCTCGTGCAAGAGTTGAAACCAAATAACCATCGCTTGTGGACGCATTTTTGTTTATTGGAAGAAGTAGTAAAAAATTGGACAGACCGAATGGACCATGTAACTCGTAGTCGCGGCGGACACAGCATGCCGGATATGACATTCAAAAAATAAAAGCCATGAAACTATCTACCAGATTATAAAACACGTCCGTTTTATGTCTTAGCAAGTTCCAAGTGGCTAAATTTCACAATTTTTTCGCTGAGGTATTTGAATTTCCTTCCGTATAAAAGACCTCGGGACATGTACTTTATATGAAAGAAAATTCTGAACATCTCATGCAAAAAAAAAGAAATAATACAAATAAAAAAATTAAAATTTAAATAAAAAGACAAATCAACGTGAATTTTGGGTGATTTCAAAAATACATTTTATTATATATTATTAAAATATTATAGAACGAGATTCTGTATTCTAAAGATTCTGATTAAAAAGTTAAAAATTCTGATTTGATTTTTAACAATTTTTTTTTTTGATAAAGTTTTCTCAATTTTATAGAAAATTCGGGCTATATAACTTGCTTTTGTTGTAAAAAAAAAACTAAATAAATAAATAAATATAAAAATACAAAAAATACAGAAACAAAAATAAATATAAAAAAAATTAATTACAAAAAAAATTTTTAAAGCTTGGTAATTCGTCGCGCTACTTTATTTTAAGTACAAGTGTAGTCCGTCCCCCCGCTTCGAGACCACAGAAAAACTTCAACGTGAATCGAGCTTATCAACTGTTTCTAGAATTTCAAAAACCTCTTCATAAGCGTTTTTTCGTAACAGGGGGATTAAGAATGAATGCGTTTTAGAGTATGCGGGAGTTTGCTATCTTTCCTTTAGACGCCTCACCAGGTGGGAACGCTCGGCAGATATGTCCGATACTGCGGAAATAAAATACACAGACATAAATTTTAGCATCTGTCCAAGAGTCGGCAGTTAAAAACAGTTTGGGTGAACTTTCATTGCACTTTTCCTTCGGAGCGCTACAGAGGCCAGGAGAATAGAACCTCTAGGCCAACAATCCATTGTGTATGAACATTTTTATCTTATGTTTACGTAAATCTATGTTATGCTTATGTAAACTTTGGCCCTATACGCTTTATATTCGGTGTTTAAAAAAAATAAAAATAAATAATTGGCGCGTACACTTCTGTTAGGTGTTTGGCCGAGCTACTCCTCCTATTTGTGGTGTACGTTTTGATCTTGTTCCACAAATCGGCGCTTAAGCAAAACTAATAACAAAAATAATTTCAGATTATTGTGAAAAGCGTGGGCTAGATTCTACTGAATCATGGAGACTAATTGTTATTAAAATATGCTATACAGGGTGTTAAAAAATGGGAAATACTTAGAGAAAACCTACGTTTATGTGCGTGACTACCATTTGGAATTCACAGACAGAACGTAGGTTCGAATCTCCGTGAAACACCAAAATTAAGAAAAACATGTTTCTAAAAGCGGTCGCCCCTCGGCAGGCAATGGCAAACCTCCGAGTGTATTTCTGCCATGAAAAAGCTCCTCATAAAAATATCTGCCGTTCGGAGTCGGCTTGAAACTGTAGGTCCATTTGTGGAACAACATCAAGACGCACACCACAAATAGGAGGAGGAGCTCGGCCAAACACCCAAAAAGAGTGTACGCGCCAATTATATATATATACAGGGTGTTAAAAAATGGGAAATATTTAGAGAAAGCCTACGTTTATTAAGACTTTCTTGTTTCTTTTGGTCCACACTATTACTACCTGAAATAAATTTAATTTTCCTTTCCTTTTTTAACACCCTGAATACACTTCATTTGGTTTCATTGCCTCCTTTCTATCCTTAGAACGCTCCGCTCCATGTGCATATTTTATTGTTTCGAACAATAATGGAAATATTTTTCTGCTAGCAACTTCAGGCCGCGAGCCGCTTTCCCTATCGGAGCTTCAACGAACCCAAATCTTATTTCATTTAATCTATCCCAAAGGCCGGATTGAACGCTCGTTGCCTTAGATCCGGAGAATTAGGCGATTGGATTAACGCGGGCATGTAGTACCTGGCCAGAAATCGCTTGACAGAGTTATAATGCGAACGAAGCCTATTTTTATACTGATTTGTTTACATAAGCGAGGGAGAGGGGGTTTCCTGCTAAACAGCTGATGGTTGCTGGCCAGCTCACGTAAATCTCAATATTGTTTCGAAATATTTTGGCGGAGGTTTTAAATATTCAGAACTTGTTTTTAGATAGAATGGATGAACGGTTGGAAGCACCGAGACCGAACGTCTGACGCACTCCTAAGCGATGGTGTGAATGTTGGGCATCAGAATCACGGAATAACTAAATCCATTATATTTATATGTATATATATGTATATATATATATATATATAGTATATTATATATTACTTAATGTTATCTTTTAAAATGAATATTTTTAATCGTTATAAAAAACAAGATGCAATTTTAAGCAAAGTAGAAGAAGAAGAATATTTTCTCAATTTTGATATTCCATGTCAATCATAAGGCTCCAAATCGCTACTATTGAAAATTCATTCATGCAGTATTAACTAAACAAATACATATGCACTTAGTTTTGTAAAAGAGTTTTACTTCCGGCACAAATTCTATTCTCATTCATATTTCTTTTCGAAGCGTAAAGAAAATGAATTTACTAATTACTTTCGACTTTTTTGTTTATCTAAACAAACTTCTTTAAAGCATCAGCAGTAATCGTTCTAAATATGCCTCGATATACAGGTGCTCATACACTCATACCTACATATACACGTATGTATGTATGTATGCATGTATATAGAGTACACATATCACTTAGAAATTGAATTGGTGTTTATTCTTCTTCAACAAGAAAAAAACTAAGCAAAAAAACAACTAAAAATACACAGGCGGCCCTACTATTTTGCTTGACTTTTGATTGATTTTTTGCCAATGAAGTGGGAATGGAAATTGTTATTTTTACGTGTAATACGAGTATTTTCGTTTTGTAGAATCCGCTATCTCGAATACTGACGGTGATAGACATTTAATGAAAGATTTCTAATGCTCACTAGGTTAGATGTTTACCTCTAAGGGTAAGAGGGCGCATTTGGACGAGAATTCTAGGTTCGTTCATTGAGGTTATGCAGCTTAAGAAAAAAAAAACGTCGTGGAAAAACATTTTTTTATTGAAAACAACCGTTTTTTTATTTGCTCAAATCTTATTTCGAATGATTTTCTAAAGTTTGATTACTAGCCGCTTAAATTCTGTGGTATCATCTATCTTGTTATATGGTGTACCGGCCTGCGTCGAAGCATAAATTGTAGCTCCTACATGAAAGGCATTAAGACGGTAAGCCACACCGTATCGGAGGATGTTGAATTAATCATCGCGGTTATGCTACCAGTTAAGCTGACTGCTTTTGAATTCGCTGATGTAAAAAAAACCTAGCGGATCCCGCACAACTGATCAACCAAGCGGGAGCCAAGCATCCGTACGTTGCAGGAGGAGTGGAAGAACTCTATGAACGGACGATGAATGGACGATGAACGTAACGATTGATTCCGAATATCTTCAAATGGATAAAGCGAAAGCATGATTAGATAGGCTTCTATATATTTTCTATCCAAGCACTTAGTGGGCAAGTATGCTTTAAATCTCATCAGCATAGCAGTAAGCATGAAGGCGACCCGTTCTGCACTTTTGGGACGTCTTAGTGAAGATGCAGAGTAAGTTTCCTTCGTCTGCCCTCGTCTTGAGTTCGAAAGGGAGTATTGAGTTTTTAGATTGGGAAGCGAATAATGGCTAGTAACCTAGTAGATATCATGCTTGACTCCGAAGAACATGGGTCCGCTGTCAATAATATGGCAAAAAAGGAAATTTCCAAACTGCGTCGCGCTGAACAACAGCGCAGAACTTCATGAAGAGGCAATAGGCCGCTTCCCCTCCTCTGAAGCAATACTTAACGATTGTCCCAAGGGAGGGAAACGGAGCTGGGGTTGGTTTTTAGTGAGTGCGTTGAAAGACAAGTTTCACACTATTCGGCTTTCATTGCTTTTTTCCACGCCCATAACAAAATAAACCATACTGCGGAACTTTCAAACTCAATAAGCCCAAATGGGAGCTCAATGTGACATTGAATCTGCCTTCATAGCACAGGACAGAAGTTACGTGGCTCTTTACTGAGCATGGATCTATTGAAACACACGTCTATAAGCGTGGTATCACTTGCAAAGTTTACTATACTTAGAAGCCGTAGGTATGAAATGGAGCTAGAGACGTCTCCTGCGTGACTGGCTCTACTTTGATGAGGCAGCCGAAGACCACAGTGAAAACAGTTGCATACAAATTTCTGCAGGACCACTACGGAAAGAGTCTACGCAATGAACCCAATATTATCAAATGGGCAAGTTGGTAGCC
Organism: Anastrepha obliqua; assembly: GCF_027943255.1. NCBI lineage: Eukaryota > Metazoa > Arthropoda > Insecta > Diptera > Tephritidae > Anastrepha > Anastrepha obliqua. The sequence goes on along the minus strand of NC_072896.1, from coordinate 126,244,006 downwards.
CGAAATAGACCAGGTACTAAAAACAAAAAGTAGATGTGCACTTCGGGAAATTCATTGAGCGAACGTGTTAGCGTTAATGGCATGAAAACAAATGTGAAAAAAATGAAAATTAGAGACACTCCCGTTGAGCAGAGGAGCAGGTTATGCAATACGTGTCACGTATTGTATATATGTCTAAGCACGTGTATTAACATATGTAGACTATAATTAAAGTTTCCTTTTCAAGTGCCGTATGCTTTTGTGTGTATGTGTGTGTGTAACTAACAGCTATTCATAAAGAATTTCTGAGAATTATCTACCATTCAACCAGCCACGCTGCAGGATTACTGGAAAAAGTATGATGAAAGCCTATTTTTAACTAGTCAAATAGAATTTCAGTGTGCTTACATCAAGTTAACGGCACACATATACACATATTTGCATAGCTGTCAGCATAAAACACTTGCGACGCACACAAGGATTCACTTCATGCTCCTCCTGAATACTTGGCGCTGTTGATGAAAGTTTTGTATGTAAGTAAGCATCAAATTACTTCCAGTAAAAATATACTAACGAGAATAGTGCTCTACATTCTGTGTTGTAACTGTTGATATCTATGTGTGAGCGATTGTATGTAAGCGCTAAAATCAGTTAAATGCAATTCATTCACGCGCAAACTTTGCGAAATGCCAACGATACAATTTTAAACGCATCGCAACCGGTGTTACAGCTGATAAATAAACACTCAAAGTAAAAGTGTAATTAAGAGGGGAAGGAGCGCATTACAATTCGGAAATAGAATTCGGAAGCTTACAGTGTCTCTTTACACATGAAACGCACAGTTTTGGGAATACTTATGCAAATTTATACATCTTACTAGCGGACCCTCTGCCTGCTTCGCTAAGCATATCAAAATTAAGAATGAATAATGAACACTCGATTTAAATTCACTCTATGTGTATTTATTCTTTTTTTAGAATATAAAATTAATGTTAATTTTAAACTTAAACTAACGCAAAGCCTTTTCGTAAACTACATTTTTTGTTTTGCCCTGAGTTGTGGTATAAATAAACAGAACTGATGGTTTTCCTACACGTGAACATGATACATATAATTGTCCGTGGGAGAAGCATGGATATTCTAAGTCAATTCCGCATAATTCTAGCGATTGTCCTTGTGCTTTGTTTATTGTGTTTGTTTTAATCTATCTTGCTCATTACGTTGTATACGTTCTTCAGGTGAATGGCCTGAACGTGATCTGGCTATACGTTCCCTTTGATTTTGGTTTTGAATTTCTCGCTCTTCTTGTGATTGATTTTGCCTTTCATTTGATCTATTTTGCGTTCTAAGCGACCGACGACCGATATCATTTATTCGCATTTGAATTTAATCAAAAAAACATGAAAAACTCACAATGTGCATTACAATCGCTAACAACAACAACGAAACCACCGTTTTTTTATTTTCACTGATTATTAAAATTTTACGCACAATATATTTTATTTTTATACATTTTTTCCCAAAAAAAAAAAAACAACAATGAAAAACGCACTTTAAAATTGTTGACCACTCATCAAATGGTTTTGATACAGCTGATTATTTTGACCTCAGTATATCCAGTAAACAAACTGTGGTGAAAGTCCTTTATAAGGACCAAGTTTATAGTGGTGAAGTTTTAGGTACAACACAAATTTCTGTACGCAAGGTTGCTCTTGGGCAAAAATAAAGTAATCTTTAGAAATCATGAAAAAAAAGTTGCAAATTTTATAATAGATTAATTTCTTAAAGAAAAACTAATACATGCATTTACTTGAATAAGTAAACACCAAAAGTATACTAAAATGACTATTTAATGCGTTGTTTGATACAAATTTATATTATTGCTCAAAACCCTCTGCGCGCTGTCGCTGTCTTTTTGTTTCTGTATCGCATCGCGGTGAATTCACGTTTTTCAGAAAGTTGGCAACAGAAGAAAATTGAAGAAAGTACATATTTTGCTCATATTTGTTATTTTAGTTGTTAAATGAAAATGTGTTTCAGCAATTTTTTAATGTTGCAACTATTCTTTGGCTTTGAAACCGCTTACACTCACAAAATAATCCAACTCTTTTAAACACACATACAAATTTAATTATTTATTTTGGTTTTTCCACTCGTCAAAGCAGAACATAAGGTTGCATTATTTAATTATTACCTAATACAAACTTGTTCCCTTTTAACAATGATAATATTACTATGTGAAATATGCATTTTTGTACTATATCCTGAGCATTTGTCTTCAGCGCTATACCTTTATCTCATAAACGTACGTTTGCCCATATAAAATTGACTACCTAAATGCATGAAAAAAATGCATAACTTTTTCGAGTATATATACATACAGGAGGATTTATTTTTTACATTTTGCTCGTCGGCTTTGAACTTCGAAAAATACAGTCTTATGGTTATTAATGGAATCAAATATATTTAACGAATTTTTATTTTATCTAAATCATAAAACGTTCAAATGAAGCTCAAAATATTTTTCCAGTTTAAAAAAAAGTAATGTGCTTTGATGCCGTGTCACGCATGCATAAAAGGGAAACAAAAGAGAGGACAACTATTGCGTTACGAATAATACAGTCCCATACGTCACTCGACATCGAAGCAATGTTATTCATGTCTGTGTATATTCTATTCATTCGCGTGTATTCTCATTCCGTATACCTAATGTCCGTATAAGGGAAACACGCAAATATTGCATTTTTCACACTTACACAACGCACGCATACTTTTACCGATTTCTTTAAAACTTCACATAAACCATCTATGGACCAATACCAATGATCTGTGAAAGTTTGATTGAAATCGGTGAATGCGTTTAGGCGTGAATCGGCGACTAACGAACACAAAAAAACGTCTCCATTTTTATATATAAGATTTGCAGGGAAAAATTCTCAAATGGTTTGAAATAGTTTTCTGTCTAATCTTAAACTCCTGGGCAATAGAATAAGAGCACACATAACGGTTCGATGATTCCCATGATTTTATCCATATTTTCGACGATTGGTCTAACAGAAGGTAATCTGTGGAATCACCCTTTGGCTATTGCTTACTGTAGGCGATACTTTTTTGGGTCCATAATAGCACCCAGCTTTGCCTTTCCACCAGAGTCGTAGTGGTACTGGGGAATATATGGAATTTTCTCTCTTTTTTAAGCTCTGTTTGAAACCTAATATACGGGGCGCTTGAGGGTATTTGAGGACAACTTGAAAATAAAACTAATTAGCTTTTCTTTTGAATAAAATTAAATGAAACTTAACGAATTTTTTACACAACATTAGCCTATTCTTGTTCTTGATTCTTCAATAACCGCCTACGCGATTCTGATGAAGTTTAACAAAGCACGCCAGTCAATTCTTTCTTGAGCTAACCGGCGCCGGTTGGAAATACCAAGTGAAGCCAAGTTCTTCCCCATATGATCTTTCCAACTCAGAGAAGACCTTCGTTTTCTACATGGAGAGTTTGCATCCATTTTGGACGACATGATTCACAGCGCTATGTCTATGTCGTCGTAAAGTTCATGCAGCTCGTTGTTCCATAGCCTGCGATACTTGCTAAAAATCTTCCGCAGAATCTTTCTCTCTAACACTCCAAGGGACGCCTCATCGAATGTTGTCATCGTCAAGGCTTCTGCGCTATACGCCATAAAATTGTTCAATAAAATCTCGATTCGCTGCAATAACCTCATCGATCCGTCACCGGAAGCGATTGCATGCCCGTATCAAATGCTTTTTCTTAATATTGAGCATAACGGTATTAAATGCAGCCTAATCCTGCGGATTACGGTGTGGAGAGTTGGACGGCTATAAGTTCGATGCTAATATTGTGTCGCCATCGCTTTGTGTGAAGGAGCAGAATTTTGCAGAAAGATGTATGGGCTCTAACCCCGTGCACTGACAATCCAGGGTTTCACAACTGCAGCTGATAAAAGTGGCTACCAACTGGAACCAGAAACTCTTCCAGGTTTGGAATAAAGTCATTTCTGTGGTTGGTCTTTTGGTATTGATAAAATTTTTTTCGTCAGAAAATATCATAAAATCTCAGGCGCTTCAGGGTATTTAATTTTGTTAAGAAGGCGTTTTCATCGGATTACTCGCTGTTTTCGTATGTGCTTTGACGTAAACTGTCTTCTGCGCGTAATGTAGGATTTATACCGGAGATCTTCATGGCCAATCCGACGGAACTGAAAGCTCCAGAAACATTATACTCCCTTCCAAGAGCCTTCATTGATTTTGGAGGTTCCTTGTTATTGATTGCTGCACTTGTTGAATAAATTCTGCAGATCGGACAGTGTCAGGACGTTCCGTATTGCGTATTGCAATAAATTTTACATCGCCGCTTGATGCTTTCAATTCACGGCGAAGCTTATGAACGAATGAAAGGGAGCACTTAAGAAAATAATAGATTTCTAAATCGGTGTGATTTATTGAGTTAAGGTGGAATCTTCCAAGCTTTATTTCAAAAAGAGCAAAAAAACAAAAGAATGGTTTCGGGAGGTTATATCCACTCATATAAGTATACAGGCTCTAAAATATCGTACGCCCCCTGTATTTTTTGGTGGGGTAAGAAGTTCTAAGCATTTTTTTTTTGCTTTACTTTGACGATGAAGTTGTAATATTATGATTATGACTACACATACAGCGCGTCGTATCGAATTCTTTATTAGTAGTATGTATTTCCCCGGTTTTAGCACAATATAAAAATTTTAACTTAAATTTGTTTAATTTGACATTCTTAACTAAAAATTTTAACTTAAATTTGTTTAATTTGACATTCTTAACTAAAAATTTTGATACTTTTTAACTTAAATTTGTTTAATTTGACATTCTTAACTAAAAATTTTAACATTTTAGATGATTTTTTTTTAAAATGTTAAAATTTTGAGTTGGGTCGATGTCTATTAAGTGAAAAAATGTTAAAATATTGATTACTAGTACCTCAAAAATATTAACTATGAGTAACTATAATTTAGGGTTGGTACGCTAATACCAAATATTAACTACGAGTACCTCAAAAATATTAACTACGAGTACCTCAAAAATATTAACTACGAGTAACTATAATATATTAGTACCCCACCCTAAATATTGATTACGAGTACCTCAAAAATGTTTAAATTTTGAGTTGGGTCGATTATTATTGATTGATAATTTTAAATATTGATTACAAAATATTTAAAGTAATCTATTCAAAAAAAAAAAAAAAAAAAAAGGATATATTTATTTTTTAAAGTACCTTTCAAAAAAAACGACGAACTCCTCAAAACAAGAGTCCTAAAGCTAGATTCGAACTTGCAACAAAATTATTGTTATAATTCCAACTGCTTAACCAACTCATCTAAACAGAACATATATAAGTAATGTAATTACAGCTGAGTTGTATGCAAAGCAAACATTTGATCTTATCAACATTGCTCACAATCTATAAATAGAATAAGCATAAGCACAAACCAAAAAAAAATGAAATACTGTTGAATACGAGTCACAAACTGCAAGATAAGCATAATATTTGATTTAGAATATTCAATTTTTATACATCAACACATGTTTCGACAGAGTCAAAACCGTTTGACAAAGTCAAACATGGTTACAAGTGTATTTAGCGTTAGAAGAGGGTAGACGCAAAATAATTGAAACTTTAAATTTGAATTCTTTGAAGTTCAAATTTATAAAATTTACCCAATATTGGTTCATAATTTAAATCTCTTATTAAATATGTTATTGGATTAGATGGATAAATTTTACTAATATAAAATATTTCTCGAGTCCAATTATTTTTATATTTGTTTTCAAATTGTTTTTTATGTGATTGAATTCTTACTTTTTCTCCAATTTTAAAAACTGGTTTTTCTAAATTGTTTCTATTAATTTTAAAACAATTATCAAAAATTAATTGTTCATTTTTTTCATTTACTTCACAAGGTTTCATACCAATAGTTCTATGTACATCTTTGTAATTATATTCATATAATATTTTATCAATTACATCAATCCAATTAGTATTTTTCTGAATTTCAAATCGTATTTTTAGTTTTTCATTAATGGTTCTATTAAATCTTTCTACAATTGATGATTTCTTTTCACTAAATGTTTGATACATGTTAATATTGTATTTATCTAAAACTTCTTGAAAATGTTTATTTAAAAATTCTTTACCAGAATCTGTATGAAGTAATTTTGGTGCACAACCTGCTTTTTTAATAATATTTAAAAATGCTTCAGAAGTTGTTTTTCCATCTTTCTTTTTTAATGGCTCTATATAAGCAAATTTAGAAAATGTATCAATTACGTTAAGCATATATTTGTATCCTCTATTAATTCTAACATTAACTGTTGTCATAATTAGTAAATCTGCTGCCCATAGTTCATTTATGCCTTTAGTATATTAATAATTTTTCTTCTTTCAAAATTTTTTCTTACTGGTTTATGCAACTCTTTTGCAATTTTAAAATCATTATTTTTAGTATCAATAAATCCATCTTTATCCATTTCAAAAATATTTAAAATTTATTTTAATTAAATAACAATGATATCAGATAACGTTTTAAAAGAATATATTAAAACACAGAAAGACTTAAAAAATAAACTTCAACAATATAATTTAAATAAAGTAATAAAACAAGAAAAAATTAATGAAGATCTTCAAGCAATTATTCAACCATTAAATCAATCAGTTATTAATGTTCACAATTTAAATGATAGCTTTAAAAATTTAATAGTAGATTTAAATCAATCAAATCAATCATATAAAAAAACAATAGATGGACATTCACAAAGTGAACATGTTTCAACGGAGTCGAAACCGTTTGACAATAATATGAATTTACAAACTAATGAATTTAACGAAAAGCAACTATCACCAATTAGAAAAACAAACAAACAAAAATTAGTTGAAAGTACACCAACAACTAGCACATGTTAACGAAGCGAACAGCTGACTCCATCAACATCAAAAGACGCTCTTTTGCGTAGTGCAAATGAAACGTTATCTACACCAGTACAATTTATTTCAGAAAAAATTGGAAATATGGCAATGAAATATTTAAATTTAAATAATTCTGATATGAAATTATGTGACAATATTTTTGGTCTAAGATCTGAAGATGGAAAAGATTTATGGATTGGTAATACTGAAGTAAAAATTAGTAATAATGATATTATTTTAAATAATAAAACTTATAATGGAACAAAAGGGTTATGGGAATTAATAACTTTAAAAGAACCATCAACAGCTGTAACAAATAATGATTTACAAAATTATGAAGAAATTATATTATCAACATATGCTTACATGCAAAATAATGACAAAAGTTCTAAACGTATTAAATCTAGCGTTGGAAATAAATATATGAATTTTATTAGACCAATATTGATCAAAAATAAAATTATAAAAGAAAAAGTAGGATCTGGTTTAAATTCAAAAAATAATCTTTCAAAATCATTAAAAAATTTTAAAATTAAAACTAGTTTACCTACTGAATATGTTCGTTTTGCGAATCGTTCACATTGTGAACGTGTTTATTGGAATGATATTAATGAATTAAAAGATAGATTAAATTTGTTGATAGGCGAGTATAATGCAGGAAATGATAGTCCAGAAATACATAATGAAATTATGAATATTATTGAGGAATTAAGAGAAGAAAATATGTTGACTCTGTCAACGGTTTCCGAAGGAAACATATTAACTGTTTAATTAAATTACATATAAATTTAAATAAATTAAAAATTTTTTTTCTAATAAATGGGAATTGATAAGTTTGGACAAAAATCTTTTTCAGAAATAAATTCATCTAATGAATATTCTCTTAATAGAATAATATCATTAGAAAATGAAGTTGAAGAAATTCGTTCTAATAGTGATCAATCAAAAGAGAGTATTAGTGAATTAGTAGATTTAAATCAACTACTTCAAAAAAAAGTTGCAGAACTAGAAAAGAACATAAATCATAATAAGTCTAATATTATTAATATAATTAAACGAGTAGATGCTATGGAAACATTTCTTAAAGTAATTGCATCAACTATTGAAAAAATTGAAACAGATATTGAAAAAAGTGAATCATATATTGAAAAAAGTGAATCAGATATTGAAAAAATTGAGACAGATATTGAAAAAAATGAATCAGATTTTGAAAAAAGTGAATTAAATATTGAAGAAATTGAAACAAATATTGAAACAGATATTGAATCAGATATTGAAAAAAGTGAATTAAATATTGAATCAGATGTTAAAAAAGTGAATTAAATATTGAAAAAAGTAAACTACAGATTAAAACAAATATAATTGAAAAATAATTAAAAAACTTTACTTATCTAAATGGAAAAAATTACAAAAATTAAAAAAAAAAAATATTAATATAAAAAATTTAAAAAAACTTAATCTAATGTAATTAATAATTTAAATATTTCCTTCAGAAACTGTTGACTTTGTCAATATCAAAATACTTAAAATAACCTAAGTTAATATTAATGTATAGTAGAGAGGGGGTTCGTTTTAGTTACCTACATTTCCTATTTCATCAGATCCCCAGGGTAATTTGTAAGTCTTATTTAACTTATCGTTATCATTATTATTCAACTTTTTATTGAAATAAAACTTATCATCATAAGGTGATAATCCTATTTTATTTTCTTCTGTAGTATATAGTTTCATATCATATGATCTAATATTATGAACAGTTTCATTTTTATTTTTTAAATTAATTAAACAATTCTTATAATCTTCAATTGTTAACTTTTTAATATTATTTTTCTTTATTCCTTTACAAACTTTTTTATCACAAACATCGGTCTTAAATGCATACATTTTACTTCTAAGTCCACAAAATTCTCTAATTGGTATTCCATTATATTCATCTTTAAATTTTCCTGGTACTTTTTTATTAATATTAGATTTTAAACCTTCAATTGGAAAATTATCTATATAATCACTAGTATCATAATTATCTAGATCATCTTTCATTTCAGCATAAATATCAAAATCATCACCAATATATTTACCTTCAAAATAAAGAATAAATGAATCAGTATCTGTTCCTAATAATTTCATTCTATTACCATATTTCTTTTTCATTTGTACATACATTTTAAACATTAATAATTTTGATAAATCTAAAATATTTTGACCTCCAAAGATAGGTTTATTTAATTTAATATTTGTATTTTTTCCGAACACTACATACATATTACTTTTCTTAATTGATATGTATTTTTATTTATTAGTTTTCTCAAAATTTTTTCAATTTTAACTATTCTAACATTAAGTCTATTTCTAACATTTTCCATTTGTTTACCATATACACTATTATTCATAAGTTTGAAAAAATCTTTTTCAAAATCGTTTTTAGCTTTTTTTCTAAGTGTTGTATTTTTTTCAATATAATTTTTTAACCATGCTTCTTGTCTACATTTAATACCTCTATGAATTTTAGTTAAAATTACACCATTGTTTAAATATTCTTTTAATAATCTTATATCAATTACATAGTTTTTCTTTGGTAACAACGTACACATTAATTTTTTTATTTTATTATTTGGTTTACCACTAATACCTTTATTAATTAAATCTTTTTGTAGAGGTGATAAATCTTCATATTTTGGAACATAATGATTTGGTGCTGGAGCATAATCACTAAAAAAGTTGTGTAATTCCGGAGGAATACTTATATCAACTTCTAATGTATATCCAATATCACTATCATCAAAATCTTTATTTAAAATATTATCAACATTATAAAAATATTTAATTTCATCTTCATTTAACCATTCATGATTACCAACACTTAATTTTTGTGACATAGCCCATCCATATAAGTTATTTGCATCTAAATATAAAATATAACTTGTTAATTTTTTAGAATCGTATATACCTTTAAGAGAAGCTTCCTCTTTACTTAATTTATAAACTTGTTCTACAATATCATCGTGTTCACTCTGTGAACCGTTGACAGAGTCAACGTAATAATAACAATTATTAGCTTTAGCATAGTTATGTGCAATTTGTGATATTCCACCTCTAGTTCCACTTTCATAAAATTCATACATATCTTGATCTGTTAATAATTCTAATTTTTGTTTGGTTAATTTTAAAGCAGCTGAATTACTTAAATGTGGTGAACTTATATAATGTATAGGATCTAAATTATAATTTTTAAAACATTCTTTTCTAAAATTATCAAATACATCACTTAAAAGTATAACATCTAATTTTAAATACCAGTTGTGATAGTCTCTAAATGTTTTACAATTAAAATGTTTCCAAAATTTATTTGCAAATTTATAATCATTAATACTAATATTTCCATTTAATGATGAATTAAAATCTTTATAATCTGGAAGTGTTGTTATACTTAATTTTTTATAATCATCAATAAATTCATATGGATATACACCTTTTCTAAGTAAATAACATTTAGTTTTTAATGATAGATTTTTAAAAATATTATTAAAGTTTTCTAAATAATCGAAATTAACAGGTTTTATATTTTTAGTATTACAAACTGAACAAGTACTACAAGCATATATGTTATTCTTAGTATTTTTACTAACTTTATAAGATACATAATCCATTTTTCTTATTTTCTTACATGTTACACAATATATATCATTAACATCTAATAAATTTTTAACAGCTTTATCTAATGAAGTATTAATAAACTCCATTGAATCTATAAATCTTAATTCTATTTTTTCGGCAACTGTATATAATTCTAAATCTGTTGAATTACAATTACGACAAGTGTTTCTTGTCTTTAAATTGTACTCATATTTACATTTTTCATTTTTACATTTTAAATATTTAGTTTCACCTACAATAACTGGTTTTTTAATTTGTTTAAATTTTTTAGTACTTGTTGCTAAAACACTAGTTTCAGTTTCAGGATGAAATTCATCTAAATATTTTAAAAATAATTTTGAATCATAACCTTTTAAATTATGAATAATAATTGGTAAAAATTTTGGCATCTTTAATTTTAGATTACATGTATTACATAAAGCCATTCTATATTTACCAGTTGTATGGTCACGATCCCAACATTTTGTAATTTCTTCTTTAGAAAAGGAAACATTACAAATTTCACAATTTTTATTATTATCAAATTTTTGTGAAGAATCTTTATCAAAAATTAATTCATGATTAATTTTTCTTACAGTATTATAATCTTTAGCATATTTTGTTAAAGTATCTAAAAATCATTTCATTAATTTTTGTTTATCAGCATCATTTTCTGAAATAAATTGTTTAGTATAAGTGTTATAAATACCATAACTATTTGGAATGTGTTCATGAAGTAAAATTGTATTTTTACATTTGTCAGATTTTTTTTTATTAATTTTTTCCAAAGTACATTCAAAATCAACATATAAAGTATATGGATGAAATAGTTCTGCTCCAATAGATTTATATTTTAAAATATTTTCACCCTATTTAGGTAACTTTATATTTTGTATTATATTATTATCATCTTTTAATAAATAACATGTTTTTATATGTTCTTCTAATTCATCAGATTTTTCAAAGCGTTTAAAACATTTTACACAAATATGTAGATGCTTATCATATTTGTGAATTTTACCACTTAAAAATCCAGATACATTTTTAATTAATACAAAATGAGATTTGTAATTTTCTTTAGTAATATTTTCTTCTAAATATAAAATATCAATATGTTTTCTAACCAATCCATTAACTAAAGAACCAAAAGAATTACTTCTATATATTAATCGAATTTGTTCAGTTGTATCATTTTTTTCTGAATCATAATGATAAAAATTCATGGTAATATTAAAATAATCTTCTAATTTTTTAACATTTTCTTTACTAACTATAAATGGAAATTCTAAATTTAGATTTTTAAATTTATCATCATTTTCTAAATCTTCAAGATATTTTTTATATTTTGTTGGTCTTTGAGGATTTTTAACAATTTCATCTTGATGAATAAAATATAAGATACAATATAAAATACATTTATTATCAATATTTTTAATGTTAATACAATTTATATTAGTAAATGGAATATATGATCCACCAGCTAAGGGTTGTGTTTTATCTCTTGATATAGTAGTTTGTACTATTCTAACAAATTGAGTACCAGTTTCCTCATTACAATATCCATGAAATTTATTAATTATTTCCTCGATCATTAAATCAATTTTTTCAACAATGTTATGACAATTAACTATATGTGTACCAGATCGATAATAATAAGGAAATGTTATATTACTTTTTTTTGCTAGAATTACTTCTACAACTATACTTACTTTAAAATGATTATATTTTACTACACCTTTATTAATGTATGAATAAAAATTTGGTCTTAATAGATCTAAATGATGATTAATATCAATTTTTTCATTATTTTCATATACAATATCTGTACATAAGTTACCATATTTTTTTACAATATGTCTAGGTACAATTTTTTCATCAATATAATTAAAATTAAATTCATAATCATCTACATATTTAAATGTTTCTCTATTAATTTTTGCATAATATTCTATAGATTTTTCAATTACTAAACTTAATAAACTATTTTTATTTTTATTGTACCAATATTTAGGCAATTGAAAAATATGTTTATTTGCTCTAATATATTTTTTTAAATTTTTAGATTTCAATTCTTTAATATTAAATGGATTCATTTTTATTTGGTTGATATTTTTACTTAATTTTTCCTTATTTATATAGAAATTTTTTTTTTAAATATTTTGAATTATCGCCAATAAATAATATTTAAATATTAAATATGATGTGGTGTGATGTAAATTAGAAATTAATTTCGTTACTTCATAATAAATTGTTAATTATTTTCTTTATTATTAATATATTTAATATGAAATTGAGAATTACAATGACGTTTTTTATGTGATACTGTATACCACATTCCACATTCACACTTTAATCTTTCAAATCTTGATGGTAATGAGTTATAATATGCAATTTTTTGATTGTAACAGTTTTTACAATATCTCTTATTCGAATTAAAATTAGAAATAGGTTTCTCTTCTAAACATGAAAAACATATTTTTTTACCATCTATAATAGACAAACATATTTTTTCACCATTTATTATTTTATGATATAATCTTTGTTTTGGTACGTTAACTTTATGAACAGTTTCTTTCGGAAAAATAGTTTCTCCCTCTGTCACATTCAATTTAGCGAATTGATTGTTTAAGACTTCAACCATCTTAATTTTTATATTTATATCTCAAAAATTTTTTTAAAATTAATTTACATTTCTAATATTTAATCTTATACTAATTTTTTCTTTTCTAAAATCAATTAAATTATTATCCTGATCAACTATATAAATAGTTATGTTTCTGATAGTATTTGTATTTACTGGATAGTATATTAAATATTTAGGTATTTCATTTATTTTTTCACCAGGTTTATCGTTAATGAAAAATTCATGAATAATATTTGTTTGTTTATTATTTTCATAACTACCTCCTACAATATTACATTTTATTCTAATAGAATTAACATTCATAATATTTACTGGTAAATCAGATGATACTAATGTATTAGGTTGAATAATTTGTTCACTAAATCCTAGTAATGAAGCTATGGAATTTTTTTGTGTAAAATCAATAATATAATCACTTTTAATTTCAACTTTTAATGTTGTCATATTTGGTTTAATAGTAATACCCTTTATTTTCTCTTTTATAAAATTGTTTATATCATTTATTTCATATGAACCATTTGGAAATGTAATTATTTTGTTAACACTGCTAATTGTATGTAAATTATCTTGTGAATCATTTCCTTCGAAAATATGTTCACTTTGTGAACCAATGACAGAGTCAACATAATGTAAAATATTATTTTTTAATTTTTCAGATATATTCGGTATAGAATTATAAGTAGAAAAATTAAGCAAACATATTTCAAAATCATGTTTATTATCTAAAATTATTGGTTCGTCAAAATTACATGAAATTATTGAAGTATTTCCATCTAATGATATAGTTGGCATTATTTAATTAAGTAAAAATTTTAAACATAGATCACCACAAATTATTTCATTTATTTCTTGATCAATATTATTATTAAAAATTACAGTATTTTCATTAGTTTTGAAATATTTCTCTATTAATATTGGTAATTTATTTATAGCAAAGGAATCATAGTAAAAAATATGATTATTATATTTTTTATATGCTACCCAGTGTGTACCATTACCATTATTATTATCTAAATTTATTATTCCACATTCTATATCTTTTATCTTTTTTGGTAATCTATCTTTCATGAATACACCTCTAAAATTTGCTATATTAAATTTTCTAGCATATTTTTTTAAATCACAATTACTTAATGGTTTAATTGGAATTAATTCAAAATCAAATTTTTTTAAGTAACATACCATTACCAGATTTTTTAAGTAACATACCATTACCAGATTTTATATTTTTTTCTTCTAATGCTTTATTATGACGTATTTTTTCTTCTAATAATTTATCGTTAGTTTTTTTATCATTATATGCTCTATATAATGTTGTTCCTACAGTAACTGCAGTTCCTATTGCTGGAATAAGTGGTAATAGTGCTGGTAAAAATCCGCCAATTTTTTCATTATTAAAACTTTGTAACTTTGGACATAGATAATTTTAATATAAAAATTTTAAAAGTAGTTTTATTATTATCTAAATGTTTTTTTTATAGAATTAATTTGTTTTCTAGTTAATGGTAAATATGTTTCATTCATTACACTTTCTTTAGTTCTTTGTAATTGAATTGGTTCTAATTTTATAGTAATATCTGTTTTATTTTTCATAGCATCATAAACTTGTTTTTGTTGATCTTCATTTAGTGATATTGGATATTTAATATATCGTCCACATTTTGGAATAAAATTAATTTCATTTTCATTTCTATTATGTTCACTTTGTGAACCGTTAACAGAGTCAACATTTATCAATTCTTCAGTTGATGAATTGTGAGTTGTTAAACCCATACCCATTTTTCTTTTAAATTTCATAGCATTAGTAGTTAAATATGCATTTACTTTTTCTGATAAACTAGCATCTTTTGCTGAAACTCTTGACCATGCTTTATCTTCTAAAATTTTATCAGCTTCATGTCTTTTCTTTATATCATTACTTTTAGAATATGAGATATCATGTTCTTTAACTGCTTCATCTAATTTATTAATTGGATGTATATCTTTTTCAAGTTTTAATTCAAGATTAGTACCAGGTCCTAAATAATTATATCCTGGAGAATGTAATTCAAATGGAAGATTATTTATAAGATTATTTATAATACCACTACCATA
Organism: Anastrepha obliqua; assembly: GCF_027943255.1. Classification (NCBI taxonomy): domain Eukaryota; kingdom Metazoa; phylum Arthropoda; class Insecta; order Diptera; family Tephritidae; genus Anastrepha; species Anastrepha obliqua. The sequence continues at coordinate 126,228,690 of NC_072896.1, read as the reverse complement.
ATATCGTACCATTTCTCTCTAGTGATTTTTATACTGTGCGTATCGGACGTGTTTTACTGTCGATCCGTGTTAATAAAAGTTTTCTCAACAAACTCAAAGTGCATTATTGCTAACAAGAGATAGGACTCATAGCAAACTGCATAGAAAGTGCAAAGTGCATTATCAAACTCGATAAGCAAACAAACATTTTAATTAAAAAAAAAAAAAGAAACTAAAGCCAAGCAAAGCAGCTGGCAAGATAAATAAAAATAAATATGAGTGTGTTACGTTCTCCCCCTTGGGAGAGAACAGAATCCAAAAGCTCTTACTCCGCAAAAAATGCCGCTACATACCAAAAACTCCTTCTCAATGCCGCGCACGAATTTAGCACAGAGCGGATCAAACGCAAACGGGACAACACAGTCAGCTCCCATTAGCTGCAACAACAATATGCGCTCTACATTATCGCCATACCAAAAACTCCTTCTCAATGCCGCGCACGAATTTAGCACAGAGCGGATCAAACGCAAACGGGACAACACAGTCAGCTCCCATTAGCTGCAACAACAATATGCGCTCTACATTATCGCCATGGAGCGCAGAGAGCATAAGTTCTCATATCAACAGTCCCGTATTCTCTGCATCATGCGTGAGCACAACAGGTATGCCTACAACTACGACTACAAATACATCTACAACTTGTTCAATCGTCTCCTTAAATTCTACAACAACAACAACTGCATCAACACAACTACTGCTAGCGACCCATTTGTCAGCGTCTACACAATCGGCTGCACTAAAAAATCAACCTGTGGTTAAAAGAGCACGAAACTCACCCACAAAGGTCTCAACATTGACTGCTAGTAACAAAAAAATAAGAGCAACATCAACCCTCAATCAAAGTAAACTGCCAAACTACTGGCTGAGTGGAACTTCTTCTGCAAACAAATTCGCAGCTTTAGATGCAAGAATGATAGAAACAAGATTGCGCCCATCAGAGCGTACGTGACGTCACGTTTGCTGAGTTATGCAGTATTGCCAACCATTTGCTCTTCGCAATAAATTTAGTGCTTTTTTATACCGAAAATGCGACAATTTTTAAGTTTGGTGTTTGTTTCTTTTTGCTTTTAATTTAAGGCTAGCGAAACTTTAGGTTAAAAAAAAACTGTATTATTATACAAAAGAAGTTTAAAAAAGGCCACTCTGAGAAGATTTTAGTGCTAATGAAAACTTTTTTACTCCTATAAAATTTGATAATTTGAAAGTGCAAATTTAATTTTTGGCTCCATTTAAGGTTATGCAAATATATTAAATGCCTATCTCTCAACTCTTCTTAAGATTGAAAACCTTTTTACACATTTTAAAAAGCCTTTGAATTTATTGAATGCGAATTACAACCATAGAGGTGTAATCGTTTCTTCCGGTCATCAATCCTTAGTGAGACATAGAGCATCAAGAGGTGTATTCATAGTAAAAATAAGCAACAAAATATCAGAAAATAATATAAAACCATACTGACATTTTTACAAAAAGAGTACCTTATCTAGTTACATAACTTCAAATATAGCAAAAAAGTCGTTCCCTTAATAAAAGAGTCTGGCTTAACAAAAAAAACTCATAAATTAAATTGTACATAAGCATAAAACATTTATTTAAAAAAAACGCACATTCTACAGACAATTTGTCACGCATACAAAGTTCTTTGAGTAATTCAATAAAAATTTCGTGTTTTATTTTCTTTAAATGGGCATTTAGTGCGTTTTTATATCCAAAGCTAGGCAACTCTGCAGTAGCGAGAGAGAGATTTGACTGCCGAAAGCAGAAGAACACCAACAACACCGGCAATCGCGGGCAATGCCACCAGATGTTAAAAAAAAGTAAAGCTAAATAAAACTGAGTGAATTATTTAAATAATTATTAAAAAATGTATATTTTACAAAATTATAAACATTACTTTTAATTAGAATAGGCTAGAAAAATGTCATGTGGAATGAACTAAAACTCCGAGACAAAAAATAATAAAAATAACAAAAAAAAAAAAGATAAATCAAGTTACGAAAATGGTAATCTGGCCATACTGGAGCTAAAATCACGTAACTAGTTGTCAAATTCGCTGAGCGCAAAGTAACGGGACCACGATGGGCGCCATCTCATTATTCTTTGCATCATGCTTTAGATGTGGATGATGGAGAAGAAATTACTCAAACTGCAAACAGTGGGCAATTTAAAGATTCACTGTCACAAAATTTAAACAAAGACGAAAAAGAAAAAAATAATAAGCCACCGACAATATATGTCCAAGGTGTAGAATGTATAAAAACATTAAAGAGTGCTTTAAATCAAATAGCAAATAACAGCTTTACTCTAAAAATTTTAGCAAATAATGAAGTTCGCGTTCAAGCAGAAAATTTAGAAATATATAACAGATTACACCACATGCTAACAGAAAAAGGTACAAAGCTGTATACATTTAGGCCAAAAAGTGAAAGAGGATTTAAAGTAGTCTTACGAAATATGCACCACTCTACAGACCAAGAAGAAATTAAAAAAGAACTAAACGAAAAAGGCCACAAAGTACTTAACATTACTAATATAATACAAAGATCAACAAAAAAACCACTACCATTATTTTTCATCGAACTACAAGTAAGTGATAACAACAAAGACATTTACAATATAAACAAGCTAATGAACTGCATAGTCATTTTTGAAGCACCTCATCATAAGCGAACCATTTCACAGTGCACGAAATGCCAGAAATACGGGCACACAAAAAATTATTGTACAAGGGATCCAGTGTGCGTGAAATGCGCTGGTAGACATCTTACAATGGAATGCAAAAACCAAATAAAGGAAGTTAAATGCGCTTTATGTGGAGGTAAGCATACCGCCAACTACAAAGGATGCGAAATTTATAAAGCACTTAAAGTGCAAAGATTTCCACCTCTACGTAATAAAGAACCAACATTAAATGCAAATAAAAATAATACACCAATAACAACAGCCGTAACAAACATAATTCCCGGAGTAAGCTATGCTGATGTAGCATCTTCTTCAAGGGAACATAAAGCAGAGCAGGAACTGATTAAAAGATCTGAAAAAAACAACGATATTGAAGAGCTTAAAGACATGGTAAAATCCCTAGTCAACCAAATGGCGAATATGATGAATATAATTACAATGCTTTTAAAGAATATGAATGGACAAAAGTGAAAAAATTAAAATTCTAATTTGGAATGCAAATGGACTAACACAGCACTATTTAGAACTGAAACAATTTTTAGTTGAAAAAGATATTGACATAGCATTGATTGCAGAAACACACTTCACTGATAAAAGTCTTCTGAAATTTCCTAAATACAAAGTGTATGTGACAAACCACCCCGATGGAAGAGCCCACGGAGGGACTGCTATAATTATTAAATCAAGCATAACGCACAATGAAAAACTCCAATATTCGACGCCTTATCTTCAATCCACGACAGTACAAATCTATGACAAAAATGGACCAGTATCTATCTCCTACATATACTGTCCACCTAGACACATAATAAACTCGGATCAATATGACAAATACATAAAGACGCTTAACAATAGATTTATTGCAGCTGGAGATCTCAATGCAAAAAACATTGATTGGGGCTCAAGACTCACCAACAAAAAGGGGCGTATTCTTATTAACGCAATTAACAAAAACAATTGCAGATTTATAAGTACCGGAGAACCTACCTATTGGCCAACTGACGTAAAGAAAATTCCAGACTTGATCGATTTCTGCATAACCAAAAACATAAGCCATAACCAATTGACAATTCAGTCGTGCTATGAACTTTCTTCTGACCACTCGCCGATATTACTTGAATATGTAAGTCATATAAAATCTATAGATACATCTTTTCGCATACTTAATGACAGAACCAACTGGGAAATATTCCGCCACCATATTGACGATCAACTTATACCAAATGTGATATTAAAAACGCAACTTGACATTGAACATGCCATTATCCATTTTAATGACGTAGTACTAGAAGCAGGGATCAGATCGGCACCAAAGCAAGCAAATAGAACAAATACACCAACAACTGACATTACTATTAAAAAGCAAATTATAGAAAAAAGAAAGTTAAGAAAAAGATGGCAAAAAACTAGATCACCTGACGACAAGAGAAAACTAAACTTAGCTACAAAAATTCTTAAGGATACCTTAAATAAGAGAAATAACAAAGAAATCGAAAACTATTTGAAGAATCTGACTCCCTATCAAGATACAAACTACTCTTTATGGAAATGTACTAAAAAATTAAAAACTCAAATAAAACATCAACCACCACTAAAAAAAGATGACAATTCATGGGCTGTTACAAAAGAGGAAAAAGCGAAAACATTGGCAAATTACTTCGAAAAAGTTCTATCAAATGACGAAGAAAAGAAAATCAACAACCAAAACAACTTCCACTATGATTTTACAAAAATAACAAGGACGAATACACACGAAATAATAGCTTGCATCAAAAAAGGAATAAAACATAAAAAAGCTCCCGGATATGACATGATAACAGGAAAAGCATTAGCGGAGCTACCAACCAAGGCATATGTATACTTGCGAAACGTTTTTAATGCAATGTTTCGCTTACAATACTTTCCGAAGCTCTGGAAAGTGGCAGAGATTATTGCTCTGCCAAAACCGGGTAAAGATCCAACTACCGTGTCATCATATAGACCAATAAGCTTATTACCGACAATATCTAAAATTGCTGAAAAATTACTGCATGATCGGATAAGCCAACTTCTAGACCAAAAACGTATAATACCGGATCATCAATTTGGATTTAGAAAAAAACATTCGACTATTCAACAGATCCATAGAATTACAAGTACAATCCAATCAGACCTTGAAAACAATCGATACTGTGCCGCAGTATTTTTGGACGTAGCTAAAGCGTTTGACAAAGTGTGGCATGAAGGCTTACTCCACAAAATAAAAAGAATGCTACCTTTTGACTACTATCTCATCATAAAAAGCTATCTAACCGACCGAAGCTTCTATATTAAATATGACAATCAATGTTCAGATATTCATCAAATAACTGCTGGAGTTCCGCAAGGAAGCGTTCTTGGCCCTCTACTATATGTTTTATTCACCGCAGACATACCACCTCCTGACGAAACTAATTCATCAATTGCTACGTTCGCAGACGATACAATACTATTAGCATCAGACAAAAGCTTAATTATCGCTACTGAAAAACTGCAGCGATATACAAACGCAGTTAAGGAATGGTTTGATAATTGGTGCCTAAAAATAAATGAAGACAAAACCGTGCAGGTTATATTTACTACCAAAACAAAATTTACTGCAGTTCCAATAAAAATGAATGGCAAAGCAATTTCAATTAAACCCACTACTAAATATCTCGGAATACATTTGGACTCGAAACTAAATTGGAATCACCACATAAAGCAAAAGGTTAAACAAATAAAAGAAAAACTTCGACAACTTCATTGGTTAGTCAGCACAAAATCCAGACTTACTATACAAAACAAGCTATTATTGTACAAAGCCATGATTAAACCAATCTGGCTATATGGACTACAGGTGTGGGGAACGGCTAAAAAAACTCATATAGAAAAAATCCAACGACAGCAATCAAAGATTCTTCGAATTTTGACCATGTCTGACAGGTACACGAAAAATGATGACATCCACAGGACTTTTAATATAGCAAGAGTAGACGAAGAAATCAAAAAGATAACAACAAGGCACTTTGAAAAAATACACACACACAGTAATGCAGAAATCAACAAACTTCTTGAAAGGGAAAGAAACGGGAAAAGGCGTTTAAAGAGAACCCGACCAAGCGACCTAGTATGATAAATGCTAGAAAAACCATAAATATGTACAAAAAAAAAAAAAAATAATTAAAAATAGTTGTAAAATGTAATCATGTAAAGTGAAACTTGTATTGTATTATTGTATATTATTTAATTGCTATTATTTCGTTTATTTTAATTTTATCGCTTTTTGACACTGGCCATTAAGCGATGTATATAAATCCTGACCAAATTGTTAAACAACATACTTAATGTCAAAGGACAGATGTATAAAATAAATGGGAAAAAAAAAAAAAAAAAAATTTATTATAATAGAATGTGTTGAGTATTTATTTATTTATTTGGATAATTATTAATCATGAACTGAAGGTAAACTTGAAATATCATCATCAACTTTTTTATTAATATTAGACAATTCGTTTTTATTTTTCTTATTTATTTTAGTTACATTCTTTAAAAGTCCCTCTGTTAAACTATTTGATTTAGTCTGTCGAGAATTGTCTTCTTTTGTCGAGAATTGTCGAGAATTTTCTTCTTTTGTCGAGAATTGTCGAGAATTGTCTTCATTTTTAGTGTTTTTGCCAATAATTTCAATACCAAGTAATTTAAGTCCATTATTAAGAGAATCGCGTGAAATATGATTTTGTTCGCAAAATTTTACTTTAGTTAATTTTAAAGTACTAGCTTGTTCTAAATAATTAATAGCTAAATTTCTTTCTCTAATTTGTTTAAGTTCTTTAGCATTTTTTGGAATATGAATATTTTTTGAATTTCTAAAACTTTTTGTTTTCCCTTGTAGTGATACAAGTGGTGAAACAGTTTTAGTAGAAGGGCTTGGATGATTGTATAAATTAGTTATATTCTTATACATTTTATTAATTTTAATTTATTTATGAAAAATTTTTTTAAAATAATTATATTTTTCTTAGTGTTTCAATATAAAAAAAATATTAAAAATTTTTATTATAATAAATGTCGAATATACATACAATTGAAGAATTTAAAACAAATACTGATGTGCCTATCTTGAAATTAAGAGGATCTAGTATAAAACTATTAAATAAAGAAGAAATAGAAAAAGAGGTTAAACAAACACAAGAATTTATTAGGCAACACAAGTCTCAGTTTAATAATAGAAGTGGTTTTGTTCAATGTTTAAATGATGCACTTAAAAATAATGATCATGTATGGCATGAATATGCTGTTTGTATTATGAAAAGTGTTAAAAATATTAAAGATTATAATATTGAATTACATTCAGAATCAAATAAAATATTAGTAAATGAATTATTAAATGAGAAAGCAATATTAGAATTTAGTTTAATGAGTTATGAAGAAATTATTGGCAAATTAAATGATGATATGTATGAGTTACAAGTAAATTATGATATTCTTGAATAGCATTGAAAAAAAACGCTGCATTAGCTGAAAAATATAAGAACAATTTTATTAAAAGACAAAAAGCTATTGAAGAATCTAAAACAATGAAGATTGGACTAGTAAATAAAAAAATTACAACACAAAAACTCAATGATTTATTGAAAAGTGTAAGTAAAATGAAATAAAAAAAAAATATTGTTAATAAATGAATACTTGTGTTAATATTATTCCATATCAAAATGATTGTATATCACAGTTATACATAATTGATGCTAATAATAAATATAATGGAGGATGTAGATGTGTCATAATGGATCCGTCTTTATTAAAATTAATTTCTATTGTAATTTTTATTGTAATTGCAATTCTTATATTTTATGCAATATGTTTAGATATACAAAAAAGGGTAATTGAAAATGAATGTAAACAGATTAACAAAAAAAAAAAAATATTAAAAATATTTAGGATTTTTTCTATTGCATTAAATGAATAATTGTAAAAGCAATTTTGATAAAAATAATCAATTATCAAAAATAGATTTTATTATTTCAAATGGAATAGATAAAATAATGCAAAATGAATACATTTCAATGGTACTAATTATTATTCTATTAATAATGCTTTTTTATAATTTGATAAGACAATTAAATGCAAGACTACAATTATTTTAAACACAGGTTTCGACCTAGTCAAAACATATTAGTAAATTTTTAATAATATTTTTTAGTTAAATAAATGAAAGAAGAAAAAGGTATCGAATCTTATGACTTTTATGAACATTTGCCATCTAATTCTACACTATTAAATGAATATGGAAGACCAATAGAAATAAATATTAATAATCAAGACATTAAAACGTTACCATCAAAAAGTTTACTTAATATTAGAGGTCAAATTATTGCTAAAGATAAAGATGGTAAAATATTAGATAAACTTAATCCTGATAAAATAAATTTTGTAAATAATGGGATAATAAATCTGTTTAGTAAAATTACATATTTTATTAATTCAGTTGAAATTGATAAAATTGAAAATCCTGGAATAACAACAACAATTAAAGGCTTAGCATCATTTTCTAATGATTTATCATTAAATAATGCTGGTTGGCAAATTGTAAATAAAGGTAGTGTTTGTAATAAGAAAGGTTATTTTTCTGTTAGCATTCCATTATGTATATTAATTGGGTTTTTTGATGATTACAAAAATTTCATTTTTAGAATTAATCAAAAATTAGAATTAATAAGATCAAATGATGATACAAATTGTTTAATTATTGACAGTAGTTTAAGTGATCATACTTTTTCTATTGATATTAATCAAATTATATGGAGAATGCCTCATGTTAAATTTTCAGTTGAAGTTGATCATGAAATTAATAAAAAAATTTCAAATAATACAAATTTTCAAATGTATTTTAGAAATTGGAGATACTATTGTACTACTGCAATTCCAGCTGTAAAGACTTATACTTGGAATATAACATCATCTAGTGCTAAACCTAGATATTTTCTTATTGCATTTCAAACATCAAGAAATCAGAATAATTATGAAGACAATAGTAAATTTGACCATTGTAATTTAGAAAATGTTGTAGTTAAATTAAATACAAATAGATATCCAAACTATGATATGCAACTATCTATTAATCAAAATAAATTTGATACATTATATAATATGTTTCTAGATTTTAAAAATTCATATTATGGTTCTAGTATAAATAATTTACCAATAGTTAATTATGATACATTTTTAAAAGAATATCCAATAATATGTATTGATACATCTAAACAGAATGAGGTAATTAAAGAGGCTGCTATTGATATTAAAATTGAATTTAAATGGACAGAAGATTTTCCATCAAATACTTCATCGTTCACTGTTTAATTATTAGTGATGATAGTTATTCATATAATCCACTAACAAATCAAGTAATGCATGTTTGACTTGTTTTTTTAAATTTTTATAAAATTAAAATTAACTAAAAATTAATTGAAATAAATATGTAATTAATTATATTAATAGATTAAAAAAATGTATCTAAAATTCTAATTATGGATGGTCATTTAAAAGTTACTAAATTAGATAATAAAATTAAATTAACTATTCAAAATTTTGATACTCATAAACCAATAAAAAGATTAAATGAAATATTTCCGAATATTATTAGAGCAATTATTTGTGGACCAAGTAATTGTGGAAAAACAAATGTATTATTAAATATATTATCAAAGATTTATTATTCCGATATAATAATTTATTCAAAAACTTGTTATCAAGAAAAATATAAATTTTTAGAAGATATGATAATTCAATTCAATAAATTGTGTGTTAAAAATGATTTGGAATCTAAGGATATAAAATGTTTATCAATTCAATCTCTACCAACACCTGAAAATGTTAAACCATATTCTGTAATAATATTTGATGATATCTCTACAGAACAGCAAGATAATATTGCCAATTATTTTGCTTATGGTAGACACAATAACATTTCTTGTTTTTATTTATGTCAAACATATTCAAAAATACCTAAACAATTGATAAGAGATAATGCAAACTATATAATTTTATTTAAACAAGACAAGACTATTCTGAAGCATATATTTAATGATCATTGTAATGATATTGATTATGATATTTTAAAAAATATGTGTATTCAATGTTGGAAAGAACAGTTTGGATTTTTAGTAATAGACAAAGAACAAGAAAAAAATGATGGTAGATATAAAAAAATGTTTGAATTTTTGTTTACAGTATAAAAAAATGTTTGAATTTTTGTTTGAATAAGATTTTTATTTTTTATTATATCCAGTTATTTTGGAAATCTTTATATTCTTCATTATTTACATTAAAAACTTTATCTAATATTTTTCTATATTTATATAATCCATCAATGATGGGCAGCAGATTTACTAATTATGACAACAGTTAATGTTAGAATTAATAGAGGATACAAATATATGCTTAACGTAATTGATACATTTTCTAAATTTGCTTATATAGAGCCAATAAAAAAGAAAGATGGAAAAACAACTTCTGAAGCATTTTTAAATATTATTAAAAAAGCAGGTTGTGCACCAAAATTACTTCATACAGATTCTGGTAAAGAATTTTTAAATAAACATTTTCAAGAAGTTTTAGATAAATACAATATTAACATGTATCAAACATTTAGTGAAAAGAAATCATCAATTGTAGAAAGATTTAATAGAACCATTAATGAAAAACTAAAAATACGATTTGAAATTCAGAAAAATACTAATTGGATTGATGTAATTGATAAAATATTATATGAATATAATTACAAAGATGTACATAGAACTATTGGTATGAAACCTTGTGAAGTAAATGAAAAAAATGAACAATTAATTTTTGATAATTGTTTTAAAATTAATAGAAACAATTTAGAAAAACCAGTTTTTAAAAAACAATTTGAAAACAAATATAAAAATAATTGGACTCGAGAAATATTTTATATTAGTAAAATTTATCCATCTAATCCAATAACATATTTAATAAGAGATTTAAATTATGAACCAATATTGGGTAAATTTTATAAATTTGAACTTCAAAGAGTTCAAATTTAAAGTTTCAATTATTTTGCGTCTACCCTCTTCTAACGCTAAATACACTTGTAACCATGTTTGACTTTGTCAAACGGTTTTGACTCTGTCGAAACATGTGTTGATGTATAAAAATTGAATATTCTAAATCAAATATTATGCTTATCTTGCAGTTTGTGACTCGTATTCAACAGTATTTCATTTTTTTTTGGTTTGTGCTTATGCTTATTCTATTTATAGATTGTGAGCAATGTTGATAAGATCAACTGTTTGCTTTGCATACTACTCAGCTGTAATTACATTACTTATATATGTTCTGTTTAGATGAGTTGGTTAAGCAGTTGGAATTATAACAATAATTTTGTTGCAAGTTCGAATCTAGCTTTAGGACTCTTGTTTTGAGGAGTTCGTCGTTTTTTTGAAAGGTACTTTAAAAAATAAATGTATCCTTTTTTGTTTTTTTTTTTTTTTTTGAATAGATTACTTTAAATATTTTGTAATCAATATTTAAAATTATTAATCAATAATAATCGACCCAACTCAAAATTTAAACATTTTTGAGGTACTCGTAATCAATATTTAGGGTGGGGTACTAATAGTACCCCACCCCTATATTATAGTTACTCGTAGTTAATATTTTTGAGGTACTCGTAGTTAATATTTGGTATTAGCGTACCAACCCTAAATTATAGTTACTCATAGTTAATATTTTTGAGGTACTAGTAATCAATATTTTAACATTTTTTCACTTAATAGACATCGACCCAACTCAAAATTTTAACATTTTTAAAAAAAATCATCTAAAATGTTAAAATTTTTAGTTAAGAATGTCAAATTAAACAAATTTAAGTTAAAAAGTATCAAAATTTTTAGTTAAGAATTTCAAATTAAACAAATGTAAGTTAAAATTTTTAGTTAAGAATGTCAAATTAAACAAATTTAAGTTAAAATTTTTATATTGTGCTAAAACCGGGGAAATACATACTACTTTTATTGTATCTTTATCTTAGAGCAATGTAATACACAACGGTCTCATTACACACAAAACTATCAAAGAACTTATAGTTTTACTTGGGCCGATATGCTCGGATATGAGATACGACTCCCCATAGAGATCTAGCAGAAAATACTATAACAACAACCAATTTTTACTTATCTGTAACTTTAGTTTCCGCTTAACTACAGTTCAACATCGCATTTAAATTAAAAACAAAATAGTGCGTGTAGCGTAGTACACATAACAGAAGTGAAACTTTTAAGGCAGACAAAGAAAGAGGCAGAGACCCAAGAGAGAAAGAATATATATCTAAATAAATTCACAACATTTGCAGAGAATACAAATAGACAAAATTTACAAAACACGGAGAAGGGTCGACCGGTGTAGCTAGACGCCGAACACAAACCGTGGCAACAACGCGCACTACTCCGAGCGTTTATCACCCGCACAAACGCAGCGATTTCAGGACTGCAACAACGGCACAAATTACCGCAAGGCAATACCAATAAATCCGACGCCGGAATGGATAGAACTTTATAGTACGCCCAAGCACTAGCCAGGAAACGGAAATATGTGCCAAAAAGAAAGTACCAAAAAAACGCCAAAAAAAATCGGAACCAAAAAACGCCCCAAACAGTAGGCACTAAGGAAATATAACGCCAAAAAGTAGGCAGTCTTATTTCTCACTAGAAATTAGCAACCACAAGGAAATACTTAGGACAAATATCCTAAAGTGTATGTAAGATATATAGAAGGTATATCTCTCTCTCCTTTTTTTCTGCGTTATACCTTGTTTCTCTCTCGCGGAACGAAATTGCCCAAAACGTTGCATGGCCTTGAAATTTTACTCTCCATTCTTGCTCGTCCATCGACGCCTAAGAAGCTTCACTGCAAAAATACATTGAAATTGAAACTCTTGTTTGTAACTTTGATTTGTTGGGTCTTTATTATACCATGAACTATGCTTTTATAAAAAACTGTACGAAAAAAATGTTGCATGAAAAATAGTACGAACACTGCAAGTAGATAAAGTGATTTAATTATGTAAGCAAAATACAGGGAGGATATAGAGGAAACTTTAGAGCGCCTTCTGGCTCTTTGTCCAGTATTATCAAAAAACGCGTCCGAAATGCCTGGGAGCCTCACAGTTTGATGGTCGCGAAAAAATGGATCTTGCAGGGCTGCTTAGATTTGGTACTTTAAATCTTAATGGAGGTTAGTCTCTATTGGTGCAGCTAGGGTCCAAACGGTCTATGAGTGGCTTAATACCAGCCGGGTTAACCTAACCTATGTAAGCACAAGTGTCTGTATTTACTATATTAAGACAGCTGGTTGGCAGATCCACCATCGAAAGCTCCATGTGTCTAAAAAACACGCGTTGGGTATTTGTAGGGAGCACCTGTCGACCTTCCATACTCTCCCTTGGGAAGAGCGTAATTAATTCACCGTAAAATTGGATTTCATTTAAATCATTCTGAAACTTAATTATGGACTACAAGCCTAGAAAGGAGTATATTGTTTGCATGTAAACTTATTATTTTACTCGTATATAGATAAAAAAGGCGTTAGTTATTTGCCTTAAAAGCTTTTAGCGAAATTGGATAAAGCCATTGGCCTCTTCCACAATCAAACAAGTTGCTATAATTTTCTTTTAAATTTAGTATTATGGAAAAGTACATACATGCATATGAACTTATACACCCTCTGCATTGCGGGAGATCGTAACCACTGCATTTTCTTTCCTGAAATCAGGTCGCTGAATTATCAGGTCATGAATTCAGATAAGAATGAGAAGTGAGCGGGGAAGGGGTTGGCGAATTAAATTAGAAAGACAACATACAAAGAGCGACGAGCTGAGCAAAACAGGCAACAACAAAAAATTATGTGACTAGTTAGTTATCACGCATCAATTCCTTGTATCAATTTGATAACAACTTACTATGATGCGCAAAATGTGAAGCTCAATGAATATTTTATTATTTTGTATTTATTATTCAATATGTTTTGATTTGTTTTCTATAAATAAACAGAATTCTCTTACTTTTCCGTTCTTTATTGCTTTAATTTGATTTTTTGATGTTGCGTCAATTTGGCATTCTTTTCCAGGGACTGGTGCGCGTTGAGCACAACAAAGAGAAACCACATGGACTGTATTTTTACTACACAAACAAAATATATTTGTGCATATATTTGTGCATTTTTCTATTGCCCATTCATTTGTAATTCAGTTTTGTGTGGCGAATGCACAGTGTGTGACGTAAGTGCTTAGCAAGAAACAGGGGAAAACTGCTAAATTAAAAAAAAACATAAATAAAACTCCCTTTCGGGACAATACAGTGCACTCACATGTATCTATATATCAAAACTCTTAACAAAATTATTAGATTTTAACTTTTTATTTCTTATTATAAAAAATGTTGTTCTGCAAAGTCATGCAATTTCTAAGCTTCAACGACAGTCAGTACAAAATAGAGAAAAATAGATACATTTCATAATTAAAAAAAAATAGTTTAAAAAAAATAAATTAAATGGTAATGACTATAATTTCAGTGTTAATTGCCTGTTATTTCATCGCTTCGAAATGCACCCCTCAATTCACATCTGAAAAGTAGTGCTAAGAATCATGCCTGCGCGTCTAAGCGCAGGCCTGTGTTAAATTCACTTATAAAGTAAGGCGCAGGGTAAGTACTGCTATTTTATCTGGGATTTAGAGCTGATGAGTAATGAAGGGTATCTATTATAACATATTTGTTTTTTTTATGAGGTGTAGAAATCTTTGAAAGACAATACTCGTATTGAGCGTCAAGAACAGGAAGGTGAAATGGTTGAATTGCCTCTCTGGCACTTCCTAAGTAGCACTAAAGCGCCGTTTTGATAGCATTTTGAGACCTCCAAGGGGTAGATAACTACAACCAACCCGGGTAGTTGATGTAATGGAGAAGGTTGGTTAGATAATAAGTCCGCAATCCCATTCCTCTTTCGAAGGAAACGCCGTGAAGAAGGATTTATTTAAGTTAAGTTTGGTCTTATAAAAAACCGTCCTACCAGGAATACAGGGGAATTTCTCTAAAATTGACGAGTGCCCGCTACGGTTCGTCCTGAGTACATCGATTTATCTTAATCTGAGAGCTGACTTGGCAGCTATTTGCTTGCCGAATTGTTCTGTAGGTAATAGGTTGAGCATAATATTTAGTGCCTCTGTAGGTGTAGTACTAAGGTCACTGCAGATACATAGACTGGCCATCCTTTGTACATGTTTCATAGCCTTTTTGATATATTTCTTATCCAAAGCCGGCCACCATACTAGTATACTATACCGTATGCTCGGATTGGTCTTACTATCGCTGTGTAAAGCCAATGTACGATAAAAGGGGAAAGACCCCGACATAATCAGATTAACTTTTTTCAAGAGTAAAGTGCATTGCAGCTCTTCTTACTCTATCTTCGTCATTTGATTCCATCTGAGTTTTCTGTCTAATATTAATCCTAAGTAGGGCGCTTCATCACTAAACGAAAGTGCCGTAGTACCTAGCCTAGGAAGAGCTATTTCTGGGGTTCTGTGTTTCCTAGTGAACAATATGAATTCAGTTTTGTTAGGGTTGACGCTTAGACCTTTTGCTTTTGGCCAGCTTTCGACCATGTTTAGTAAATCTCGCATGGTTTCACATCATCCGCTTAGGCTACATTGTGCTGTGCTCTCTCCTCTAGGCTCTTTAGCAATATGTTTTTTGGCAGCACCCAGAGGAGAGGCAAGGGCACACCGCCTTGATGTGTTCTCTACTAACTCTTTTCCTGACCTTCGAGGCTCTTGTGGTTCCCATCACAAATCTGCTCCTGAGCATGTTTTCGATGAACTCAGATCATCAACTTCAGATATCCGCATATCGGTCAGAGCCTTTATTATGGTGTCGGTGGGATGTTGTTGAGCACGCCCTCGATATCAAGGAAAGCTACTTGTGTGTATTCCTTATCAAATATTGACTTTGCAATTTCTGTAACAAGTAAGTGCTGTTTCTGTGGATTTTCCTTTACAGTAGGCGTGTAACGAGATACAAAGCTAAGTGCGGTTGATATTAGCTTTAATACACTCCTTTATGATGCCTCATGGCCATATTTGTAGAAATATTATCTAAAACAACCATATCCTATCAGGGACTGCACCATATAAAAGTCAACATTTATATGTTTTCTGTCGACCCGTACCTGTATATTTCCCTATATGTATGCATATGTGTGTATGTTTATGTGCATTTTCGCAAAAGGTGCATGCTGCAGTCGCTAAAAATATCACAAACTTCAACACTAATTGAAATATATCAAAAAGCGTCAAAATAAAACAAAACAACAGCTTCCTACTGAAATCACATTTGTTGAGCTACTCTGCTGCGTGCCGCAGCCGCTGCACCAGTTGCTGCCTTAATATTTATTTTTATCGCTGCCTTTGTACTTCTTCCTACTTGCATGCTTTAACTCATTTTCCATTGTTTTTAACGGTTATTAGGAAGACTAAGATCTCGCCAACGAACACACTATTACCTAATAACCTCGTTGGCAGCCAGAGGAAACCCCCCGCAGTACGAACCAACATCATCAGCGTTGCCGACGCCATCGTCGACATCATCAACAATCAGCCAACACCATCACCAACATCATTAACCAGCGCATTTTTCCAATGCTATAATCTGAAAACGGGTTAGTGGCTCACGAAATGAAGACGATCGCCTTACCAACAGAGTAGAAGAAGAGGAAGCAGAATAAAAAACTGAAAACTAATAACCCGGCGGTGGCGACGCCAGAGCGTTGCTGCTCTGCTGTGGTAAATGAATAAGTGGGCATATTTATACTATACATACCCTTATATAAATATACACTCACATACACATACACATATGTGTGCAGCTATTATGTTTTAATGCAAAGACGTAATACGAGAAAGTGAAAGGAACTGGCTGTTGCTGTGGCTTTGATTATAGCTAATATGGCATGAAATGTCTTAGTTTGGGTTGGCTTTAGCTTGGCAGATGCGACTACCGGCATTATGTACACTTACGACGCTCTATTATTGCCGTTACAGCGTCGAGTTGTAGCGCTGGGTAAATACAAAATATTTTATATGTACTTGCGGGCACTCTTAAAGTTTGTTTATGTCTCTCAGCAATAAAGTTTTTTAATTTTATTGCTTGTTGCGCCACTGCATAGCAGAGACAGTAAAACGGTTGCATGTGGATGAGTTTACCAGGGGCGCTAGATGGAAATACATCACAGAACATAAAACACTTGTGCAGTATGATTCTGCTAGCAACTGTGGCAATATTGGCCGTATGAATAATTAACGACCGGACTTAAAAATGCTGTTCTCAATCCAACTAAAATACGCCTTTCAATAAAATATCTAATGCAGCTATCGAAAGCCGATTACACACACAGAAAGTGAGTCACATTAGCAAGTACGAGGGAGTTTTCCGTTTAAATAAGACAAAAGGGGTGCATTTAATAGGATATGCCAATGACTTAGCCTTAACTGGGTTAGCCAAAACAAGAGGCGAAGAACGGTGAAGGCACGACTCCAAGCTATTAAGCAACCGGAGAAAGGTGGATGGGATCTCCAACAGAGTTGGAAGCCACACTATATAATTAGAGTCCAGGCCACAGCAGGTGACTAGGCCACATGATATGCTTCAAAGATCACCTAAAGTAAGCTGGACACCACGCTGCTAAGGTATGTAACTGCCTTTCCAGAATCATGCATGGCCGTTTTAAAGCGTATCTTTTCCGCTTTGTGCACGAAGGAACCCCATACCGCGAGCAGTACACACCAGCAGTCCGCTTCAAAAGTCGAATGGCTAAACTGAAAGATAGCCGCGGTTGCAGCGTCATGTCCGAGAGTCGAGTATAACTGATGCTGCCAAAAAATGCAACAACTCCGACACAACGAGCAGACAAGGGTCGCAGCGATCCATGTAAGTACATACACCAGCAAACCTACTCGGAGATGAAAATACAGGTAAACGGGCGATGCCACACTTAGAAACTAACTTTTCTATGGCATCAACAGGGACATGATGGGAGTGGGCGTACAAATCCGACAGCCCTCTCTTAAATGATTTTACGGTGGGCAGTAGCTGGTAGATGCAACTTCTGACGTAATGCATCAAGACAGTAACCGAAAAACTTGACGGTAGTACCGGGCGGATCGGTACTTTTAGAGTATAAAGTTCAGTTCGGGTTAAGGCCCCACGCTAACTGGAGCTCCTGCTCTTAAAGAAACGTCTTCGATTGACAAATTGATTTTAGCCAGACATTTATTTTTACATAAATACATACATACAATACAATCAACCAACCAAACCACTCTCATGCACACATCCATCCATACATATCATCTACTCACAATTCGTGTGTATGTATTTAAACCGGGCATGCATACACATTTATTTCTACCACATTTAATGGCATTTTATCTCCACGAAGAACCTGTAATTTAAGGTTGAACTCATACAAATCGGAACAAATATCCCAACTGCTGGCACTAATCAGGAAGTGCCATGGGGATATTGCAAATATTTTGTCTCCAATTACTGAAATTGCAAATCATTAAGCTGCTTGGCGACCCACTCCATGCAGAGCCCATAACTATGCACACTTACATACATACAAACATACTCACAAAAAAACTCAATATGAACACCGTACAATTCGATTCGCAAATATTTCCAGTGCTAAATCGAACTTCTCTTTTTTAATTTTCCCCAAATCAGCTTTCATTTGTTTTAGTATATTATTTAAAAAAATAGCACATGGCACAGAACTCACCGAAAAGTCTGAACATTTTGAATTAACATGAGCCTGGACTGCTTTGTAGATAAATATTAAGCTAATTGTTTATATCTTTGAAGAACTTTGTAAACAAAAATGAGGAAAATTCCGAAAAACTAAAAAATAGATAAAAAATAAATTGAAATATTCTGACACTACTTTATTTATTGACTGAAGTATGTGTGCATTAGGCCGGGTCGATTTGTGGGGAGGCAAAAAAATCGCCTTTTTAGTTTATTTTCTCATTAAAAGGCCAAAAATGGTGATATTTTGAAATGATTGTATGGGGAATTCCCTAGGGGAGTTCCAGGGGGTGTGCCACCGGCATGGGTGGGTCGGCCGTCCAAAGTTAGCGGGGGTCGGTCATACATTTGGACTCGATTGGAGCACTCTAAATGGGTCAAAGTGGGATTTTTCGTTCGACTCAAATTGGGGGACATCAGAATTCGTTTTAGAGGTATGGTTCCTTCGGCAAAGTTTCTTATTTTGATCCCTAGAATACGATTTTCACAGAGCAATGAGCGATTTTTAAATCGACCCGCCCTAGTGTGTCTGTATGTGGGTTTTTGTAGATATTCGTCCATATGGCTTTCATAAAAATAAATGAAATTAAATGAAATGGCGACTGAGGCAAGACAGTTTGCTTCATAATTGTATGAACACTTGGAGCAAGGCAAGAAGTAAAGCAAATATTTGACTTTCTACTGTTTTTACTCAAAATAGATTTCTGATATTTGACGATATATAGACATTTGGCATAACGTTGCCCTATCAAATTTTGACACGGAGCGTATTTTATATAATATTGTAAGTGCGGGATTACATGAAAAATGCGGACATTTAATTATAGTATGACTTTCTAATATTTCAACACAAACAATATTTCATTTATTTGTTATTCAATTATTTTGCTTTATTTATGATTAAAATACTAGTGAGCACCTGGAGACAACTTCTGGAGTCACGCAACTTAGCTGGAATGAAATTTAGTTATTGGCGCAAAACAGAACCAGTGGGACAAATTCGGTGTAGCTCTATGGTCTACACTGGAACTCTAGAAATGTCTGATGATTATTAAAACATCAGTTCGATAAAAGTTTTATCAAAACAACACTTTAAGTAATGCTCCATCTTAATAAAAATGTTGCTTAGTAATGAGACAGGCTCTTCAAGATAAGTGGAAACACCAAGATCATGGAGAAGGGGAGAATTAAATTTCTATACAGATGGTTCCAAGCTAGACGGTTGGCTATGGAGTATTTTCGAAGGAAACTATCCGTTCGACTACCAGACTACTGCAACGACTATCAGGCAGAAGTTCTAGCTATAAAGGAAGTGGCTGCACATCTAAATACGCATGCCATAACAAAACCTATCATCTATAATATAAAAATGAATCGCAAAATGTGTTGGTAAGCACATAACTCAACAACGCATGGACCAATCTTTACAATTCTTTTTAAATGTTCCTTGAAAATTCGAATAATTTCCGAGAAAACCCTAAAATATACCTTTTATTTTTCCCATACAAATATTGCACGTTCGTGTGTGTGGGCGCGTTCGTAGGTGTGTGTGTTCGCGTTGGAGGATCTAATGCGTTCACACTAAAGTGAAAATATCGTGAACCCGAAAAAATTGAAAAGTAAAAAAATGTAAGAGCTATAGATTTGATTGGCCTCGCAATATTCTTTCTTTTGCTTTAGTTTCAGAATGAGTTAAGGAATGATTTCATTCGCAAATAATAAATAAAAATAGTTAAGTAAATTCTACGAATAATCATGCAGGGCTGAACCATGTTTCTCACATGGTCAATTGTATGTTGCCTGTTCCCGTGTTGGAAAACCATCAGATTTGTTTGTATATTCACCAGGTAATCAAACAAAAAACATTGTATATCATAAAACACTACAATAAAAATAAAACAGATTTTTGTTAATAATTATGATTCACTTGATTTACAATAAAGCGATTACTGAAAATACGTATACACGTTTTATTTCATTATTCTTTATTATATCGGTTATTAACCCTATGTTAATAATAATAATAATAAATAAATAATTACCTCTATGTTTTTAGGCCCCAAAAGGGTGGCCAAAGTTAGTGGAAGCGAAGATACTTAGGTCACCCGAGCTGACCCTTTTCTTTAGTTCTCCTGAACAGAACCGTCACCATGATGATAGGGCGGTGTGTGAGGATCAGCAGAGTAAAAACGTCTTAAGGTCGAAGTATAAACTGCCACATTCAAAATCTATTTGACAGAACGAAGTCTGTCGGGTCCGCTAGTACTATAAATATAATATATCCTCGGAAAGCTAGGCAGTCATCAAATCAATGAATGCGGCTATACTAAGATCAAAGGTTGCACAGGAATGCTGGGCAGCACTAATAGTATTAGTGTCGTATTCAAGGTAAGCGTCATTGGGTTCCGGGGCACATAGATATTGAGGGGAATTATGTATCCGATGAGCCAGCGAGGAAAGTTGCAAGAGCAACTGCTCAGTGATCTAAATACCAGTAAGATACTTATGGCAACGAGCAAATTAATAATAAGGCTATTGAGATGATGATAAGGGCATTGAGAGATGAAGACTAATGCGTAACACAAATACTCGTAAATACGAAAAACACAAAGGAACTGCATAGCATTTCAAGACACGATATCTTAAAAGTCGTGGCTTGTATAACCGGTTATTGGCTCTCCCATCAGAGAAGTTTTCGCCCATAAATATTGTAGAAGTTGTAGAGATGACGAAGAGGAAGAAACAGTTGAACACTTCCTCTGCAATTGTCCAGCCTTAGCTAAAATCAGAGCAGGTTTTCTAAGTAAATATTTTTCAATTCTATTACGAAACTGTTCGGCGTGGGGATGGAACCACTCCTGCGCCAAAAACTGGTTTCACGAAAAAAAAATAGATTCCCGTGACGCAAAGTGGTATCACAACTTACCTGTAAGGTCTAAGTGAGTTGGTCTTACAGACCGACTACCACTACTCGTATAACCTAACCTAACTATCAACGGAGCAGAAAAGTGTTAAATTAAATAATCAACGCCCTTTCATTTGAAACTTAATTTTTCAATTAACCCGTTTGGGTTTTCAAGTATTTTCCTACTAAAATAAATAAATAGAAAATAAGAAATAAATAAATATTCAATAGAAGAAGAAAAAACTCCAAAACTTATTTTTACATATGTATCTACCTAAAAATTAAATAACAAATTTTCCCTAGAAAGGGTATATGCAATGGAAGAAATTTCGAGCAAAGTAGTAAATATTTCTCTTCTTTTGCATCAGCTGTCAACTACATCGGTGCCCAAATGTATCTTGTTAGTTTTTGTTTTTGTTTTGTAGTATTACATGGCAACACATTGATGTGCATAATATAAAATGTTGCTGCAAACACGATTATTACACAAACATCTACATACACTAGGGATGCTCTAATATTATTGTTTTTGTTTTCTTTTGAGTCGGGAACGTTTCGCGATCAACTTTTGATCAGCGAAAATAGTCACAGTTGCGAAAATGACAGAATTTGAGCTTAATGCCATGACCTTTATTGGAAATAGTGATATATTAGCTCCTTTCTATGCATGTGTATGTATATTTATACCTAGCATCATAACTATAGAAAAATTAGAAATTATCAAACATCTTCCGAAAATCGTATGATATGAAATTGGTGCGTTCTGTAACCATTTTAGAAATTTTTTGAAAGAAAAAAAAATTTGGCAGTATCCCATGATGACGTAAATTATGTATTTTCAGGGGAGTCCATTTGAAAAATTTATTACTGTCTTTGTAAATATTCAAAAATATTTTGTAAATCACATCGATATCTAGCTGGATCGATTTTCAGAGGAAACTAGAGTTCCCTAGTTTGTTCGCACATTTTCGAACACGCCGAGCAACGAGTACTTGCACACCTGGTCATTATACAAAATTGCAAAGTAAAAACACTCTTCGCCTTACTATTTTTTGGCAGGCACCTCGGTGAGTGATGGTCTGACTGCTTGGTATTTTTGCTTGGGCGTATTGGAGTTGCTAGGACAAATTAGAATTTCACGTTAAAAACAATAGAATATCGACAAAAATAAAAAAATGAAAAATAATATCTTTGGCTTAGAAAATTTCAAATTTACTATAAAATATATTTAATATATTTCTTAGCTATAATAATTTTTTTATTGAGAAATATCTAAATTTGTACGACATTTTTTAGGCTTTTGAATACGTTTTTCTATGAAATTCAATCATCTCTTATGTAGCCATATTACGGAAAAGAGTGTTTTGGAATCAGGTAATCCCAGCTATGGGAATTTTTTGAGGACCAGTTGATAGTATTTTTACTTATGGATCCGGACAAGGCATGGATCTGAGCAATGCTCATTACTAGAAAATTCTCCAGCATGAGCTCGAATATATTGAGCTTTTTCGAATAATTCGAGCAATATTATTATTTTGACTTTTTTGTCAGTTCTATTGTTTTAGTTTTAAAATTTTTTAGGCACAGTACTAACGTCGTTGGAAAACTAAGGAAATCCTCATAAATAAACAGAAATGCCGATTTTCGTTTATCTGCTCATATCATTCCTCGAAATTTTGTGAAAAACATTTGAGCAATGAATCAGTTTTTAAGGTATCTGGAGCTCTAGACGAAACCTTTTTTTATTTTTGTAGAACTTCTGAGTCCCTCGAAAGTAATCAGTTATGCAGCTTTTTTGGCAATAAAGTTACCAAATAAGTGTAAGGAGTTATATAAAAAAAAGTCTAGCAAAAAGTCGATATTTTAAAGATAAAACGATTTGCTGCCAAAATGGGTGAGTGAAGGCTGAAATTTGTCGTCGCTGCTGCTCAGATCTGAAATTTTGTCGCCCTCTACCATTTTTACCCATGGAATAAATATTATAAAATAATAAATAAAAATAAAGACATCCCTAATGTAAACATATGTATTTACACATAAATACATGCATACATACATATATATACATATTTGTACACAAATGTAATGTGTCATCAATCAAACGATGCCGCATACAGTTTATGGATTCGCAGTCTAACAAGAGTCGGTTGGTTTTTAATGCAGTATCTGCAACTTAATTTGAAAAAGTACCGTTCACTAGAGAAAACGATTTTTTAATTAACTGCCGGAAAAACATTCGCTTCGCTATATTTCGTTATTATTATTTGTTTTTGTTTTTTGCTGATGCTGAAGTTGTAAATAATTTATTCGCCGATAAGTGGCATGTGTTTGTATGTGCGTATGTATGTATTAGTAATGAATTAATTGGAATATGCATTCCAAAAAAATTCATTGCTTAGTGGTTATGTAAAGTAAGTGGCAAATTCAAATTATCAGCGTAAAAATAAAATACTTAAAAATAAATACATATCTGCTATGTTTTTCTGCATTTCTACTCACTTTTCTTCAACATGGGTAATTCCATCTATTTGCATAAATAATCGTCCTTTTTCAGACCGAGTTAAATGGAGCTTAATATACGCAATTTTTCTACATCATAGAGTGGCTGCACCGCACGGATTACGTTGGCTACTTTGTCAACTGCATTGTGAGGGATTTTATAGTAAGTATCGCATCACACTGTACCAGTGTCACGACTTTTATTATTGCCATCAGTCCAGCCTGGAAGACACTGCAGTAGTCGAGAGACCGAAGGAGATCCCCAGATGTTCGGAATATACACCTCCGCCCACCCTATTCTCGAACTTTGAGCCATCTGTGTATACATGGATGGACTCAACCTGTCTTACATCCCCCCGTTCCTACTCTTTGCTTCAGGATAGGAGGGTTGGGAACATGTTAATGGCCATTGTAGGCTGCAGTGCATGGTCCACCAGTCTGGGAACCTCTGAAATTCATATTAGGATCTTACCGTGGCCGTAGTCCATATTTGACCACTTATTAGATGTGCTCAACCTTATTGTCGAACTGCTAGTGATATATTTTGCCTGCAAATCCACTGGAAGGAAGTTTAATGACGCATACAATTAATAATAAGTAAATTAAAAATATATAAATAACACCAAGTACTAAAGTACAAAAGCGTTTGTAACAATATTTCCCTTAAAATGAGATTAAGCCCACAAAACAAAAAAATAAGAATTAATTTGAAAAGGCAAATTCATTTTTCTTAATAAATTTTAAATAAGAAACTTTTTTTTTGTTCATTAAAATTATTTTACTATCATAATTTTCTAGCCCCCTGCTTGTCCGGAACTGCTTATTTGTGGTTGCTAACTTATTCGCAGCTAACCTCTATGAAGATCTAGAGGTCCTTCACCAGCCGTAACCTATGATCATAACCCTGTCTGTGTAGCGTCGATTACCGGCCATCTACGTCTAGTTCATCTAACGGTAGGCTCAGGAAACTTACTTTTTCAATAGGTTGAGTCCAGAAGAGAGGAGTGTTAGATGAGTGGGTTTGATAGGGCATGTGAAAAGATGGTTAGTGTCATGCGGGGTGCCTTCACATGCCGGACATATGTTTAGTATGTCGGGGTCGATTCTGAATAGAGTTTATATGGAGTTTACCCCGATACAGTATTCAGAACGTAATTGTGCCAAGCTCTTCGACTGCTATAGGTGGTGGTTGAACTCCGGTTACAGCATTCGCGGGTCGTGAGCTTAAGAAGGTGGTAAGGGTCTCCTGATGAATGTCGTTAACTGTCTGTCTAAACATTGTCCGGCCCAGTAGTTGTCGATTTGTTTTGTCCCAGATCTTGTCGGCTTCGAATAAATCGGGGTTTCCCGACCAAGGGCTGTCGCCCCAGTAAACTAGTCCTGCCTAATGCACCGTACCGTACCTGTGAGTCGTCTAGTACCCTGTAGAATAGAATATTCAAAATATAAATGCGATGAAATTATCCGCCAGATAATAAAAGAAAAAAATGTTTCTGTTTTGTATTATCATTTTAAGCTCTACAGTTCTTAAAAATACCCGGAATATTAATAAATAAATAATGGGAATAAATATATGTACAGGACAGGTACTTAATAATTAGAGCTATTTAAAGAAAAAAAATTGGTTTGCTTTCTGAATTACCTTACCGCTAATGTGTTTAGTTTTGCCTAATATGTATGTATATATATAATATAAATATGTAGGTGTGTATGTGCGAAAATTACATTCAGACATGAAAATGAAATTTGTATCATAAACACAAAACACCACACGCCAATAATATATCACATATTCAGAAGAGCGAACAATAAAATAATCACATCAAAAACACTTAATGCAAATAATAAACGTTTTGATACATATATTTCAAGCTGCGACAAAATCGAATCCACCCTTACCATTAAAAACTGTTGGTGGTTAACAAATGACACGCAACACTAACACATACCATCTTTCTAGTCTGACTACCTTCTTTTACTACTTTTAAGCCTTTTGTTCCCTTTTTCCCTGCATCAAAGATATAAAATATTTAATAACTTCTAAGTTAAAACAAAATTAATTTCAATACTAAGGAAAAGTTACTCGACACCAGATAACATACGTACTTGAGAGCTCGTCTAGAGACATTGTACGACACATCATTACTATACTAATACTATTGTTTATTGTAGTACTTAATAATATTAGTTGAAAATAAATAAACAAATATATATAAAAAAAAAAAAAACCAAAAATCGTTATTATAATAAAGGGCCATATTTAATAGTGGCAATCTCAATTAGAAATCATTTACGCTCAGAGATGGTCAGCATTATAGGTGTACGTTAAATAATATTTATCAGCATTTATATATTAATCGTTTATTTTCATTTTTCTTTTTTCTGTTTCTTCTTTTTTTGACTAAGGAAATATTGATTTTTGCGCTTACGAAAAATTTTCAGATTAAAAATAATGTGTATTAGTAATAATAACTGTTACCCTATTTTAATGATGTACATATATTTGTATTTATGTGTATCATGCGGCTAAGTTATAAATTATATTTAAGTGTACACCCGGGTTATATATATTTTTTTTCCCGGGGTTCCTAGGTGGAACAAAGAGCCTCAATAAACTAATTAAATTATATTTTTTTAAACCTAATTATTTATTTAGAACTAAGTGCGCCCTGCTTGTAGCGCTTCTGCTTCCACTAGTCGCTTCCGGGGAAAAAGACATTTGGTTTCGAGCGAGCAAACAACGCAGACAAGTTTTTAAGCCCTTCCACCGTAAACAAACTTAAGTTTCTCCAAGTTTTCTTCTTAAAAAAAAAATAAAGACGCTATAAGTGGGGAGAAGTATTCGATTTTCCAACTTAAAGTGTGGCTCAGAGCTGTCGACCACAGCGCAAGGGACGGCTGAATTTTTTTGCTAAGGTGTTTTCGGCTT
The DNA here is from genome assembly GCF_027943255.1 of Anastrepha obliqua. Classification (NCBI taxonomy): domain Eukaryota; kingdom Metazoa; phylum Arthropoda; class Insecta; order Diptera; family Tephritidae; genus Anastrepha; species Anastrepha obliqua. Next base: position 126,201,764 of record NC_072896.1, on the reverse strand, counting down.
TTATGTATTTCTATTTATTTATTCTTTTCATTTGGATTTTGCCGTTGTCAAATCGTATTCTACAGTTCACTCCATTCGGCATTTTGCTTCTGATTTTACAGATTCATGCACTTGAAAATCATTATTTGCCTCACTCGTACGGCCTAAGCTAAAGTATGCCAACTTTATTTCGAGGGCATATCATCAGTGCCATATCAATAGACTTAAACGCCTTCAAAAGTTATTTCTTCGTTTTGCACTCAGATCTTTAAACTTCTCTGAACCGATTGCTTCAAAATGTGCACTACTAAATTTAAAATCATTCCAATGAAGCTGAAGTATACCTTCAGCCTGCTTGTCTTCGATAGTATAAATAGGACAGTTGACTCACCTTTACTCTTAAAGCTAGTACTAAATTCAAAACCGTGAAAATTCGCCAGCAAAATTGATTGTAAAATGAGAAGAAACGTGAAATTTATGAACATCGACCCAGAAGTAATTGACAAATTTTGGTAAGAAAAGCGTTTTTAGACAAATACACTTGAATATTGACACAAATAAACAAGAAAAAGATTTGCTTACACTCTTTGCGCAGACGTTTCGCTTAAAAATGCAATATTGCACTCAGGCACTTCACTCGCAAACGAACTGCCACTTTTCGCTCAGTTTTAAATGGCATATGCCTTTGAAATAGGTGTGAAACAATTTTGCTGGCATGTTGGGCGGTTTTTTCACGGCGGGAACTGAGCACTATATTGTCGTGAGATACATATGAAATTTCACGCATATTTTACGGCAACGCAATTTGTGTGGATTTTGACAGTCGTTTAAATATTCGTTTCGTTTAAATATATAAATACATAAAGAAAGAAGTAATAAATTTGTGGCAATAACAATGTTGTCTGTCACAACTCAAAAATTAATCAAAAATTGAACTCTGCAATAAGAAAATTTCTATAGCGTAAGGCTGAGTATATAAAGCAAGTTAGTCTTTTCCAATTATGGCCATTAAGTATATCTATTACTTCTGCTTCATTTAGCTTCGCTGCGTTTAGGTATTTTATTCTGATCTCCTTCAGTACCGGACATCTTCCTGCATATTTTCTTCCTCGTTTAAATTGCAGAGGGTGCATATTTTCTGAGCATTTCCATACGTAGTTGCATTTAGCTTCAGTAAACCACATCTTGCTTTGAAAATTGTCGTAATATCAGCTAGCCGCATATCTTCTTTAATATATGATTCCCCTTTTGCGTAGTCTAAATGTTTATAAATTCGCTTCGCGCTTGACTGTGCTTTTTGCCTTGCCATGTTGATATCTTTTATTTTCATTTCGGTAAGAAGTTGCACACAGCGATCTTGCCAGTCTATAGAGGTGATGTTTTCTTCAAACTTCAGACCGAACTACATTCCCATGTCGTTTAGATGTTTAAGCCAAAACACATTTTTACTTAAGATGCCTTGTGTTAGTTTGTGTGGGAGTCTGTTGCACTTATATTTTTGACATTCATTTCATTTGACAGTCATTTCACGTACTTTTACATACTTCTAAAAGATCTTCAGATTAATGATTTACTTTTTTCTAGAGCGGGTGTCTTTTAATTTATCGCGATCTTAATACTATATAATTTCAAATTATCACTCAAGAAATTTGTTTAAATAGTTGCTCGCTAGAAGTAAACGTCGCAAAAACCAAGGCAATGAGAATAAACCATGCAAACAATAACCACGTTAAGACAGATGGCCAAGAAGTGGACTTCGTTGACAGCTTCTACTACCCGTACTGCACTATAGCAGCGGATGGCGGAGCAGAGGATGACGTCAACAACAGATTAGGATTCGGTCGCTTATGGAGAATTTGAGCAAACTCGCAAATTTCCAGAAACACCAATCCCTGGATATTCAACGCAAGGGTCAAGTCGACGCTGATGCATGGAAGTGTACCCATTCATGTTTTCTTTTACGTTGTTTGGTCTTTTATATGAAAGTGGCATAATTTTAGCAATTCACAACAATTTATATCACTTGCCTCTTAAGAATTTATTTATAGTAGATGAGATAAATCTGCCAGAAAAAAAAGAAACAAAATATATTCAGGGTATTGCCGTTATTTTGTATGCAAAATGTCATTAAAACTATGAACTTAACCTTCCATAAAATGCCAAGAGATTTCCCATAGAACTAAGGCGGATTTGCCTTAGCTTGCATTTATGCGTGCGGCGAAGAAGTCAAACCCAAATTGTCGCTCGTTACTATTTGTCGGCCGCCCATTCACACATATTGGCGCCTCAAATTGCGGCCTCTGTGTGAATGGGAAATGGGCAAATAGAAAATGGGATGGTGATAGTATAAGTAAATGTGCAGCACACCAACACCAATACTTTTAATTAAAACGCATGGCAAATAAACGTTCCGTCATGGCGAAAAATGCGACAGCAACTAGGAAAAACTATCTCAGTGCGACCAGGAAACCAAAACTGTAAGCGACAGCAAACAAGCAACTGAAATATATGCACCACAAAACCATACACATGCACACGCACACATATGCAAGCACACTTACAGTATCCTGGGGATTTCCACTTAAACTTATGGCAATGCGCAGCCAAAGTAAATGTTTGCATTTATTTTCTCTCCAGTCCACCCCGTGCCACATCATTTCACCTCTTCTGACCTACAACAACAGCAACAAATAAATTGGCAGACGGCTTGGTTTACAGTTATTACAGTTACGTATGTGTATGCGCGTAACGTCATAGAACGCCCGGAGGGAGGAGCAGCGGTATGAGCATGGCTGACAGGCGCCAGTGTTGGGCTTCCATTCAAGGCATTCAAGCGATTTCTGTTGAATGGTGTTAAAGTTGGCATTGAATTTTGTGGCTACGCCATAAATAAAACAACATCGAAGCAATAAAAATAGACGGAGTTGTGAAAAAATTGAAGTGAAAATGTGTGGTGTTGTCAGCTGCGGAAGATGCGAGTGCTGCTACTCGCTCACGGAGCACAGCATGAGAAGTGTATAAACCCCGGAAGTGGCAAAGGCATGACAAGCAGCGTATGAATGGAATTGTTAGTGCTGCTCCTGACACCATTACCGCAACACGTTTCGCTTTGCTCTGTCTAAACAATCACTGGCGGCCGCTGGAGACGGCGTTGTGCTACGCTGCGTATACGCAACTATTAAGTTTTTGGTAGTGAATTCTCAGGAGGGGCTCCTCAATGTGAAATAAGTACAAGCAGGTACGCACGTAGCTGTACCCACTCACACATTTGTAAATTTGTATGCTAGCTAGTACGGATCCCTGTGAGGACGAGAAGATCTGCGTGTGTGCGTATGTGGGTGGTGGGAGCCAAGTAATATTTAATATTTATGCGTTTTTTGCCCACTGGTTTTCGAAAACAACATTACCAACATCCTTCATGAACGAAAACATAGAAGATGGAAAGCACTGCAGCATATTAGTGTAAAGTTTAACGGTGCAGCAAGCAAGAGCTTGCATTAGCAACGAAATAGGCAAAAACAAGGTGTTTGTTGTGCACTTGAAAGTAATCTTATATAAAACTAAGTTAGGTGCTGGACATGGCATGGGTTTTCATCGATTTCTTAAGTCCAAGTTGAGCTGTCTGACTTAAGCGACGTTGCTTGCCTCTTCTGATAACAAAGCAATGCGAATGGGAATGATACAAAATAGGACGAAATAAAATGCATTGCTATTTAATTACTGATTCACTGTTATCCTCTTCTCCCAGTAGAGCATAGGGCCCGCTGCCATTCAGTTCGCTATGGACAGTTCTTCGTCAGGTTTTAGCAGGGGCCACCGGCCGACACCATTCTTGCGTGCTTGTTTTGCAATATAGTTAGTCCCTATCCGCTTTTTGATTGGCCTGATCCTAGAGCTCCTTGTTTGATGTGCTAGCAGGCCACCATATTTTTAGAATCTGCCACAAATATCATACTTGTTCACAACGAAAGACTTGTATCTTATAAACAATAGATTGTGAACATTTGCATGTTTCCGAACCGTACTATAATATAACACCAACTTCACGTTAGAGTTAAATATTCGCATTTTAATTTTTTGTCTGATTTCATCTGACCGCCATAAAACCGGCTTTGGTCTTACTAACGTCTTGTTTGGTTCCACTCTTATTTGTAATTATACTAAACAGGTACGATACCCAGGTATGAAAGCCTGGTTTGGTGGAAAGCTCTTCGGAATGGTTATTATACCACTAAACTTGGGAGGGTGCAAAGAACGGTATGTATTGACATCACCGGAGCAAGTAGGACTTGTCCCAGTGCCGTCGTTGCACGCCCATGTAGTGAATGCCATATTGCACTTACTTCCCATCGACTTTTACGTTATTTCCATTGCTGCTCAAAGCGCAATCAGGTTAAAGTAAATTGAATTCTCGAAAGATTTTTGGGCAGTTAACACCGTATTTCTCTGAACTACTCTCTATCCTCGAACTGGAGTTCGAGAGGCGTGTCAGGGAAATCTTTCCAAGTAGGCAGAATTGGAACGAGGGGAAAATCTGTACCGAGGCTGGCGGCTTCAAGATGGAATCGGGAGTCAGAACAGAGGTTTTCTCTAAATCAGCCAATATATCTATTTTCTTAAAACTTCCGAGTACTGCTACTGTTTTTCAGGCAGAAGACTTTGCGATCCTGTATGCAAGCAAAATGCTTAGGAACGTGGGAGCGAGGGAGCTATTAACATCTTTTGAGATACTCAAGTCACGAGCAATGCCCTGACGATGCCACGGTTTAGATCCAAACTAGCCAACTCCTATAAAGAGAATATTAAATCTCTTGGGTGTGTAGGTAACATATCTCTGAACTAGGTTCCAGGGCATTGAAATTGCTGATAAGCTTGCCAGGGGTGGGTCTCAGAGTAAAGGGGAATTGGACAACTTATGTCATATGAAAATGCAGAAGAGATGGAGCTCCATTTCTTTATGTGCTATTTCGAAAACCCCTTGGCTATAATAGATGCGGGACACAGAAAGTGCAAGGGACACCACGCCATTCTATTTCCAGTTTGGCAGCTAAACGATTTTAATCTTTAGTCAATGGGTCTAAGAAAGAAGAAAGCCTCGGGCAGTGCCAAACTAAATTCCCCAAATTTTCTCATTACATCAACAGCTTTGGCTGGCTTTAGATATATATTATATATATTTTTTTTTGGGTAGGAGGTTAAAATCAAAATGTCAGAAACATCATCAAAGGTGCCGTCGCACCAGTGGTATGTGGGGCATGCTCCCAATAACACTATAACATTCCTCCTCCTCGGCTGATTTCCACCCTGGGACCGCTGTAAACATTTCATCAAGGTGGAGCCGCGTTTATGTCTATTGACACAACCAGGTACCTGCGTCCAGGTCCTTCTCTTGTGGACGTATGGAGATCTTACGTCAGCGATGGTGTCCACTCCCCCCACTGTTTTTATACGTGGTTCTGGAGGAAACGTAACATCGGAAAATTTGATTTAGCGCAATATTTACGAACTATCGTCTTGTCTTCTGTCTGATATTATTGTGAGTGATTGACTCAAGTGTCTGTGTTTGTCGTCATTCTGTCCGGAAACAGTTCATCTCCATTTCGTAATTGCAACTGTAGCTGCTGTTGCTGGGTCTTGCGCTCGAACCGCCACCCATTTAGCACTGGATGAGCACATGTCCTGTACGATGTCATTAGGACTAGCTGAGTGTCCCAAAACCTTTTCAAGTATTGCACGTTCTTGTGCGAAGCGATCACATTGAAAAGCCACGTGTTCCGCGCATTCGATTGCATTAGGACAGCTTGGGCAGAATGGGCTTTCTGCCAGCTGAAAGCGGTGGAGATATTCCATAAAGCAGCCATGACCGGTGAGTATCTGCGTAAGGCAATAATCAGTTTCACTATGCTTTCTTTTTACCCACTGCTCGAGATGTGATATTAATTTGTGCATCCAGCGCCCTTTAAGTGACTCTTCCCATCTTTTTTGCCACTCATACATAGATCGCTCTCGTTCGATGGTTTTTCTGTTGCCGTTGGTTTAGCTCCTTGCTCGCTATAGAGGCGGCGAAACTCTCTTGCGTGAATATTAACTGGCAATTTTCCGGCTACAACACATATTGCATCGTCTGATACCGTTCTATATGCACATGAAACCCGTAATGCACTCCGCCTGTGTGTGCGCACCACTTCACGCATGTGAATGTTCTTTGCTTCTGCCCATACCGACGCCGCGTAGAGTATGATTGAGTCCACGACTGATGATAACAATTTCCTTCTTTCCCCTTGTGGACCACCTATATTCGGTAGCATTTTTGTGAGAACGCCCATTACCGCCGCTGCTTTGTTATTAACTGCTGCTAGATGTTGCTTAAGGGGTAACACCACTGTAGAAATTTCAAAAAATTGATTTTTTTTTTATAAGCTTAAAAAATTCTTTGAACCTTTTAAAATACAGAACAAAAAGTTTTATACGTTACCGAAGTCTATTTCATAAATATTTTAAGCTTTTAACCAAGCGTTAGTGACTGCTACCTAACGACTTCTCCAAATTTCCAAACTTTAAACGCGTTTTTCTCAAAACACGTTTTCTGAAATTGGCACGCAGCATAACTCAAACAATTTTAAATATTTTTAATCAGGTTTTTCACTACGTCTGTATAATAACCTTCTTAAGAGAAGAGCGTAGGGGATTTTCGATAGATTAATTTAAACGATTGTTATAATTATTTAAGTGCCGTTTTTTTAGTCCAAAATAGAGTTTTTTCCTTCAAATGCTTGCTAATTCCACAAAAATAAATATTTTTTAAATCCCCTACGTGTTTCTCTAGCTATTCTTATCTAGATTAAGAAAAAAAATTTTTCTTTGTTCCAGATTAAAATTTGCACCCTCTGTGCTGCGTGCCGCGGAGCTCCTTCAAGAAAAACCGCATTACAAAAATGTCTCCAATGCCGCCATTTTGTAAAATTTTTCGATCAAACTTTGTAGTTTTGTATTTTAGTATATAAGTATATTAATAACTTCCCAAATCAGAGTGATTGTTTCCCCTTTCCTTCTATACAAAAAAATTCTTTAAAAATCGTGTTTATTTTACGCGTGTACAGTGGTGTTACCCCTTAAAGCTCAATCTCGTGTCGATCATTACACTTAGGTATTTTATTGCCCCCTTTGAGAGTATCTCATGTCCACCAACTGAGAGTTTCATGGTCGCCTTTTTATTCCGAGCACTTATCAGCACTACCTCCGTTTTTTTGGGCTGCCAACTCTAGACCTGCATTGCTGAGCCAACGCTGTACTCTCGTCGCCGCACCATTACATTTTGCTTCTAGATGATGCAGTCGCTTGTCAACTACAACTACCGCAAAGTCGTCCGCATAACCTACGATTGTTGTTTTTGCTGGAAGTTTTAATTTAAGAACCCCGTCATACATAATATTCCAAAGAGTTGGCCCCAAAACCGATCCTTGTGGAACTCCCCCTGTGACTTCATATGTTTTTGGGCCATCATCAGCGTCATACCGTAAAATTCGTTTGCTGAAATAGCTTCGGATAATGCTCAGTAGGTAGCTTGATATCTTCAAATTTTCCAGAGACAGCAGTATGTTGGATCAATTTGCCGAGTTGGACGCGTTTTTTATATCCAGTGTTATGACTGCGCAGAGCTTCATAGCAGTGTGTCCTCCGCTAATAGCTTCCCGGGCTATGTTTGTTACGATTCGGATCGCATCTAATGTTGATCTTGCACGCCGGAAACCAAATTGGTTATCGGAGAGACCACCAGGGCTTTCTAAGTATTCCTAGAGCCGATCACATATGATACGTTCTAATATTTTCCCTGTTGTGTCCAATATGCATAAAGGTCTGTATGCGGCTGCTTGTGTTGACACCATATTCCTGATCACTACTTTGTGGGGGAAATAGTGCCACTACTATTTGCTCTAAAAGAATCGGACACGTTGGCTGTGGTGGTCTTGGCCCTCTGACGTTTCGCAGCACAGTTTTATATGCCATGCCCCAGGGATCGTCGTCCGCACTGTCTAGCATTTCCTTAAAGCAATTGTTTTTGCTTTTCCGAATTGCTTTCTTAAGGTCAAATTTTCGTGTACGATATTCTGTGTGCCGCTCGTTATAGTTTGGTCGATGGCGCGCTCTTTGTGCCTTTCTTCGTGCTTTGTTACAGGCTTTCCGAAGGTCGGCTATTTCGGTAGTCCACCAGTAAGCAGGTTTCCGTTTGTTGTTGTATCGACACCTCGGCATCGACGCATCACACGCGAGTTCTATTTGTGCGGCCATTTGTTCCGCCATACTTTCTGCACTCACGCAGGAAAGGGAGGCGTTCTCCCAAGCTGATTTAAACGCTATGGGGTCGAATGCCGTTCGTTTCCATTTTTGCCGCCACTTTGATTTCACAAACTGCTGCGTCTCCCTGCCTATTTCAATAACTATAGCTAGATGATCACTATGCGTGTATATAGATTCGTCTACTCTCCATTTGATACTTCTCGCCGTTACACAGTCTGCAAAGGCTACGTCAATTATGGAGTACCCTCTACTACAATCAAACGTGTATATTCCGGGGGTGTTTAGCAAGACAAGGTCCATTGCTGCGAAGGTTTCTTCCACCAACCGCCCTCTTTGAGTTGTGTATGCGCTCCCCCACGTTCTTGACCATGCGTTGAAATCTCCTATGATGAGTATTGGGCGCTTACCTATTAGCTCAACTTCTATAGCAGTCATCATGCGCTCAAACGCCTCAAGTGACTAACTCGGTGGTACATAGCAGCTTACGTAGTAGATGCCCTCTAGTTTCGCCGTCTGCTTCTCCGAATCTACTACCCAGTTATCAGGGTCAATATTTTTGAAGGGTTCCGATAGTAGCGCCACATCTATATTGTTTTCTGCAGCGTTTTGCCAAAGTAGGTCATGGGCTTCTCGGCAGTGGTTGGTATTCAATTGGAGGACCTTCATGTTTTTATTTTGCGCACCGCCTCTTGATAGCGGGGGCATTTCTCACTTCCGGCCGCGTGTGGGCCCTCGCATAATGCGCATTTTTCAGCGTTTACGCATGATGCCCTTCTATGCCGCACCGTCTACATAGTTTCGTGCGATCCTGTTCCCTGCATGCATTCGAAATATGGTCATACGCCCAGCATTTATAGCATCTTTTTGGCGATATAACTTCTGTAACGTGACTGCGAATCCATCCCACCTTAACGTGTCCGAGCGTCAGTACCTTTTTGGCATCATCTGCGTGGAGTAATATGTAGACTGATTCTGTGCCCCCATGGGTGTTGCGCCTACTCTTAATTGAGTTTTCATCTGGCTTTTTCACTTGTGCCTGTTCTGCAATTGCGCTTAAAAGCTCTTCGTTCGTGGTCCGACCAGGGATAAGTCCTTTTCATTGGATTGTAATGGTGTGAGTTTTTAAATTGACGATAGCGACATCCTTTAGAGCATTTTCAAAAGCTGTGTGATAGCTTGCTGTTTCGACGTCCTTGCTTCTCTTGAGCTCAATAAGCAGTCCTCCTTTTTGGGTTGGTCGCATGGTTTTTACCTTTTCACCAAGATCCTTGAATTCTACGCTATTTTTTACCTTTTGTAGCATGTCCGCATATGTCACATCCTTTGACTTTTTCTCGATTACGATCGCATCTGACCTAGTTCGGATGGATTTGCCACCATTTTTTTTCTTGAAGGTTTTTTCCGCACTTTCGTCCACCCTTCCTTTGACCCAATAGTTTCCGTATTTTGAGAAAGAAGATTATTGCTGTCATTCTTTCTTTTTTTCGCAAATGGGGACTTGGTTGTTGCCTGCGCTGCAGTGGCTTTCGGGATAACCCTTTCCCTCAGCCTTTTTGCTGACAGAACCGCGCCACTTAGGGCTACGCTTGCTATTTTCTATGCTGGGGCAGAAATTGCCAAAGCCTTGCGCTCTTCGGCTTCAAGCTTTGTGATCACGTCGGTATGGGTGCGCTTTATAATGCTGCACATCCTCCTAATGTCACCATGGACATTTTTGCGTGGTTCGACGAATGATAGGAGGCCATCTATGTATCTCATTGCCTAAGCGTTCGGCAAGCGCATACAATGCTTTTGGTTTGGGCGCTGTGGCAATGCCTTGCACTTCATTGTCCGTCTTCTGTTTTTCTTTCTGTTGTGGCTGTTCTGTAGAACATTTTTGCCGAGATGTGATTTTGGCGTCCCGACCAAGACACCGATGATACTACTTCATTGCGCTGCTATTCTGTTCCCGCGACGCTGGCTACCAGTGGGCATGGGTGTTTCATTTTCCTTTGTATTTTCTATAGTTGCTGTTGCTTGTGGAGGAGACCGTCTAATCACAGAGCTCCTCTTAAATGCGTTTGCAGCTTCACCTGTCGGCGAGTGAACATTTCTGTTTACATCAGGTACATGCGTCCCATCATTGATGGTTTTTGAGTTTTTGTTTATAATAAATTTGTTCATGCTATATGGGCCCCAACTCACAACCGCTATCTCCGCGCGTGTACGTAGTTACCGTAAGTCTCATAGTTATCTATGTAAACAGGGAGGCCATGCGAGGGTTGACTTTGGCCCTTATGGGCTCCAGAGTTCAGAGCCAGACTTCAAGCCGGAATTAACGGGGAGCCATCTCAACCCAACCTACGTGGTCACTGAAGACTACGCGCTTTGAGCGCTTTGTGAGACCTGCCATGTTTGAAAGGGGCGGAGGAGGCTATGAACCCTTCTGAAAGCCATTTTTGCAAGATTTCACTCCGCATACTCAGGTAACAGAGATTCAAAGCCCCAGCCATTGTTCGCGTTTAGCGGTTAGTACAGCCGCTCCTTACGTGGAGAACAGACGCTGAGCAGAGAGCCGCTCAATATGAGTCAGACGCTTCTAGAATTTTTGGGTTGCCTGTTTTGGTCCGCGAATGGTATTTTATTTCCCACCTACCCTGCATATCTGCTGAGCGTTCCCCTATCCGCCACCTGGGGACACGTCCGATGGGAGAGAGGCAACTCCACACGGATGGCTGTAGATATCTGCCTGTTGGAGATCCCATAATTGTATCAAAACGGCACTGTAGTGCTACTTGGAGAGTGAAAGACTTGTACTTCAACTATTTCATCTACCAAGCTATCTGAATAACGCTCCTGCCCTGAAAATGCTCTACAGTTTCCCTTGAGCCCTGCTCCCTGCATTCCTCGCTGTCGGAGATTCCTATCTTATAAGCAAACGCTGCTACTGGGATACGACCGATTTGCAATCCTACCACAGTTCTACAATCGTGTTAGTTCTTCGTTCTTCGTGTTAGTGATAGTATAAATCGAGTACAACTGTAATCGACATGGCTGCATTCCCGCAATTGGACAAGCTGTCCCATCTTCTCCTGCATTTTATTCGTGTTGATTCGGTTTGTTAAGTAAGATCTACTTGATTCCACTGCCATTTTTCGAAGGCGAATCAAAAGATTACACGCCGAACGCTGCAATTGGAACTATTTGTTAACGGTTTCTTCGACAATATCTTCGGATTTCGCGTTAAAAGTAAATGCCACTCCTTTATGACTTCAATACACTGTCCCTCGTTTGGCGAAGGATATGTGGAATGTTCCCTCAAGCGATTGGACGTAATCGATGTGACCTTATTGCAGCTTGAGTACCTTCGAATCTTGTTTAAACCAATACACAACTACATACACATTTCGAACGGCTGCGTACATCCCGGCAACAAGAGGCAGCAGGAAGAAATCAGAGTACAAGTGTAAAAGCTACGGAAGGCAAGGAGGGGAAGTTCTGAAGTAGAGATCTACAACGAGTATTTTTCATTTCCAATTTACTCACAATGGAGGGCAAATGCAACTGCTGCATATCTTAGCTGTTAAGTATCCAACGACAACGCAACTTACATTACCAAAAACAACTACAAAAATAGGGAAAACAACTGCAAATGAAATCCATAGAAAAGGAATATAAATAAATAAATGAATCACAGCATAAAACAAGTGATTGCAGCAAATCTTGACTTGTCAGTGATTTAAGGCCAAGGAAGTTAGCTTTCGAGGTATTCTTGGTCAAGTCACTACAAGCCAACTACAAGCGAGTAGCACACAGCAGCATAGGCAAATTGCTACTGAAGGAGTGAGCACTTGTTCTGTAAATTCACACACACACACACACACACACACATACACACTTACATTCTTAATACAAGTTTAGTGCTGGTATGTATGCCATTGCTTGGATGGGAGCTTAGAAAAATGTTTGCCAATACTTTGTTATTTATAACAATGGCAGCTGAAGTTCCAGGAATGTCGGCTACTTTGCATGCAAAGTCGATGTTGTTGGTCCCTGGCCGCTGGCCATCTGTGCATGCTCAACGTTGTTGTTCTACTTGTAGTTAGCCACAACAGCATTCGGTACAAATTATTACAAACGATTGCAAAGAAAACATATGAAGAAATAAAAAAGAAATACTTTCCCTCCCCTTCGAACTGAGAAGAAACCATTTGTGTTGAGGGAAATGAGAATTTCAATTTAACCAAACTCATCGATGATATATGAGTGTGCAAATATTCCAAATGGTCGTGTGGTATTTTTTTATGCGTGTGTGTGTATGTTATAATGTACATATGTATATGGGTTTCATGCGCAAGTAATTACTTATGTATATGGATTTTGTTTGTGGCTTAAAAATTTGTTAACTTAAATATTTAGTTAAGCCTACGTAAGCTTTTTCAGTTTTGCACTAAATTTACGCATTTATAAATAAATACTTGTGAATATTTTAAACAGAATCAAATAGTATTAAAGTGCCAAAGTCTTGTCATCAGGAAGATTTAGGGATTAGCACAAAATTTGGTAATTATGCAGTTCAAAGAACCTCACCTAGATTTTGTTTTGTCACTCACGGTTGGTGCTGCAGTTGGTTAATTGGACGGAACTGCGCTGTAATGTTGTGTGATGTGGTTGATATGATGTGATTTAAGGTGATGTGAAGTGACAGAATCGTATTTCTTTTTTTCCTTGCTTTTGTTCCGTTTTACTTGGGGTCAAATTACCTCATTCGTAATCCCAAAATTGTTCGATATTGGCTTGTGTCGAGTTTCGTGTCTTGTTTTCATTGCCACATTTCATGTCGCTTTCGATGTGCTTCGTCCATGTATGTTCGGGACGCTTCGGCTTCCCCGACGCCGTAACGATGTTTAGAACTTTCTTTGTCATATCGGGTTCAGGCTTCCTCTGAACATGCCCATGCCAGCGAATATATTATATATTTTTGCTCAAACGCCGCGATTTTAAGGCTTCCCCGAATGTATCGGTTTGCTACTTTGTCTAACGTTGAGATCCATGTTAACCATCTTCGCATTTCCTCTTTTGCTGTTTGAGGTTTTCTTTCGTGGTACTTTTTAAGAGACCACCACTCAGATCCATATAACATACCGCTCAGGCATTTTATAGATTTTGGCATTTATACGGAGTTGCATGCTTCTCTCGCATAGCATGTCGGTTAGTGTTTTCCATTTTAAATTTGCTTCTCCAATATTTATTACAACGGAGCTCAAGTATTTACACATGAACACCTCATTTAGTGGGCCCTTATCCAGCAGCATCGGTTATCTGCTTATTGATGTCTGTCTTTTTTCTGCATATTTTCAGCACATGTGACTGGAATTTGTTTTGCCACTGATTGAGTGTGGCTTGAATACCATCTGGATCTTCGCTCACTAGCGCAAGATCATCTGTGCACATTATAGTCCACGGGGCATTGCGTTGAGTGCTGGTGATTATGTAGTCCATCACCAAGAATGTGATGGAATCTAATATGATAGAATAAACTCGAATTTGACGGGCCTGATACAATCTGATATGATTCCATGCATTATTTTAGTTTGGTGTAAACGCGACTTGGAAGAACTGGAATTTCAAATAAAGAGATAAATAAATATTGATTTTTCATCTCCGAGATCTGCATTTGAATCTTCTATTGATGCTCTGTGGTGTCAGTTTTTATTTTCCTTTTATGGATTTTATGGATTTCTAAATTTACAATAGTCATGCGGCCGAGAATATCGCGATTGTGGCTGCCAATGCCGCTGAGAACGAAAAAACATCAACCAAACGACGAGCCACGCTATTGGACATCCCCAGATGAATTTTAGTGAAAGTCGCGCGTGAATTACTGTCAATCCATCCTGAAACTCAACAACGAAAACGAAGACTTTAACCACTTACGCGATTTTGGCCGAGTTCAACAAAGCGCACCAGTCGTTTCTTTCTCGTGCTGACCGGCGCCAATTGGACACAGGAGGAGGCCTTCTCCTTCCCCTGCTACCACCATCTGGTACCGCATCGAATACTTTCAGAGCCGGACGATATGACCCAGCCAACGTATCCGCTGGATCTTTATTCGCTGCGCTATGTCTATGTCATCGTAAAGCTCATCGTTCCATCGCCTGTGATATTCGCCGCTGCCAACGTGCAAAGGTTCAAAAATCTTACGCAGAATCTTTCTCTCAAACACTCCAAGCGTCGCTTCATCGGATGTTGTAATCGTCCAAGCTTCTGCGCCATACGTTAGGACGGGCATGATGAGAGTCTTGTAGAGTGTTATTTTCGTTCGTCGAGAGAGGACTTTACTACTCAATTACCTACTTAGTCCAAAGTAGCACTTGTTGGCAAGAGAGATTCTACGTCGGATTTCAAGGCTGAACAAAAATGACAGTACAGTTTGCCATGCAGAATGCTCTGATGGCTATACCTAAAAGGGAGTTTCGAGAGCTTTATCAAACGTTGCCATAAGTGCGTTGCAGTTGATGGGCAGTACTTTGAAGACGATATTATCACTTTGGAGGAATAATATATTAGGGGAACTTTTTTGTCAAGGTGGTTATAAGTTTATCGAAATCTTAAACTTAATTTTAATTATTACAAAGGCTATATATACTTCATTAAATATATCCCATTTTTTAACTGATGAAGTGTGTCATTTAACTTGTTCACACTTTACGAATTCACACCATTTCAAAAGCACGAATATGTTATATTTCATTAATTCTGAAGGTTGATTATTCTGGTATGATTCTACTTCCACGTATTTATGTTGACAATATTGCAATTTATTTTAATTTCCCATTCAACACCTTCACATTTAGTAGAAAGGCTCTTAGTTATCACCTCTGCTAATTATTTCTAAGACTTTCAGTAGCATTTAACTTGATTATATATATATATATATAATTGGCGCGTACACTCTTTTTGGGTGTTTGGCCGAGCTCCTCCTCCTATTTGTGGTGTGCGTCTTGATGATGTTCCACAAATGGACCTACAGTTTCAAGCCGACTCCGAACGGCAGATATTTTTATGAGGAGCTTTTTCATGGCAGAAATACACTCGGAGGTTTGCCATTGCCTGCCGAGGGGCGACCGCTATTAGAAAAATGTTTTTATTAATTTTGGTTTCACTGAGATTTGAACCGGGGTTCTCTCTGTGAATTCCGAATGGTAATCACGCACCAACCCATTCGGCTACGGCGGCCGCTTGATTATACTTGATTATACCTCAATAAATAATACATACATACACACATTTTATTAGTTGCCATTTATATTCCTTCTGTTCGTGTTATTTCACCACTACGATGCTGTGATTTAAGGTGAATATTGTCATGCAACACCAAAGTGAGTGGAGTGCGCTTCACCTTGATATATTTGACTTGGAATTTTAATCAATCTGTAAACTCTTCAAAAATTCATATTCTCAACCTCAAAATGTTGGCATGCGATATGAATATTTTCAACAAACTTCATAAATATAATTTCAGCTGCATTAGCACGTCCTTGTTTAGTTGCCATGCACGGAATTTCGTGCATGAATTCATATCAGACTAAATTGGATTAGCATCTTTCGGTTGCTGCAATTTGCTGTGTACTTTTACGCCAAAGTTGTGGGCTGCCATTCACTAAGCTGTGGTTAACACCTGCCAAGCGGCGAACAACGCTCGAGTTCAGAAGATGCAGCAGAGGCAGCAATCATCGCGTGCAACGGAGCGACCTCATCGGTGTCTGCAGTGAAGTTGCTGGGTCGCTCAGTCAACTTTGAAAGTTGCGAAAGACGCCAATGCCAAAACACCAGCAATAATACCACCAATGTAGGAGCATTTCGTGCTTGTCTTTATAAATGCGAAGAACAACAATAACAACTATGTATAAAAACAGCAGCTCTGACTGCTGTACCTTGAGTTGGTAGGTAGGTGGGTAGGAAAGTAAGTAAGTTGAAGCTCACGTGCAAATTCAAACTAACGAACACAAGCAAGTGCACATAAGTAGGTGTAGTCTTATATGTATGCGTCTAGGTGCGTACGTGCATATATGTACGTATGTACATCCGAGAAAATGATAGCAATCTGCCCCACTCTATGCCACCTGAAAATGACAACAACCAGCTGATGAAGTTGTGTGGCGAATGGCAATTTCGGCAACCGCCAAGTGAGGCAGCTAAATGCTACTATTGGCGTCGACCGTGCAGTCCGGCAGTGAGTAAACAAAGCATCTTCGACGGGCGAATGTGATGTATATACGTATGTATGTTTATTTATCGCAACAATGCCCAAAAGCAGAATACCTTTCGCTTGTTGCTGGGTTTGGGACATTCAGGTGGCGAAGCGGTAACAGTGATCAGGCTTAAGCATTTAGGGGGGAAAATATTATTTAGAAGTAATCTGCTGGTGAATTGGGTTCTTAAACGAGTTTCTCATCCGACCTGCTTTAGATGCGAAATATCAAAACGGGGAGTATATTACGAGCAGATTTTCGAGTGAAGTAAGTGTAAGTAAGTGCGTTATTTTGTGTAAATACATATGTCCACAAATTTCGTAGTGAATTAATATCCGGGCTTTGGGCTGGTGTATCCAATACTTTACTGTATTAAAAAGTAGCTACATTCTGACCATATGAACTTTATGTTTGACGTTGTCTTAATAGAATTTAAACTGAGGCTTGTTGTGAACAATGAAGCCAAATTTTGTTGAACTATATTATTTGTCAAATGGCATTGCCGAATATTAAAATATTGTCGTGCATCCATTTGATCTTCTATAAACATCAAATCACCGATTCGCTTGCTGGATATATATCGCCTGCCATATTTCACTGTTTAATATTCCGCCTTCCCAGTGCTTTTAACGGCTACACCCACTCTCTATTGGGTCCTTCGCAGTAATTTTATAATAACTTTCGTCTAATTGCAGAATATCACGTCATACCAGTAGCCTCTGGTTGAGTTAGGTGCGTTCAACCGAATGATAACCGTTTTTCAATATGCTGTGCAGAACGCAAAGGCTTCTTTCGAGCAACTTGAAAAGTTTAATTGTTGTTTTGGAAAACTGGGCGGACTATTTCATGAGGAACTCCGACTAATTGCATTTCATTTTACACAAGTTATTATGTTACAAATAGTTTATCGAGTTAAATCAACAATGTTTGATACCTGTTGCACACTTCTTCCTATTGTAATAGTCCAACTGAATCACTTCAAACGATGTCCGTTTTCCGGGCATTTTTGCATTACTCATTACCGATTTCTTGTGATTTTTTAATGGGAAAATTGAAAAAAGACGAAAGTGAAATGTGATGTTTCATACTAGCCTCTAGGGTCTCTTGATCCTGCTTCTTAATTTTTCTAATTGCTCAGTGGAGGTCCTCATGCTGTTAACACGCATCAGCCGATCGTTTTGTATTTGTGAATCTACGAAGGTCATTTAAAAAGTCCTTGCAAAAATAAAAACTACTTAATTGTTTGGGGTAAACCTTTTTGATTTTTCGGCATAGTTTCCTTTAGACTTATATGCTTCGTCCAATGCTGTTCTTCATAGTTTGTTGGTCCCTTCTGAATAATAGGATTTCTTCGAATCTGGAAAATAGCCTTTCATTTTTGTATCACCTCCTCGTTCGAATAAAATCATTTTCCCACCAGCCATTTCTGCAAATGGGGGAACACATAGTAGTCCCAGGGACCCGAGGTAGTAAAGAATAGCGGGGATGTAAAGCGAGCTGGAACCGTATTTCCATTAGTTTTACGGCCACAACTGCTGAGACGTGAGCTGGAGCGTTGTCGTGATGGAAAAGGAAAATCACTCGACTTCCCCGATTCAAACGAATACCAAACACATAGAAGTGTACCGATTTGACTGCAACTTGGTGTGTGTTCTTCCAAGAGATGTTACTACTAAACATAACCTCGATATGTGCCAGTAGTGTCGTATCTCTGACTTCACACAAACTTTTCAAATGCCGGTGGTGTGCAGTTCACATAATCTTTACTGTGAGAGATGTTGGTTCTATCCACGAAGACCTTTGTATTAGCTAACCAATAGTTTTTTAATCCTTTTTTGAAGAGCTGAGTTTCCGTAACTCAACTTGAAGACTCCTTCCATGGAAATTAACTCAAACGGGTGTTGTTTTGTACCACTGTACTTAACATATTAAGCCAAATGTTCCCACCATATGACTGACTCGGCGAATATCTCTGCAGTTACGCTCACAATGTAGACGGAAGCCGTTGGCAGCGAGACATTATTCCCAACACTTTCAACAAAGTCGGCCTTGCTTTCTACATAAGTAGCAGGAACTGCGGTCTTGTGGCACGTAGTCATTATGCCGAAGTTTTCCGCATCAATTGAGTTTTTGTCACTCCATTGCGACCTAAATGAAAGGTAAATGGCAATGCCTGAAAGTTTTCACTTAAAATTCGAGTTTCGATAAATGATTTAAGGAGACAAATTACATGCGAGCAACAAAGAGCTAAGCTAAGCAATGGCTATCACAAACAAAACAACAAAGAAATTTTTTTCGCAAAGCAGGTAGAAAATCTGTTATTCTTGCTTGATTGGCGCCGTCCCTCAGACAAAGGCAAATTAAATTAGTGCTATTCGTCCTTTGTTAGCTTAATAATCGGGTGGAAAAATTATGCGCGTTTTAATTAAATTTTTGCAACCCAATACCAAATAATTGGCCCAATTAGAATTTAATTAAAGACAAACAGCTACTGTCATAGCGCAGAATGAGATAGGGTGGAAAATAGGAGAAAAATATTAAATATGAGCGTGGCAAACAAAATAAATTTAAAAACTGAAAAGTGTAAACTCAGAAGCAGTCCCATGAAAAATTTCGCGCAAATTCGTGCATCCAAGCAGCGGCTGGCGCCTGGCAAAGCGACGAGTGCTTTAAAAAATATGCCCGCGCTGCCATCGCGTCAACAATTAAGCATTAAGCAGCTGTGCGTCTAAGAATTATGTCGGCATGCCGTGACCTTGAAGCAGCAGCCAGCGGATGTGCCAAAAGCGACACTTAACTAGTCCCAACAGTCAGGCCGCAAAACGTTTGCCCAACTCAACTTAAGTCTTATAAATTTCGGCAATTCCGCTGTTGGCGACGAGCGTATAAGAGTAGAGAGCCAAAGGTTTGGCAGTCAACTCTCTGCGAATGCGGTGAGCGGTTACTGTACGGAAATATGTTCGCTCACATGTTGGATGTTGTAGTCGAGTTGCTGTTGCTCCAGTCAGGTTGCCGGCTTGCGGACGGTCAAGAATTACAACTTTGGCGCTCACTCTGAGTGGGAGCTCCGCTATCAATGTCACCTCCAACTCTAACCTCATCTCAAGTATAAAATGCAAACAAATATTTGCGAGTGTAATATATAGAGTATGAGTGTGTGTGTGCGTTTGTGGTATGTATGTGTGTTTTTCATATACTTGCACTCGTTCAACTACGAGTAACCACTTACTGTGGCATGTTTAAGTGTTGCACGTTGCACGTTGCAAGAAGTCATTGCCATATGCTAATAAGTGCAGTTTACGCTCCTTATGCCATGACCACTTCAGGTAAGTGATTCAATGATTCATGATAGATCACGATAATTTCAATGTTTGAAAATTGTATGCGGCATTTGGTCATGAAAGCGAGAATTGAGTGGCCTAATAGTTGCTGTTGACTTGTGCTGGAAAATACTTAAAATAAATAATTGAATTGATGTGTCAATAATTTGAAGCTAGCCAAATATTGTTGAACTGAGAAAATCAGCATTCATTAAATAGCCACATACACACATACATACACACATACACGTATATAATAGATACCAACATTTCATTAATTATTATTTTAACATAATTTTACTAATTGCCTATAAGTTTTTATGTCGGGTATAAATTATTTTAATATGGTGATGATAATGCTTTTGATGCACAAGTGCGTGGGATTTGCTACATATACATATACATACATATATGTATGTTTAGCGCCCCAATTTCCTTTCATTAGTTCTTATTAGTGATGCAGTTGGGCGCAATACTGCACACCAGTAAAGTAATTGCACACCTATTTCTACATACCACACATTCATATTTATGTATGTATGTATTCATGTATGTATGTACTCTCGTGTTAACCGACGTGCGACCGAGCGCTCATAACACAGTGCAACACATAAAATGTGCACTCCATTTTGACTTCAGTTTCTGAAAGTACTTATCGAAACTAGCAAAATCTCATTTGGGTTTTTTTCGATTAGCTCGGATTCTAATTTTATTGCGTCATGAATATTTCCTCTGAAACTTGATTTTGAGCAGTCTTTCTTTTAAAGAAAACGTAATTCTTCTCACATCTATATATCGTAAAATGATTGGAAGTTATTTTCTTGTCTTCAGCATAAATGTGCGTAAAAAATAAAAGAAATACTAGTGGATAATTATTTGAGAATCAAATTTTAAATGTCAAAAATAATTAAAAATTGTAGTTTACTCTATCAGTTCTTGGTAAAATATACACTTTATATAAGTCAATCGATTCGTTTCTATTCAAGGAATTTAATTTTTTGACTTACTAATTAAAATTTCTTTTAGAATAAATAAAGAATTTATAGAAAACTTATTTTTAAGACAAAAATTATTTTTGAGACAAAAATCTGCTCACAATTTGTTGATTTAGTATTTCTTAAAATTCCTGTTTTCGTTTCTAGATTTTTTTGAGGGCAATAACTCTGACAAAATTTCATTGAAGTCGTTTTCTAAATATTTGGTTTAGTAAAAAGTGTCACACACACACACAAATTTGCTTAAAACTTCGTACACATCATTTTTAGATAAGAAGGATTTGATTCAAACTATTTTTGGAAAATCAAAAATTGACACCATCACAATGTTTTCTCTTTGAGGAGGCAAAGTGTCGAACAAGTTGTGTGCTGAAGCTGTATCTAATGCTTTAAAATTGAACAAATATCGAGAAATTAACAATTTTCGAACCTTTTGTCATTAATGTTTCCCATGCTTTTGTTACCAAGCAGTTGAGTTCGTTATTATAAGCAGTTGCTACATAAAGTACAGTACGTACAGTGTTCATCACGTACGAAAAGAGCTTTTCGGAACGGTTTGTTTACTGCTTATTTACTCACGTTTAAAAAACTTTTCCCACAAAAAAAACGAAGTTTTATTTTTCAATGCATCACCTGTTAAATTTCAAGGTCCTTTAGGCATGTAATGGTTAAAACTTTAGCTATTTCAATGAAATTTTTTCACTGTCTCTAAAAAATATTCTTTTCTGTGATCTATTCACATTTCAATAATTTCTTTATAAATGAATTTTTACATTTTTATCAGGTGTACTCAATGGTCCAGATATCAGAAAACTAATGAAAAGCGAAGAATTTAGTAACGTGCTGACAGACAATTTCCGAAAAGCTTGAAACTCACTGAAATCTGTAATCGAGGAAGTTTTAGGAAAAAATCGTGTACAGCAAGACAAGGCACAGGAATTGGTGAAAACAATGCTCCATTATTTTCATGAAATCAAAGCATCCATGACATTGAAATTACATTTTCTGCATCATCACCTCAATGAGTTCTTAAAACAGTTGCCTACTGAATCAGACGAACAAGGAGAACGTTTTCATCAAGTTACCATGCCAATGGAAAAACGCTACAAAGGAAAAAGACTGGATGCATTACTTGCTGAAGTGTGTTGGTGGAGTCATAAGGTATCTCAATATGAAGATAAAGGTACCGAAGACACTAGATTTGAAGGACATGATGAAAGAAATATGCCCTTAAATGTTTTATCAACTTTAGATGAAGAAGCAGATTCAAACCATCAATGTGAACGACCAGTGAAAAAATCGAGAAGGTCCACTTCGCTTTCAATGGACGCTGACTAACATTGTGTTTTTCACAAAGTAACATCTTAAATTTTAAATATAAAATAGTAGTGAAATAAATGGAAACTTTTTATTATAAGATGAAATAATAAACTTTAAAATTAAAGAGTAAATATTTGTTGATGATTAAAGAGCGTTGAGTAGTATATTAATAGTAATAGTAATAGTAATAGTAATAGTAATAGTAATAGTAATAGTAATAGTAATAGTAATAGTAATAGTAATAGTAATAGTAATAGTAATAGTAATAGTAATAGTAATAGTAATAGTAATAGTAATAGTAATAGTAATAGTAATAGTAATAGTAATAGTAATAGTAATAGTAATAGTAATAGTAATAGTAATAGTAATAGTAATAGTAATAGTAATAGTAATAGTAATAGTAATAGTAATAGTAATAGTAATACAGTAGGTTCTGTTTTTATGCGGCTTTTTTTTATGCGGTTTTGAAATAGTGCGGTTTTTTTTTTTAATTACAAAATGCATGTTGACCTATCGGGAATTGTACATATAAACAAGATTCTAAACCAGCTAAGCAAAAACTCATCACAGATTACATCAGAAAAGCTAACCCTACAAGTATGGAAGATATATAAAGATATAATTTTCAAAGATACAATATTTTGTTTATGCGATTTTATTTAATTATTTCAGATTCATGCGGTCTATGGAACGTATCTATAGTAATAATATGGGACTAGTGCCCTTTTTTATGCGATTTTATTACATTATTTCAGATTTATGCGGTTTTAGCGTTTGAAACGTATCTATAGTTTTACTATAGAACTAGTAGCTTTTTTTATGCTGTTTTTTTTTTATGCTGTTTCTTGCGGAACGTATCTACCGCATAAAAACAGAACCTACTGTAGTAATAGTAATAGTAATAGAAAACTATCAAAAATACATAATCAAAGACCCAAGTATAACTAACGACAAATGTCGAAGATGCCAAATACACCCAGAAACAATAGACCACATAACCGCAGGATGTCAAATTTTAGCAGGCACAGAATATACACTTAGACACAACATAGTTGCAAAAATAATACATCAAGAAATAGCCAATAAACAACATTTACAAGAAAACAAAGATCCATATTACAAATATATCCCTTCAAACATCTTAGACAATGAAGAACATACCCTATACTGGGACACTACAATACACACCGATAAAACTATAACAAGCAATAGACCGGATATTACTTTAATAAATAAAATAAACAAAATAACATACTTTATAGAAATCAGCACCCCAAATGATACCAACATACACAGAAAATATGTAGAAAAAATTGAAAAATATAGTGAACTAACGCAAGAAATAAAACGAATATGGAAACAAAAAACTGTAAAAACAATTCCATTTGTGATTTCAGCAACTGGAATACTCCACAAAACATTTATTAAAAACTTAAAAGAACTCAACATCAACCCAATTATACATCATAAAATACAAAAAGGAGTCATTTTAAAAACATGCAACATTATTAGAAAAACATTGACATGAATAAATAAACACTGACATAAATATTAATAAAATAATACAAAACATAACAAAAAAAAAAAAGTACTGACACGACTTGCAGCACGAAACTGCCGTCATGCTCGGTGAAAATGGACCCCGCCTCGCGCGGTATGCGGGGGGGAGAGTGGCGTGGGATAATAATAGTAATAGTAATAGTAATAGTAATAGTAATAGTAATAGTAATAGTAATAGTAATAGTAATAGTAATAGTAATAGTAATAGTAAAACCGAATGAAAAATTTGATAACATCTATCGTCAAAAATGTTTAATTTGACTAAATTCCTTAAATATTGTTTTTAATTCGAAATTCTTTAAAAGTATTCACACTAAAATAGTAGTCTGGATAAACATTAACACTGTTTAAATACACTAATTTTTGTTGATACAAATCATTTTTACAATATTTAAAAGAAAAAAGAAAATTTTGATTGCTTAGACTATTATATAGACATTAACTTCTCTCTACTTTTTCATTTTTAAGGCATTTGATGTAGTTTTTTTAACAGATTTTTTTGTAGTCTCTACCTACATTTATGTTGAAGAAAGGAAAATAAAATTGCAATCGGTTTAAGCGATATAGAAGTGAGAAAAATTACATTTTCATTGAAGAAAGTGCTCAAAATAAAGTTTTAGATAAAATATATTCAAAACACTATAAAATTGGAGTCCGAGCTAATACAAAAAAACCCAAGTGCAATTTTGTTAGTTGTGACAAGTACTCTCAGAAACTGAAGTCAAAACGGAGTGCACATTCGATGACTTCAAAAATGTTGTACAGTGTAATTTATATGAGTAAAAAATTAAATTATAGGTTTCAGTATTGGCGCGGCCTTTTAACAGTTTTTAAGCCCGAAATGTTTAATTTATTGCGCATTTGACGAAAATCTACTTTCATTGTTCTCCAGGAAAAATTAAATATGCACATGAAACTACAGATTTTATATGGAAGTGCTGCATACTTAGTTTTCCATTTTCTCATCACTTTAAGCCTTTAAAGGACTTACGAGTACTGATTTTTCAAAAACAAAAAAAATTTAAAAACTCACTAATGATGATAATATTCTTGAAAATTTACTATGGAATCCCATCTCGTGTGGCCTGAAGTGTCAATGCTACTTGCACCATGGAGCTTGTAGGTTGAGGGAGATATACCTACAATCTCCATACCAAGAGGGAGCTGGGTGGTAGTGCCCTCTCTCGCCAATTTGTCTGGTTTTCAATTCCCTAGTATGCCACTATGCTCTCGCACCCATATTGATTAAATACGGAAATATTCCGCCGTCTCGTTAAGAGATGGCCGGCATGTCCGAGCAATGGAATTAGTGACAACCCCACTAAGAGTTTTAATCGCCACGTGGCTATCAGAAAGAAAATTCAACTGAAATACGCTACAGTGATTAAGAAGACGAACCGAACGCTTACCTTCTTATAGTAGATACCAAAGCCAACTTTATCGTCAAGCTTTGAGACATCAGTAAAGACTTCTTCTGAGACTTAATTGTCGAGAAAATGAAAAACTGAGTATGCAGCATTTCTATATTAAATTTATAATTTCACGTGTGTGTTAAATTTCTCCTGGATGATTTTTACCGTCGCATTTATTATAGAAATTAAAGTAAAATGTGATGTTATCAGAAGATGAAGTCGAATGAAGATATCATTCAATGATAAAAAGGGTGCCGAGCAAAATTTACTGGTCGAAAGTCAATATTCTTCACTATTAAGGCTAGACTTTAGGGCTAATTGACCGATACAAATTTGATATGGCTGAAACTTGTTCCACATGTTCTATGTGGAAAGACTGAGTTACATTAAAGCTCTATTGAAGCTATAAACTCATGTTATGTAGGCGGTAGTACCAACTATTCCGTTCTAGTTCTAATTGGAAGTCGTGGAGTCAGACCGACAGAAACTGAAAATTAGCAAAACAAAACCTTAAGGTTGGCTTCAAGAAGAATTTAAATAAAATATTTTTAGTGACTGGCCTGTTACTTTTTTTAGAAGAATAAAGAAATCGATCCATTTTTGAAGCGGTTAAGTTAGGTTAGAATGGTTGCCAGAGAGAGGGAATGGTAAGTGCAAGCCAAAAGTGATTGATGGTGAAATAACTGTGAGCCTGTCCAACCCAAAATGACCAGTAGTTATTCCCCGCCAATACTATCACTTTAACAGCATTCCTTTTATGATGTTTTCACAAAAACCACATCACCTTGCCCTGGCAAAAAGTTTTGCGGTGTGTTTGCTATAAGCTGTTGCTATCGAAACTTATACTCAAGTGGCTATCAGAAGAAAGGTAGGCCTCTCACGTTTTTAACGATGCGGCAGAAGCTCCGTGAGCTTACCTTTGTCCAAGACTGGCAACAAGCAATTATTAGCTTTTCAAGTACTTGCAATTTTTTTTAGGATACAAAAATGGTCCCAAGCGTAGGTTTAGAAAATGAGCTGATCAACTTTAACACTAAACCTACCGGTATTTTATGTATTCCTATTCCTACCAATGTGGGTCAAATGACCCGTCTTTAAAGTATTATATATATTATTAAGATCACATATATATTTCTCGGTAAAATAATTAGCAAGAGAAGAGTAAATCTTGAAAAATACATTCGATGTATTTTTTAATAAAAGTCGTGAAGGCAAATGACGATTTAATAATGTTATTTCTAAGAACTTCTGACAAAAAGTTTAAAATGGGTCATTTGACCCGTCCATGGTAGGTTTAGTGTTAAAATGAACAGAAGTTATAAAAAAAGTCTGATAACCCTTACCAAACTAATTCAGTCTTTGAAATAGAGCGAAAGAATTATCAGATAATTTTACTGCACAAATACATACATACACCAATTAACATATACATGCATATATACGTACATTTATACTTATAATTAATAAATCTATTTCACTAGGTATTTAAACACTGAAGTGTTCCATCCAAAGCTTTATAAATTAAACGAAATCAAATAGATCACAGGATTCATTTTAAATATTATGGAATGTTTATGCACTCAAAACTAGTAGGCGTGCGTGTGTATGCATACATGCGATATATGTAAATAGTAAATATAATTACATTTAAGCACAACAAATACAAATGTATAATCCAATAATTCATTTTTTTTTTCTTTTAATTGCAAGTGTTGGTTAATAAAATAATCACTGTACCTTCGTTGAAATCACAAATCACGGGCGTAAACAACTCTCTGCATTTTAATAAAATTAAAAAGTCATAGAAAAATTGAATGAAAAAAACATTTCCGCTTAAAAAATCACTGTAATTATGGCCAAGAGCAAAATCATGTTTATCGTATTAATTTCTGCATGAAAATTATTTCAAAATACCGAAAATGTTGTCAAAAGTGGAAACAATAAATATTTTTGGATTTACTCGCATGTGGATACGAACTTAATTACTTTGATATTCTTACTGGTTTCATGGAATTATATTTAAACAATGAAGTCGTATCAGTGGGGAGTGAATAGAATTTCTTTATAAATGCTTAATTTGCACAGTGAGTTCAATGGCATAAAGGAAGACACACATTTTTTGGAATTTTCTTTATGGGGTAGACTCACTGAAAGATTTAGATGCTTATTGGAGATACAGAAATTTAATGATTTAAGATTTAATGATGAAATAAAAGTAAACTGAAAATGAAAACGGGCATTAATAATGTATGAACCTCCAGCCATGGCTCAACTGAATTTGGCCAATATCACTCACCGTATTGAGTTTGGTTGGTTGGTTCCTTTAAGGGTGACCCCGCATCGGAGTGCCACATATTCCGCAAGTTGGGCCCGTTGTGTTGCCCTAGAGCTCATTATATTATATGATTTCCCCACCTAATCGAGATTTTCATTATAGATTTTCGTCAAAGATATTAATTCGTTTCGAGAATTTTATGAGAGATTCGATTTTCAGGTCCGAGAGTACTGAAAGGTTGTCAATTGTTGAAGAGCCTAGAAGAGTGAGTCGACTTCTGGCTAGGCCGGGACAACTGCACAGCAAATGTCTGCTCGATACTTACTCATCTTCATCCTCGCCGTATCTGCACAGGTCGTTTTGAGGAACCCCGAGCCGACGTGCATGAGTGCCCAAAAGGCAGTGGCTGGTGATAAGAGATATTATATGCCTTAGTTCATGTTTCGAAAGACTTATAAGGGTTTTTGTCTGTTTTAGATTGTAAGATGGCCAGATTTGAGAGCGGAATGTGGATTGTGGGTAAGTTACTAACATTTGATTGCGCAGCTCCAGCTCTTGCGAGCTCATCAGCTTTGCAGTTACCTTCGAATCCACTGTGACCCGATATCCAGATAACTTGGACAGAATTCTGAACACTTATCTCGTTAAGAGATAAGAGACAGTATCGAACCACATCTGAGTATAAGAGGAGCTGAGTGCTCGAACAGCCGCTTGACTGTCAGTGAAAAAGCGGATATCCTCAAGTGATTTTCTCCGCTTGGAATACACTACAGTAGTCGGGTAATCTAAATGATAGATTGATGTGAGGAGAATTGGAAAATATTCACAATCCCACTTTACCGTCTTGTTTTGAACCATCTGTATATACGAGTATAATCAGAGGGCCATCGATTTCGGTAAGATTTGCCTTCCATTCTTACCTAGTTGGGAGTGAACAGTAGAATAGCAGGGGTGGTGATGGAAAACTTACATGATAGTCTATGTCGGAAGAGATAACAGTGTTCCTGTTCAGTATGGCCGAATGGTCAAGATACTTATTCCATTTCGATATAGCATTCATGCGTGTCGCTGCTTTCGCTGCAATCGCTTTGCCAGCCAGATCGATAGGGAACAAATGAAGCAACGTATTAGAGCCTTAGTAGGTGTTGTATTTAATCATCCTGTTATCAGGAGGCAGGCTGTTCTTTGGACTCTATCAATTGTGGCTACTCTACACCGTTTTTCGAGCGCTGTCCACCATACAACCACACCGTGGAAGAGTATCGGTTTGATGATCGAGGTATATATTCAATAAATCATCCGAGGTGAAAAACCCCAGGTTTTGCATATAGCTTTCATACAAGTATAAAGAGCTATGAAAGCTATTTTACATCTAGTTTCAATGTTCAATTTCCAACTCAACTTCCTATCTAGAACCTACTATATAGAAGTAATGATTCCCCTTTTAAAGTTATTGTTTGCAGTGGAGGAGATTGTTGTTTCCTATTGAAGAGAACAAGATCTGTCTTTGCTGGATTCGCATTTAGTCCACATTCGGTGTACCATTTTGACAGAATATTGATTGAGCGTTGCATGAGCTCAATGAGGGTATTCAGTTGTTTGCCTGACACACATAGAGCAATGTCATCTGCATAGGATACAACCTTGCAGCCTGCTTTTTCGAGATTTCGAAGCAAACTGTTTACAGCGAGATTCCAGAGAAGGGGTGAAAGTACTCCGCCTTGAGGAGTGCCTTTGACGGCGTATATTCTCATGTGGCTGAGCCCAAGTTCTAAAGTGATTATTCTATTTTGGAGCATTTGTTCGATCATTTTTCGGATGGAGTAATTGAGTTTACTATTTCAGAAAATAATATTTAATATCTCTATTCCATAGTTTTTTTTGTTTTATTTTTAGTTTTAGTTTTATTTTTTTTTATATTTATTTCTTTATTTATTTATTTTTTGCGTTTTTTTCGTTGACGCACTACTTTATATAATTTTTATATCATTTTTCATCTGTTCCAACCACTGTATTTTACCCTAATTTGAGAGGGCTTTCGATGACAGTCATCACTGTGTATGTTCATATAGTTGGTTGTTTTTACATACTCGTACAAACATATCGACATATGTATTTGTATTGTTGGTGTGTCGCGTTGTTGAATAAATGTAGCGCGACCAGATGGTGTAACGGTTGACTGACGACGATGTACATATGTATGTATGACAAATTGCAAACAAATCGAGTGCCGCTGAATTATTTCCAAACAACGCATGCCACACACGCCTACACACAAATAAATGTTGAAATAAAATCATTTAGAGTATATCTGATTAATAACGCACCCCGTTAAAAAAGTAAAATGATGCAACTGTCGACAATGTGCCCAATGTAATCCTCAATTTTCTTTCGAACGATTACTTTAGCACTAAATATTAACTAATTTCTTTGTTATAAAAAACTGAAATAAAAAAATTTTTTAAATAAAAAAACAATATTTATTTTTAATTGATAAACAATCAAAAAAAATTCCAAAACACAAAAATTTTGAAAAAAAAACAAATTTTCAAAAAAAAATTTTTTTAATCCTATAATTAAAAAAAATTGTATTAAAAAAATCAAAAAAATGTTCATGTATTGATAGTTTTGTAACTCTAATCATGGGACCATAGCTATTGCAACTAAAGGGTTTTCCAATAAGAGGAGTTATTTTGATGTTCAAAGAAAAATTCTATTTTTAAATATAAATGATCGGTTGTTTATTTCATTATAAAGAGGAAGGTATGCCATTAATAGTGGAAAATAACGTCAGACAAATGGCCACCACGACCACGCTTACAGGACAATATCCTTTTCATGAAATTTTCTTAACCGAATTGCAAAGTGGCTGCCCTATGTCCTCGATAGCCTCACGAATTCCATCTGTGAGGTCTTGAATCGACTCTGGGCTGTTGGCGTATACCTTCTCTTCCACGTGGTCCCAAAGAAAAAAGTCACAAGGTGTTAAGTCACAAGCTCTCGATGGCCAATCGATAGCGCAATCCATTCACCTGTAACACCTTTAGCATTCATATTGTCGCAATACTTTCAATTAAAATTTGGTTATTAAATATATGAAATGTAGATTGCGCAGTTAAATTCTTTTCTTATTTTGCATAGAAAAACCAAATTGAGCAGCCAAAATAAGGCAATTAAGGTAAAATATTCAAACTAAAAACAGCTACAAAAATTATACCATTCAGACGAAATTTGGTGCAATTATCTTGAACGAGCAACAGAGTGTTGGTGAATTAAAAACAAAAACAAAAAAATAAAATAGAATAAAAAAAGACAAGCGCATTATGGCGCAAATAGCTGTGATAAAAATAATAAACGCATCCCAGAAAAAAGTAACAATTGACAGATTTGTTTTGCTTCCCCATATCATTCATATGTACTTGTTGCTGTTGTTTTTTCTTTGCTACGCATCAATATTACAATTTTGCTATCATCTGCCTATAGATATATTTTCGGTACCACAGAAATATATTTATGCTGCTTGTTTTGGTTTTTCTACTCTTTTGCGTTTCTTTCTGTTGTTCTTCGATTTGTGTGATGGAAAGTGCCATGCCTGACGTGATGTGCTGCAGAAGCTCCGCCACAAATTGAGGTCTTCATCGGTGGACGCAAAGTTAATAGGTTTACGAGTAAATGCGTACAGACATACGCTGACTGACATTTTTTTTTTGTTTTTTGTACGCCCAGTGTGACTGTTACCCAGTTAAAGACAACTGCACTGCATTCTATGGGTCATCAGGTGGATATCACCACTACCACCGTGGATATGGCAATAAATTAATTACAATCAGATTTCATATTGTTGAGTTTGACTTCCACTGAACCCGCAGTTAATTGATTTAGTGGGGTAGACACGCGCACATACATACATACATAGATACATATGTATATACACACATACATGCAACACTCAAATAAAGAAATTGGAAATAAGCAAAAACAAATGGGTTATGACATTGATTTCATAAGAGTTCACTTGGATCAGTGAAACTTTCCGATTGAATTTGATTGCAGGCAGTTCAATCGCAATTATCAACAACTAATTGGCCTATAAAAACATTGGAAGTTTATACAAAGTACGCGGAGAAGCACAATATTGCTGCTGGCATATAAAATAAAGTAAATATGTGGGTGTAGAAATATCCACGGTTTCGACTGGCTTAGCAAGTGACTGTCGATAGATCCATTATGATGCCAGAATATGAAGTGCACCCTTTTATTCGAAGCAGCCTCTAATCACTAACATATTTTAACAATATTCGCTTTGTTATCTTTCCTTAACCACAATTTTGACAACTTTGATGTTCAGTAACCCGTTTCATAACAAAATTCGATAATACAAAATCAGCTGTTTTGGTTTACAAGTCGATTATACGTAGCAAATTAATTTCGAGTATTTGGGTTATGACTTATCGCATGAAGAGGAGGCAGTGCGCCCTCGAACAGTAAATCGACATTCACTCTGGGATGTATACCATCCTTTTCATTCAGCTGCTTTTGTAATTCCCAAAAATTATTCTAATTAACTTCATACTTGGATGAAAGCCTAACTCTTCAGCTTGGCAAGCAACTTAGAGGTTCCAGAATAACAGCGACTTCGACTGAAAAACTATTACAGGTACAAATCTCGTAATCTTCCACTGAATTCTGCTTTTATGTTACTACTTATAGGTTCCAGCTGCATTGCGATTTTATTTTCAACTACGCAGGGGATCGATGGGAAATATCCATGAGCCAGTCGCCTGTTAGCCGTAGCTTACATCGTGTAACAGATGCAATCAACCGCTCCATGTTTTGCCCAAAAGTGAGGGTGACCTGGCCTTCTGCTTTCTGGCATTAGATTTCAAATGTAAATGCTTAGATATACAGTGAACGACAAAAGAAAGTTTTCACCATATATTGACAAGTTTTAACTACTTTTTTATTTACTTTTTAATTTCAATTATTCTTTTATAAAAACACAATTCATACTACAACAAAAACCATATAAATACAAGTTTCAAACTTCATCAAAATTTCTTACTTTTTACTTAAAATTTTTGCAAAAATTTCAGATACGCAATTTTATAGCTCATTCAAATTTGACATAATAAAATGCAAGTTTCAAGTAAGTCAGAGGTCACACTAATTTTTGAGATTTTTTTTCGGTCCCGGTCTGATACATTTTCTCCATTTAACGCCTACGCCACAATTTTATATATAGAAGAAAACACCCAACACCGTCAGCAACATTGTCAAAAATCAGCGCGATTTTTTAACCACTTGAAACTTGCACTTTATTATATAAAATTTAAAGATTTATAAAACTGCATAGCCGACATTGTTGAAAAAATTCCTCTGCTCTTAAATTCTAAACAGGTGGAATATTAGTGACAGCAGCAAACTTTGTTGACTTTGACTGCTTCTGAATAAAATCGATTTGCTGACGCAGAAGAGTTTCGTTTGCAGAACTCGCATTTGCATTTCTAACAGAATGTTTTAATTTTGTTGATATGTATATGGAAATCCATATGTATGGGGATGTGTTTTATTGTTACACCGTGTCTGCGGGCTTTCAATTGTTTACAGCCAAAATGGGCACCGGATGCCTCTTGAATTTCCCCGTAGAATCGCCCGCTGATTGGGAAAATTCAGTTACTTTTTTCCTTTATGGACAAATTTTCACGAAACTTGCAATTCGCCGTTATTCAACCGAAAAACAAAAATGGTTGCACTTAATCAAGCATATCTTACACATTTTAATTTGTGAACTGGTGTAATTAAAGTTGAACAATTGTTAATTACCGCTTTTAGTAGAATCCTGTTAAGGGCGTCATCCTGCTTAACCGCAAAATATTTCATTTGCATTGCAACTTTAACCGAAATATTCGAGCAATAAGCAATTAAGAAACGGTTAGTAATTGCATGTATACGTAAGTAAGTTTCATGTATATACGAGGGGGGTTCAAAAAGTACAAAAGGACAACATTTTTTCAAAAAAAAAATTTTATTTTTCAAAATAGTCGCCTTTATAAAAAATACACTTTTCCCAACACTCCGCCCATTTTTTTAGCCCCTCCCAAAAATAGGATTTGTCGAACTCTCCAAAATACGCCTCTGTCTCGGCGATGACTTCTTCGTTTGAACCATTTCTTCACGTTAGGGAACAAGAAAAAGTCGCAGGGAGCCAAATGCGGTCGTGTCCCCTCCAATCTTTTGTAAGTGGTCCAATAACTCACTGTAGTGTTATCCAGTGATCCATGAGGATCCCAAAAAACCGTAGCTATGGCCTTTCCGGCCGATGGGACTGTATTCGCCTTCTTTGGAGCAGATTCACCGAGAGAAATCCATTGTTTCGATTGTTGCTTAGTTTCTGATGTGTAATGATGAATCCAAGTTCCATCAACAATGACAACTCGACGCAAAAATCACGAAACACGTCTTATTCGAATAGCTGCCAAATCCAAACTACCTTATTAATCAGTCTGAAATTTTCCTTGCCGTCGTTTAATAGGTGACAGCATACGATGCTAACACCAACTTCCCTCAGGAATGACCTCTGTCATCAAACACGGGTACTTATATAGTGTGCAGAACTGTGCAATGAACTCCCCTGGGTATTCTCACGTAAAGCTAAACTTCTTTCAATTGTAACTATAAATAATGTAATAAATGGGATAAATGGGTGTATTTCTGCTATGAAAATGTTCCTCATAAAAAACATTTGCCTTTTGGAGTGGGCTTAAAACTGTGGGTCCCTCCATTTGTAAAACAACATCAAGACGCACACCATAAATAGGAGGAGGATCTCGGCCCATTTAGGAATAGTCGATCACATATCCCGGACAAATATCCAGTAGGATAGTGGATATTCGCATGACTTCTCCAGAACTACTCGTTCTTGACTGAAACGTTTGCAGAGGACGGCCACATGCTCTGCGCTCTCAACTGTATTCGAGCATCTGGAGCAAAAAGGGCTGTCAGCCAGCTGGAAACAGTGTAGGTATTGCAGCAAACAGCCGTGCCTGGTGAGTATCTGAGTTAGATAGTAGGCTGCGAGTCTGTGATCGAATGTATCCTTATCTGAGTACTCTAAGTCTGGTCTGGCTAGCAAAGGCTTTTACATTATATTTTTTCAAAAAAATTTATTCGATGCTTTAATTGTTACCCTTGGAAGACTGTAGAGGTTAGCGAATGTGTTGTTGGTATTTGTTTTCCTTGTTGTTATTTGCCGATGGCACTACTGCTTTTGGTTTGTTGCATAAATTCGTATTTTTGCTGTATGGTTGCTGATGAATATTTATTTACAGGTGTACATGTACATATGTTTACGCATATAGTTACTTGTACATACATACATACATACATTCATACACAAAATACATAAAATTTCTAGATGTCCCCATTTTTTTATTTATTAAGCTCTTAAAGTCATTGGCTATGACGTTTTTTTTTTATTTTTATTTTTTTTTTTACTAAAAATATTTGCGATGCCAAAATTACATCTCGTTTAAATCCATTTGCGAAATCCAACCAGCTGGCAGGCAAGTGACTGTCTGCTCAATGCTAAATGCTAAAGCCATCCGAAACTGGCTGGTATTTAAAGAGTCAAGGCACTTGCAACACAAGCAATCATAACTGGTTGACACTTGATGAGCTTAAAAAGATGTTCAAGGCTTTTGGCAAATCTATGGGAAGGTGTTGCGAAAAATTTAATTAAAAGAGTTATAATTTGTTGCTTATATTTTCGTAAATTACGCCACACAAATGGACGCACGGTGGTAAAGGCATCTTCGAATTTTCAAAGCGGCACTCATTTATATATAAACACACATACACACATACATATGTGTATTTATTATTGTTCAGTATGTTTGTTGGCTGCGTTTAATAAAGTAGTTGCATTAATCACCACATCATTCAACAACAAGTACAACAACAGCGCACATTTAGTGGTTGTTTCACAGCGACACTTAGAATAAATTGCCAACACGCAACAACAACAGCCACACAAGTCAATCTTATTTATGATTCTCTACTATTTCGACTAACTCCTCATTTCCATTTCATTGCCGCAGCAGTTGGAGAGTTACCGGAAATTACTTGACTAACTACAGTTAAGTTTTCTGCCGCCTTTACGACCACAAGCAAGCGCGAATGGCAACGAACTCCCACAAGTTGTAGTTGTTTTTGCCTTCTCTCCCACTCATTACTCGCCCCCCCACCCCCTCCCCCCCTCTCCCCTCTCCCCTTCATCTCTTACATAGCGGTTTGTTGTTATTGCTGTTGCTCACTGTGCACAGGATTGGCAAAACTTTAGCACTTTACGGAATGATAATGTTCATTTGGCTGGCTGACTGACAAATTGGGTTGGACGGCGTAAATAGCAGAACATTTTGTCAGCGGGCCAACGCATCTCTCATTGCTGAAAATGCCCTGACACCGACCCACCCATGCTAGTGCGTACCAAGGAAGTCAACCATGGCATGCACATACATATTTACATATTTACTGCTTGAATGATAGCGTCAAGTTGTTGTCGCTCTTCGCTCTGTTGTAAATAAGGATGTGTAGTTTTTTGTTGGCTTTGCTAGCTGCTGTGGCCGCCATGTGGTGAGTTTGCTGTTTGTTGTGCTAAAAAGTTTGAAAAAATGTTGTTGTTATTGTGTGCCTCTGGGACTGCCACCACAGGCAGCATCATCAGAGTTCATGAATTGCTTTTATCGCAGCAACTCGTACAACTTTTCATGCGGAATAGTTCTGACTGAGGCTCCATGTTGGTGTTGTTGTGCACCATTAAAGTATTTGTAACTTAATTGTAGACGCTCAGAGTTTTACTATTGTTGAAATGCAAATTACGAGTTTACAGTTACTTTAATTTAAAGATTAGAATTCATTAAGTAAATGAAAGAAAATATTACCTTCAATGGGTGAGCTTTTATAAATTCGTTTAAAACAATACGGGAAAGTCCTTCTTCGTTTTTGTATTTCTACCACTTGCCGCTGCTAGAACTGATATTTTTACTTACAGGCCTGTGTAATTCAATTACCATTATTGGCCTAAGCATCCGTGTTGAACCTCGGCCCCCCTCAATAACTACGACCAAGAATCTCCACCTTGTGCAGACATACTCCAGTTGTTCAATCCAACGTATTGGGCGCCGTTATTAATGTGTGGGAGGCAGGTTTCCCTTGGGCGACCCCTTTTATAAGGCACATACAGCCTGCTATTGTAGATTTTTTTTGCAATTTGGTTTGGGTTCACCCTCAGTACACTTAAGTCGCTGAAGCTTGATTTGCCGGCCATTTAGGAGTCGCTTAGCTCAGTTGGGTATTCATCGTTGTAACGTAGCCGATAGTTGATGTGATCTATCCACAGTGGTCCAAGGATGGGGCTTAGAATTTTTCTCTCAAATTTAATACGTTTTTCATCATCCGCCTTACGCCTCTGACAG
The DNA here is from genome assembly GCF_027943255.1 of Anastrepha obliqua. Classification (NCBI taxonomy): domain Eukaryota; kingdom Metazoa; phylum Arthropoda; class Insecta; order Diptera; family Tephritidae; genus Anastrepha; species Anastrepha obliqua. The sequence goes on along the minus strand of NC_072896.1, from coordinate 126,164,898 downwards.
GTTTCAGAAGCATAAGTAACGCAAGGCCTAATTATTGTTTTATAGAGTTTCAGCTTCCTTCGCTTAGAAAAACTCGAGGAGCCTAGAGCCTTGCATAGTGAAAAGAAGACCACATTCCCCGCATGGCACCTTGCACTAACTTCTTGTTTGGATGTTGCTTCTGCAGAGATGATGGATCCAAGATATTTGAACGACGTCACCCGCTCGAAAGTGTAACTGGCAATCAATATGGCAGATTAGCTTTCAATTGGAACTTTTTGAGTACACAAAGATTTAGTTTTTGATTCGTTTATACGGAGGCTCAATTTTCTGGCTGCGTTCTCCTGCATATTGAGTTGATGTCATCTGCGAAAGCTAGAAATTTCGATGATTTACAAACCAGACATGGGCGCAATCTTCTCCAGAGAAAGGGGACGCATAGTTGTCGAAAGAGTTTTACGCGGTTTTCGGTATTTGAAAGTTTCATTTCAACCAATCTAAAAAGCTTAGGAGAAGCTCTAGCAAAGTTTTCGTCTGTCAACAGAACCATTGCAGTACCAAATGGTTGAAAAAGAGGGCGCCATTTTGCAGGGAAAATTAAGCCTAAAACTTAAAAAGTGCAATTCTGTCACGAAAAGTCTTAAGGGGCAGCTACGTGCCACTTGAAGGAGTCCCAAGATTTTCTATAGTATGCAGAAATCATCAAGAGTCACTATTAGAAAAAAAGCTTGGCTTTTCACATGTCGAAGATGCAGTCGTCCACTAGTACAGGTATTACTGTCAAAGCGCTGAAACTAAAAAATGAATATACAGTGCCTGTACGGAAAAATACTAACCGATTCTACGCAACTCTCTGAACTGATGGATCATGTGGTTCACTACAGACAGCACCCTATACGATAATGCTTACAATCTCCCCAGCCTCAAGGGAATTGTGGGAATAGGATGCTGTTCAAGGAGCCAAATCTATCAATGCATATAGACAGAAGCTTCGAATATCGCTGGTAGAGTCGGTGGGGGTGTGTATGTCATACATTTTATGATCTGGATTTGATTACGGTTTTATGACAGCGTATTTTGGGCTGAACTGATCTCAATCAGAAGAGCCGCGATACAATGTGATGCCGATACTCGTAGAGGAGATGATAACTTAATTTTCATAAAATATAAAATCAAATAAAATCTCGCTGGCGGTGGCATCCTTGAGGGCTTTGAAAATTTGCATTTCTTTAAAGAGATAATTAAGCCAGTTCACCCAAATAAAGTATGGTTTCTTTGTGCGAAACGGTTAGGATAATGGACGTCGGCCCCTCACCGCCGAATTCTCTACATAATTATTATGTCAAAAGTTCAAGAAAATCAGTCGAAAACGTACGGAGATGTATTACTTTAACCGAAGAAGTTTTGTTTCATGGAAGAAAACTGCTAGCGCCTAATTTTCCATATAATTGATGACATGATTGATATACTTAAATACCTTCAAAGGCCTTTGCAAAGTTGCAACCCCTTTTATAGCTATACATCTCACCAAAGTAGCGGTTGGTAGATAGCCTGATAGCCATGTATTAAATTGCACGTTGAGCACAACAACAAATATTAGAATTATGGATATTTTTAATATCTGCACTTATATATTTTAAGCGTAAATATTTAATCATAATTATTGGTTGCCATTATCAGTTATCTAGATGCAATTAGTTACGATGCACTGTACATGGTGACGTTTTCTTTTTCTCTCTTTCCAATATGATTATGCACTTAAATTTCATTCGAGTCACACCGTGTCACTACCGAACGTTAGATGGCGCTCAGCGTTTGCAGCTATTAAACGATTGCAGCAGCTTACCCAGCTGATTTTCATTTACACATAAATTTGTAAATAGAATATCTAAATAACTAGGATTGTCAAAAGGGAGCTCAAATAAATTAAAAAATAGTAGTTGTGTGGAAATAATAATGTTTTATTTAATTGCAGCAGAACTCCATTCGGCTGAGCAAAAATTTGCTGGGTCAAGGCAGCGCGATGGTGAAGTCGAGCAACCGAGCGCTTAGCGTAAAGAGTGGATCAATTGTGGCACAGCGCAGTTTATACCCCAAAAGCATTTCATTTGGGTGAAGCAATAGAGAAGGCAACGAAGTTCCCATAGGTTTGCCTCAAGCCTCAGGCTCAGTCCTCATTTGGTTTTACGCATTAACCTTCAGCTTGGCACTTTTTACTTGAGTAAAGATTTTTGTTTTGAGGTCAGTAACCAAAACTTCGTTTGCTTTCCGGAAAACAAAAAAAGTTTTGAATTTAGCTCTTTTTGCTGTTTTTTTTTTTTGAAATTTTCGTCGTCGTAGCACTATTTACATTTGTAAGCATTAAATTATTTTAGAAAAATTGTGACTGAGTTCAACTTTTTTGTCTTAAATTAATAATAAAAAACATATGCCGTTCTGAGTGTTGAAAGTAGTGTGTTAGAATTAGCTAACACAGCTGAGCCAATTGTACATTTTACGAACAGCATAACAGCTGATGGTGAACAAACTACAGTTGAATCTCAATACACTTTTATAAACGCGGAGAAAATTGACATAATCTTACGATTAAAAAATAATAAAAAGAGCTGTGGGGAAGACGGTATCTCAAACTTTTTGCTAAAGAAAACAACAAACACTTTCTGGAGATTCTTAGCAATTATCTTTAATCACTCACTTAATATAGGCTATTTCCCACTGGAATGGAAAACAGCAAAAATAAAATGCATTCCGAAACCAAACACTGACCTTAGTTCTCTTGTTACTTACCGCCCAATATCTCTTCTTTCAAATATTAATAAATTATTGCAAGATGTTTTGCTTGAAAAAATAAAACAACATATTGAAGAGCGACATGTCTTAAAAGACTATCAATTTGGGTTCCGGCCATATCATTCAACATGTCACGCACTAACTTTACTCTCTGATTTTATTTGTAGTAATTTAAATAGCCGACAGGCGACCATATTAGTTAGTCTAGATTTGGAAAAAGCATTCGATACTGCTTGGGTGGAAGGAATCTTATTTAAAATGTACAGGAAGTTCAACTTCGAAAAAAATCTTTGCATAATGTTGTATAGTTATTTAAAAGAGCGATCATTTTATGTTAGTGAAGGTATATTTAATTCTTTGACAAGAGACGTTAGCTCAGGTGTGCCACAAGGTTCTTTGTTGGGGCCAATTCTCTATAACATCTTCTTAGCTGATTTCCCTGACCCACCATTAAGTTCAGAAATTAATAATTGCGATATTAAAGTGCTCATATACGCAGATGATATAATTATATTGGGATCTCACCAACGCATAACCAAAGCTAATGAAGCCGTTAACTCATACCTAAATGAATTAAATACATACTTTCACAAATGGAAGCTAAAACTAAACTTCAATAAAAGCGAAACAACTATTTTTAAAGGAATACGTAAAAATTTATATCCAAATGCTCGTAAATATGAGCCTCAAATTAAAATAAATGGATTCAACATAAAATACAAAGAACAAATCAAATACTTGGGCATAATTTTGGATAGCAAATTCACCTTTGTAAGACATATAGATTTCATTTTGAGAAAAGCAAAAAAAATGTTCTTTAGCTATTGTAATTTATTAAGAAGGCAGGGTGGACTATCGAACTGTATTAAAATAAATATTTACAAACAAATAATTAGACCAATCATATCTTATGCTCATCCGATATGGTTCAACATTTCGTCGAGCCAAATGGAGAGACTCGGACGATTTGAACGATATGTTTTAAGAATTTGTAGCGGTCTTAACCGCCAACCTTACAGAAGTGGTACTTTTCGGAAAAGAGTTTCTAATAAAAGTTTATATGAAAAATGTAAAATATCACGCATAGACTTTTTCTTAATGAAATCGTCAGTAAGATTTGTTGATAAACTGACATTCATAGAAAATGAACTGATAAACAAATATCTGTCAAAGGCAAGGGAAATATCATTACCTCTAACAGAAAAACATTTATCACCAATATATTTAAAAATACTAAAAAATAATAATATGTTACATAAAAATAGTAAATCAATATATTATCATAGGCGATACAATACTTACAACTTCAACAATGAAAATTTAGTTTATAACATTGATCAATTTATAGCCAAATAAATTATAGAAGTTTAATATACGTTATCTCCTTTTTAAGCCCTTATTGGGAGAATATAAATAAGTTTTAAAATTATGCCAAAGACATTCCAAATAATAATGATAACCTATTGTATAATCAAAAGAAAAATAAGTTTTAAACTCCTAATGCTAAATAATCTAATTTTATCATAACTTTGTAAACTCCTATGTTAAAATGATTTTGGGCAATAAATGAAATGAAATGAAATGCCGTTCTGAGTCGGCTTGAAACGATAGGTCCCTCAATTTGTGGAATAACTTCAAGGCGCACGCCACAAATAGAAGAAGGAGCTCTACCAAATACCTTGAAGGGATGTACGTGCCAATTATTTATGTACATGTACATACAAAGATGTTGAAAAGGAGGTTATTTTCTTATTGCTGTAAATGTCGTCTTTTAAAAAAAATGGTCTTCACATGGACAATGGACAAAGATATAGCCAGTTCTACTGAACCGATTTTGATGAAATAAAATTTAAATGACGTATGACGAAGCAGTCATCCAGCAAAAGAGCCTGACTACAAAATGAAAATTTGCTTATATATGTTTTACTATTTTGTTATTGCTTTTTTCGTTTAATGGAGCGTTTTATAGTTTTGTTTCTTTATAAAAAGTACTTTTTTTGAAGTGAGACTTCTTAGGCGTCGATGGACGAGCGAGAATATAGAGTAAAATTTCAAGGCCATGCAACGTTTTGGCCATTTTCGTTCCGCGAGAGAGAAAAAAGATATTATGTAGAGGAAAAGGAGAGAGAGAGAAAGATATGCCTTATATATATCTTAGATACACTTTCGGCTAATTGCTATTTTCTAGTGAGAAATAACATTGCCTACTTTTTGGCGCATGTTGGTTGGTGCAAACTTGTAGCAAATATATTTTTGGTGCCTACTTTTTGGCGTTATATTTCCTTGGTGCCTACTATTTGGGGCGTTTTTTGGTCGCAATTTTTTGAAGTTTTTTCTGGTGCCAACGTTTTGGCGCATATTTCCGTTTCCTGGCTAGTGCTTGTGCGTACTATAAAGTGGTATCCATTCCGGCGTCGGATTTATTGGTATTGCCTTGTGGTAATTTGTGCCGTTGCTGCGGTCCTGAAATCGCTGCGTTTGTGCGGGTGATAAACGCTCGGAGTAGTGCCCGTTGTTGCCACGGTTTGTGTTCGGCGTTTACTTACACCGGTCGACCCTTCTCCGTTTTTTGTAAATTTTGCCTATTTGTTTTCTCTGCAAATGTTGTGAATTTATGTAGATATACATTCTCTCTCTCTCTCTCTCATTCTCTCTCAGGTCTCTCCCTCTTTCTTTGTCTGCCTTGAAAGTTTCACTTCTGTAATGTGTACTACGCTACACGCACTTTTTTTATAGTTAGTGCTAATTAAATAGCGAATAAATTCACAAATTGTCCTTCTGTTTAGCGAGTTTCTTTTGTGATGAAATATCTCTTCATAAGTGGACAAAAAATAATGTCAAAGTAAAGGTGTCTTACTGTGTCAATACTTTTGTTCACTACTGTATCTGTTTTTTTAACATAAAAATTTGCTCATACGCTTGTCAAATTATGAATTAAATCTTTCCGGCAGTGCGAGCGAATTGCGGTATGTGTGGTTGGTGTTTCTGTTCAAAATAAATTCTCTTCTTCTTTTTGATTGGCGCGATAACTGCTTACGCGATTTTGGCCGAGTTTAACAAAGCGCATCAGTCGTTTCTTTCTCGTGCTAACCGGCGCCAGTTAGACACACCAAGTGAAGCCAAGTCCTTCTCCAGAGCCCTTCCTCTGGTACCACCGGCTAGTACCGCATTGAAGACATGACCCAGCCAACGTAGCCGCTGGATCTGTATTCGTTGCGCTATGTGCATGTCGTCGTAAAGCTCATACAGTTTATTGTTCCATCGCCTGCGATACTCACCATCGCCAACATGCAAAGGTTCAAAAATATTCCGCAGAATCTTTCTCTCGAACACTCCAAGTGGCTCAATGTAAATTACCTGCTTATAATTTTACAGACTTTCCACGGCCAAAGATACTTCACGTGCTTATAGTCTTATTGTTGTTGTTGCCGCGACATTCTTACTCTCTATTGGGGCACGCGCGCAAAAGAAGGAGACGTTCAAAAATCTCCTTTGATGCATTTCGGTGGAAGACGCTGGCCCATACAAATGAACGAAAGTAAGTACTTGGCGGCAAAGTCGAACTCACAGCACAAATTCAACTCCGAATTTATGTGCTTTTACATGACAGCTCCAGTCATCGCCTGCAAATCGTATTTCTTGAGGCTTATTTTCATTCGAGGCTTTATTTTGCTTTTAGTGGAAGTCGTTTTTATGTGGCGGAACCCAAGCCCAACACACAACCAGATACTCTGGCATCTCACTTTTATGTAGCGGGTCGCTTGCCATTGAACAGGCGCTCATTTGCTGCCGCTATTACCGGCGCATAAACGCGGCAGACACTGGAGGTGACTTCAATTCGATCTTTTGAAATTTCAGAGAAACTGAAACGATTTATTGCTCAATTGATTTCATTATAAAAATATGCTTCTTTCCCCCATTTTTTTGTGTGTTAACGCACACTTTTTTACTTTCTCTATATAAAGAATATTTAATGAATCGCAGATTTACTGATAAAAAAATCTAAAAACTCAACTGCCTTGTAAATTTTCGCGCATTCTCGTTGCTTTGTGTGCGATCAAAAGAGTGTTCGATATTTTATTACCGCATGCGATTTCCCACTCTCGCACATCCATTCACACTTCTGGCGATTGGGACAATTTTTTGTCAATTCATTAGTGATGAGCAGATTTAACGAGTTTAATGACATGTCTAGATTGTATGTTTTTATATATGCTATGCTGATGGAAACAGTAACAACGACAACAATACCTTTCTACTTTCTGCTTGCAGAGCCTCCCGGTGCTTACACACACACATACATACAAGACAAAGAAGTGGACAGCAGATAGAGGCTTTAAGTCTTTGTCTGCTCGTAGAAGCGTTTAAAATAAAATTTTTAGAGCCTAGCTTACAATTCTACATACATACCTTCTACTCAAATATGGACGAGACGGTATCAATAAAACGGTCCGCGGATGACATATGGCAAAAATAATTTTTTTATTTTTTGGTAGGATTGTTATAAGCTATTGTTATAAGTATAACAAAATTTCAAACAAATTCTTTGAATTTCCATCGTTAAATTCGAAGAACACACTCGAGCTTGACTTGTTTACAGTAGCACAGAAAACAAACTATGTGACATATCACGCTGAAATTTGCCATGTAAGCTTATAACAGTCCTACCAAAAAACAAAAAATTTATTTTTGCCATATGTCATCCGCGGACCGTTTTATTGATACCGTCTTGTTCATATTTGAGTAGAAGGTAAATAGATAAATGGAGTATTACTTATAAACAGTTTCACAAAGTCCAGTCTCTAGAAGCAAACTTTCATTGCGCTCCTTCGCCGTGTCTTCACTCCAGCTGCTCTCATATTCTTTCATTTCAGTTCTGAAGAGTCGGCCTACCGTCCAGTGTTGCAAATACGCACACGAGCATGCTGATCATCACAATCTTTATCGTAATCAATTTGCCTCACCGTTCTTCATCATGGCCAATTTGATCATTCGATGTGATTGATTTTGACAGCAGCGAACTCAAATTAATCCACTTATCAAATTACCTGCACCACATTCGCAATTGCTAATTGGGAATATCTGCGCGTGTGTGTGTATGTGTACGGCCACCAATGGAATTGAATGGCCACCACAGGCACGCACCGACAGCGAGCAGCTACGCGGCAACCTTACAGTGTTTATTTTTTGTCAAATAAACATCATAATTCTAAAGAATAATCGGCGGAGCAGAGGATCTGCCGGAGAGCGCACATGCGCTGATATTTATGTGAGTGGCGTAGGTAACTTGCAACCCAAACCGAACAGCTGGGCGCTATCGGCCGCAATATTTAAGTCTTCTGTGTAACATTGTTGCCCTTCCGTGTCTTGTGGCAATGCCAATCTGTTTGTAATGGTGATAAATTTTCAATATCACAAAGAATAAATCGCCTTGGCAGCGACGTGGAGTCCAGCACGTCAGCCAGTCAAAGTTCCCGTATAGTTGCATTGTATGTGTATGTGTGTATTTCGGAGTTCGTGCACACACATGAAGCTCACATATGAGCACATCGTCAGTTTGAGCCAGTCAAGTGATAAACGCAGTGCTGCAGTCGGCGTACAACGGGCTGGGTGTATAATATTGCTGGTGCGGCGGACCTATCTGCGCATTCATCTCGGGAGCACACGATTACTCGCAACAGTGGTATTGAATGTGGTAAGTGCCTCAAATTACATACATACACATTACACATATATATGTACGTATGTGTGTAAGCTTGTACCAAAGACAAGTCTCTAGACTCCTGCTCCGGGCCATTTAGTCAGTCAAGCAGTTGGTCATCGGTGATATGAATGCATGTACGAGGTGTGGCTCTTAAATAACGAGACTGATGCTGTCCTCATGCGGCGAACACTTTTCAAGGCTCTCCTCATGCCCGTCCTATCGTAGAAGCTGCGATGATGACAATGTCCGATGAGACGTCCCTTGGAGTGTTTGAGAGAAAGATTCTGTCGACGATTTTTGGACCTTTGCACGTTGGTGATGACGAACGTTACGGTGACATAGAATCTCACATGGTGCAGCGAATAAAGATCCAGCGGTTTCGTGGGCTGGGTCATGTTGTCCGAATGGATACAAAAGCTCTGGCTCTAAAATCATTTGATGCGGTAACAGCTGCTAGTAGCAGAGCAAGAGAAAGGACTTCTCTGTTTTGGAAAGATCAGGCGGGGAAGAACTTGACTTCACTTGGTGTTTCCACCGGGCGCGGTTAGCACGAGAGAGAAACGACTGGCGCGCTTTGATAAACTCGGCCAAATCGCTTAAGCGGCTATCACGCCAACGAAGAAGAAGCATCTTACAATAATCTGTTTTTTGACTTCCAAGATCTACAAAAAAATCAAGAAAAACCAGCAAAAAAAATCTTTCCAGAGATACATACCTCAATATAACTCCTTCAACAAACACATTTTTTTGTGAAGCGAGTGATGATATACACCCCGTGATATACATCGCTAGCTCACAACGAATTTTTTTTTTTTGATGTTCATTATTTTTTATAAAATTTTCTAGCAAAAACCATATAAAACCAAGTTTCAAACTTTATACAAAATTTAGAAAAATTCTACAAACTTTGAATCCCAATTCCATGTTTTTTAATTTTATAATTTCTAGAAATGGTATGCATTTTTTTATTTTTTTTTTTAACCCTGCATGCCCACTGTTAGTCATTTCGACTAACATCACTGCTTTTTACATTTGTAACTTCTTTTTCTCTCATTGTATCAATTTCATTTTTAACGTTGAGAGAGTTTATTCAGTTGCAAAGGTGCTCCTGATCAGTAGGGACTTGTTGTTTGGCTGGCTTAAGTGGTATGTATGTATTTGTAGAAACTGCGTAGTCGAAACGACTAACATTGGGCTTAGTGCAACTTTTTTAGCATTGAAAATGAGGCCGACTAAAATATGTGAGGAAGAAATTGAAAAAATTTTGGCTATGTCGGATGAGGATGAAGAGGATTTCAGTATTTCCGAAAGCGAATTCGAAACGAATTTACTAGAAGAGGGTATGAATTCTTCGGAGGATGATTCTTCGGACAATTCGGAGGACTGGAATGAAGAACCACCACCTCAGGCGCCGCAGGATAATATAATACCATTTTCCAAAAGATTTTTGCGTGGTAAAAATAAATATAAATGGGCGACAACTAAAGGAAAACGGCGTCGGTATGCAATTAACATAGTGCATCATGATAAAGGTCCAACAGGAGCAGCAAAGAATGTTACGGATTGCGCTGAAGTGTTTAAATTATTTATCACTGATGAAATTTTAAGTATTATAGTTCATAACACCAACATCGAAATTGAAAAAAGGAACGGAGATTTTCCAACTGAAAAGCCGGTGAACAAAACAGAACTTGAAGCACTGATTGGTATCTTAATATTGAGCGCTGTTATGAAAGACAATCATTTGACCTCTCTTGATCAAATGTGTAGTGTTATGTCGTGCTCAAGGAAAACGAAGAGATGGCGAATGTGCATGTTCTATGGCATACTTAATATCGCGTTTGTTAATAGTTATGTGATATAGGTATGTTCATAACGCATTAAGCGCGAAAACGAAACCTCTTTCACGTCGGGAATTCATGAAAAAACTTCATTGAGATCTAGTTAAACCGCACATGGCAAACCGCCTAAAGAATCCTAATCTGCACTCGGAATTACAGCAGAATATCCGAGATATTTTATCCCTGCCAGTTGAGGAGGCAAGTGTTAAGAATGTACCCTCAAAAAAGAAAAACAAATGAAAAATTTGTTCTATCTGTCCTTACAAAAACACCGAATGAGGAAGAGTGTATGCTCAAAATGCATGAAACATGTATGTATGTGGTGAGCACAAGGTCGAGATTTGTGCCTATTGTGCAAAACTTTAATGTACAATTAACATTTTTTATCAACTTTATATTTAATGAAATTACTTAAACTTTATAACGGCAGGAAGCCTTGTTACTTTTAATGTTCTTTTTAATTTATTTTTAATTTTTTCTCAACATCATGTGTTGAGCAATAAATAAATGTTAAGCTTTCAAGCTAAAAGTTGGGACTTGTGCCTAATGTACAAAACTTTTATTTTGAACTCTTTTTATGCTTAAATAATATAAAATAATTCTTTAACTTTATATCGGCAGTGAAATGTTTTTTAATTTTAAGGTTTTTTAATTTTTAATTTTTTTTTTGTAACCCTAAGTAAGATATCTAAGACTGAAGAGTAACAAAATGTGATAATAATAAAAATAAATGAAAAACAGAAACAATTGGAAATGTTGTTTTACTTTTGAATAAAGAAAGGAATAATAATTAAATTTTTCAGTAACTTTTAAAAATTATGAGCATAGGTAGTTCTGCAGCATCGATATTTTGAGTATGTTAGTCGAATCGACTAACATTGGTAACAACGTACAAAAAATCACGGTGGGCATGCAGGGTTAAATTAAAGTGCAAGTTTAAAGTTGATTTTTCATAAGTTTTTTTCCGAACGGTGTTATGCATTTTCTACGTTTTATTTTAATTAAAACCCATGGAATTGTTATGAAAACGTTAATTTAATTAATAATTTAACTTTTAAATGTGTCCCTCAAGTTTGAAACTTTAGTTTGTAAGGCTTTTGTTCGGCAATGAGATATTCTTTTCTAAAAAATATAAATAACATTCAAAACAAACAAATATTCAGAACTAATGAAAATATTGATGTGCAACTGATACACTTTGCTATAGGCTGTAAAACAAAATAACGAGCCGTCTTCGGAGGTTTACTGTCACTCGCTCAACTTTTAATACTTTCAGTGAATAGGGAAAATATTGTACAAATGTTGCACTTGTTGTCTCAAGTGAAATTTCACAGCAATTCGTTGCTCTGCTTTTGCGCGTAGCATTTACCGATAAACTCAAAGGGAAAACTAAACATCTCTAATGGGGAAAATCTTCGATAGCACAGATTTGTTTATAGAAAAGAAAGAGACGACTGATCTCACGACAGTCGGTTCTACGCCAACGGAACGACTCGGATTTATATGCGACCCACGATTGTCACTCCAGGAGCATTCTCCGCGCAGATATGGAGAATGTTTATGCTGGTACAACAACAACACCAGCTGATCTCGTTATTTAATAACCACACCTCGTATTTGTGTATGCTAGCCGGCCAGCCGGCCAGTCATGCGTGCAAAGAACATTGTCTGTTACACCTTCCTACAACTGCTTGCGGACTTTTGCTTCCGTTGCGGTTTTCATCTTTGCACACAGACTTCCCATCTTTCGCCCTTTATTCCGCTCTTTTCGATTGATGAGCCTTACAAATAGTTAGCACTTTTTACGATTTGGGTTACCATCAGTCTCTTGAGAGGCAGTTAACTCCTTTTGCACTGTGTGTGGATACACAATAAAGCGCGCGAATTCTCAGAAAATTCTGCTCTGTCAGATACTTACCAAACATATCTATAAACTAACAAGGCCGACAGAGTTTGGTGTTGAAAATATTATTTTAATTCTGTTCGCGATTTCATTTAATAAGCAGCTGGTCATTCTGACTTCAAATTATCACTTTATTTGGTAACCCTAGCAGAAGTTTTATGTGCTCATATGTTCCTTCTGCTCTATTCGTGTGAGAACTAAATAAATGCAGACTTTTCCAACAAACACGTACACACACACATGAATTTACTCGCTTCGTCTGGATTGATTGTTGACCACAAAATTTATGAACACGTCGATTCGAAGAGGTAGAAGATCATGAAGTCATTTACGACAAATTGATCGGGATGTTGACACACATGCCCACACATTTGAGAGAGTTTATAATTTTAAATATGTACAATTTTGAACGCCATGGGATGTGGGTAGTCCGTGGCTATTTGTGGTTGTTTTCCTTTTTTCCATAGTGATAAATGTGGGACTTTTTAAGAAAAGAGCTCCAGTATGAATTTTTTCTTCACTATAGTCTAGTCTTACTTACATATCTCTTCCGCGTTTTAAATAGGGTGTCAGGCTCATTTTTTTAATTCATCATATGCCTCATGGTTTTATTCAAAAATTGGAAGACCATCAACGATAAATAATTTTCTTGGTGGAAGCTTGTCACTGCGTGTCGAGGACTGACAGGGATTAGAAATACTTTTTCTTTTCCCCATATTAATTTATAAGTATGTAGGTAGTTGGGCTTGAAACCAGGACTTATTTTTAGTATACCAAGCAAAGATAAACTTAGATGACAGGACTGATGTGGAAGAACATCACCATCATCGTCAGGCAGCGTTGAGGCTCAGGGTGAGCTTTAACTTCAATCAGAGTTTTTTATGTGCATCTTTTTCAGGCCATTAATGGCTTGGTCTAGCCAGCACACTTTTGGGCGTCCTTGCGCTTTCGAAAACAGCGAATTAAAAGTGGAAGAATATGCATATCCTTATAAGGAAGTAATATTAAAAAGAGCTGATCACACTGATCCGTGCAAAGTATCACGAAATTATTGAGGAGGTGTTCAAAAAGCATGGATTTTTTTAATTTACAAAGAAGTGCTCTGGTAATTGGCATCTCCAACAACAAGTTATTGTACAGTCAGGGATGGTAAGCCGATATCGGCCAAATCAATCGAAACCTGGCACATCTATGTTCGAGGCTATAGGGTCATATGTAAGAGGTAAAGAGATTGCTAAGGCATAGGCTACGGCTGCATTCCTTGTTGAATCCAATGCAAAGATACTAAGGAAACAGTTCCTTGGGTAATCTAGAGAGAACTATAAGTATATTTGCAATTCAAAAATATGACGAAAACTAGATAAAAAATCTATGAATTGGCTTAACTATAAATTGGCATGAACGCACAGCAGAAAAAGAACCACACAGGTGGAAAAAGGAAGAGGGGTATTAGGATTAGAGAATGCCAACTAACAGTGGCTAATTACTTTTGTATTAACCCCTCACAACGGACACATTTCGTGGTCTAAGTGGCATCGTTGTCTCTATGTGCCACGCGGCTACCAAACCTAACCTAACCGCTGAAAGCTACTGATGAATTTCATCAGATGTGTGATGTTTAAACTCGCAACATCCGCAGGTGAAGCAAAAAAGTGAAAGTCCAGATGTCTAAATCTTAACCCGACGAGAGCAGGGCAGGTGAGAAGAAGGTGCTGATATGATTCCACTTCATCTTTCACACAACTTCTGCAGAAAGGATTTAAAGCAATCTCAAATTTTACCTCATAGATACCTAACGTACAATGCCCGGTACGGACACCTACCACATTCGAGAGCTGCGGATTTGTTAGCCTTAGAAGTTCCCTCGAGCGCCCCCGATCTATCAGTGTCCAGAAGTATCTCGCGACTTTGGACGTTTGCGCAGTAATCCAGATTCTAAAGGGGCAATGCCAAATCTGTAAGAGATTTCCAATTGTTCTATGGCCAGCAAAAGCTGGTAGAACTAAGTCCGAAGCGAAGGCAAGTCCAGGAGTTTCGTGACAATAGAGGGCCACATAGGTTCCAGAAGGAAGTGTATCAAAATTGTGCTTTACACTTTGGGACAATGGGCACATGAGACGTGTACTTAGGCGCACTACTATCAACCAACGAAACGATTCTGAAATACAGATCTGCAGTATATCGAGAAATTGTCGCAGATTTTAGGTTAGAACTGAGAAATATTTAATGCGTGGCGCTGATTTTAGTTCCCAGCAAGTAAAAACATTTGATGTGTGTTTCTTTTAAATTGAAGTATAGCTTAGAATGCATCTACAGATATTCTAAGAATTCTTCAGCTAATATTTTCAACTACCTCAGGCATTTCTCTTTTTGCATTTCTCTTCTTTCAGCTTGAAGTTACCTCTGCGCCGACTGCGTTCGATTCTCTTCGCTCGGCTTCGTTGGCAGTGCGCGCCGGAAAAGAATGAATTGTGGCCAGCAAAAAGTCATGTACGTTAACAACAGTTGCCGAGATAGTGGCCAGAGCAGTGGCGGCAGAAGTGGGAGCAGCGCAGTGGAGCAAACTACTTTCTTCTTTTGAACTCTTCTTAAAAGCTTGAGCAGCGGAAGCGCTTCGACTCAGTAGTAAAAATGAACGCGTCGCGTTAAGATCGCCTCGATCGCTGCTCAATCCTCTAACGAAGAATTTTTAAGACTTATGGAGAAAAAAATTGTAGATGCGCAGAACAGAACAATTGTTGTTGGTCGTTAAAAGAGTTTTTATGACGGCAAGAAAATCGCCTTAAAGCAGCCACAAAATAAGCAAAGAAAAGAACAAAGCCTAGATGAGTTTGCGGTTTGCTTAGAAGTGAGTGTTTACGTGTGTGTGTGTGTTTATGTGCGTGGTTATGTTAATGTGCAACACCAGCGTGCAACACAACGCACATAAAAAGTTCAACTAAGTGTGCAGCGGCAACAAATTGCAGCGCAAAGGTATTAAATACAGAAAAATGTGTAAAGTAAAAAAGTGGCTTTTGAACAAAATTATGGGTGTAGAGAAATTGCTGAAGGAATTTTCAATGTGAAATGTGTGTGTGACTGCAGTCAAGCACCGATTCAGAGTAACGAGAAATTCTAGGAAAAACCAACACTCAACACTTTAGATTAATTAACAACCTTAACGATGTTCTATGTTGTTGTATTACAATTTGCCGATATGCAACACAGCCGAGTAGCGTAAAATTTTGCAAAAACCTCAAATGGAGCAAATGCTCTACAAAGATAAAACGACTATGCGCTGTGGTCCACCTTTCGGCCAATTTCCATTTTGCGCGAGTCAGTTAGAACTTGCAACTTGGCGGTGCTCGTAAATGAATGGCCTGGACGGTAACCGACAATCAACTGGTGTTGCCATAAATTGGCTTTAGCAGCCGCTAGAGCGAAAATGCTTCCTTATTTCCCTTTAAGTGGGTATTTTCCGCCATGGCTGCTGTATAGTACGCGCTTGTGGCGTTAGGGGCTGCAGCCGAGCGAAGAATTAACGCGCGCATGCGCCGCCAGCAACAGAACAGCCATAGTCGTAAAAGCTTTGTGAGCAGCGGCAGCAACTTCAGTCAACCGAGTAGCCGATAATGTTTAATATGACAGTTTTTGTTTTTGGTTTTATTTTATTTTTTTTAATTTTCTACAGATTTGATGACCGCTGAGAGGAACATTTTGCTTGCATTTCGTATCTTTGGTGGCGGCGAGCGCAACTGTGGCAAACCGCAAGTATCTCTGCAGCTGCAGTTGCTGCCGCTTTGTTTTCGCTTGTGTTGTTTTTTCTGCCGTTGCTGCACCATTCTGTGTTGTGGTTGACTCAAGCTTTTTGTTGTCGTTTTTGTATGCTTTTGCGTATTCAGTTACTCTTTTTCTATCATCCACATTTTTTCGCTCCTGCGATTTAACTACCGTTGCGTTTGCGCAGAATCCACCGTACAACAACCAGTGTCTGCACTCTGCGCTGCTGTAGAAATTTCCGCTGTGTAGCACTTTGCCAGTGGCCAGCAGCCGGCGTGCATCCATTTTGGTCACTGCATATCTAAGGTTGGTTGGTATTCTGTTCAGTAAGCAGTGAAGCAGAGTTGTTGTTCCTGTTGCGAATAAAATATTGTGCGCCGTAGTTTCCTCTGAAGTGCCCAGGCTGTGTTTTTGGTTTCGTGTTTTTTTTTTTTTTGCTTAGTTGGTTGCCCATTTTTCTTGTAGCAATCAGTCTTCACTGTACCGCAACAAGAACCACAACAACGGTACTATAATGTACGAGCATGCAGCTACAGCCTTAAGCAGCAGCAGAAAAATAAGATAAGTAATAAAAAATAAAAAATAAAATAAGAACCAACTGACTTGAAATAACAGCACAACCTTGTCATCATCCGTTGGATTATGTCGTCACTGGCGAGTTAACGGTTTCATTTACAATGTCGCTGACACTTTGTGAGACGTACAATGCCAACAGCAGCAGCAACAGTAACACAGAGTAGATACCAATAAAAAAAATAAAACCTTAACTACAAAAAGGGGCAAAATGCACAACTCAAGCAGCGGTTCACAGTTGGATGCTGTAGCAGGCAACTGGCGGTGTTCTTTTTAATACGCATTCGTGTACTTGTAAATGCACTTACAGACAGGCGCACTAGAGCTATTTTGTAGCTGGTGTAAATATGTTAGATTTCCTTCGGGGAGTAAGCGCCTCGTTACCGTACGTGCAACAATGGTGGCGCAACTTATTCCAATTTTCTCTCACCTTCACATCAACTTTTGCTTAATTGGCATGATTTTTGTTATTCACCGAATAAGAGACTAACTAATCGATCCATAAATAAATAAAATAGAAACAACTAAAAGAAGATATGATACTAAGATGTTCAATAAGTTTTGCGGTTAGATAAAAAAAATAGAATTCTATGGCTTGAAATAAACTTTTTTTCAATATAGTCTCCCTGAACATTAATACACGAGCACATCCAACGAGATTCCAATTTATGAATTCCATTCCTCAAATGAGAATCTGTAAGGGCTGCAAAATAGGCTTCCACAGCTGCAATGACCTCATCATTTGATGAAAAACGCTTTCCACACATGAATTTTTCTAGGTCTGGAAACAGATGGAAGTCGCTAGGGCCAAATTCAGTGAATACAGTAGATGCTCCAACAAATCGAACTTTAATTCATGGATTTTAGCCATTGCGGCACCCATTGTGCACACAGCTTCAGTCAAAATTTTGCCTACACTGCCCAATGGCTTCACTAAATCTCTTTCAGTCACTCGACGATTTTACAATACGTTATCCACGTTATATTTTCTAAGATTTCTGGTGTTGTTGCTGATTTTGGACGCCCTTGCCTTAACTACATTTAAATTTAGCAATCCATCTTTCTACTGTACTAATTGACGGCGAAAAGGCTTTATACGCTTTCTACATTCGTTCATCAATTTCCTTTACTTTTGAACCTTCCAAAAAAAATTCAATCCGCACGATACTTGATTTTTTCATTGTATAAATTACTGTGCCAGGTCGATACTAAATAGCTTCTAAGCAATGAACGAATTGACAGATTGAAATGAAACTTCACATGCGTTCATATGAAGAGTGTACCAACATAGCAAACAAAATTTAGGGTAGTAGCAACGTCCTCTCTTATCGAACCGTGAACAACCTAGTATTCTCCGGCATCTTATTTAAATCAAAACCAACCAGACGCACCTCGCCGAAATATGTAAAATTGCGGTTGATTGTAATCGGCTGGAAACCAGACGTAAACTACTGCTCCAGCGAACTATGCCACTTATCACCTAAAAATAAAAATAAAAATAAAAATAAATAATTGGCGCGTACACTTCTGTTAGGTGTTTGGCCGAGCTCCTCCTCCTATTTGTGGTGTGCGTCTTGATGTTATTCCACAAATGGAGGGACCTACAGTTTCAAGCCGACTCCGAACGGCAGATATTTTTTTATGAGGAGCTCTTTCATGGCACTTATCACCTACTCTGAGGTAATATGCAGTAAAATAGAATCAGTATCTTTGAAAAAAGTTAATATACTTAGCATTTAACAATGCTGCACGTTTCGTAAAGGGTTTTTTAATAAGAGGTGTTATTTTGATATTCAAAGAAAAATTCTATTTTTTAATATAAATGATCGGTTGTTTATTTCATTATAAAG
Organism: Anastrepha obliqua; assembly: GCF_027943255.1. Classification (NCBI taxonomy): domain Eukaryota; kingdom Metazoa; phylum Arthropoda; class Insecta; order Diptera; family Tephritidae; genus Anastrepha; species Anastrepha obliqua. The sequence continues at coordinate 126,146,499 of NC_072896.1, read as the reverse complement.
GGGAAGGGATGCCGTTAATAGTAGAAAATATCATCAGGCAAATGACCACCACGACCACGCTTACAGGACAATATCCTTTTCATGAAATTTTCCATAATCGAATTGCAAAGTGGCTGCCCTATGTGCTCGATAGCCTCACGAATTCCATCTTTCAGGTCTTGAATCGACTCTGGGCTGTTGGTGTAGACCTTCTCTTTCACGTGGTCCTACACGAGGTGTTAAATCACAAGATCTTGGTGGCCAATTGTGATCACCTCTTCCATCATCGAGAGATAACACGGTTCGGAAACTTTTCCTGTAAACGGTTAATGGTTTCGTTGCTTGTGTGGCACATAGCGCCGTCTTGTTAATAAACGTTATCCAGATCAATACCATCCAATTCTGGCCATAAAAATCGTTAATCATCTCTCGATAGCACAATCCATTCCCCTGTAACACCTGTTATTGGAACGCCCTTTATATGGGATATGATCATATTCTAATTTGGTCAACTAGAATACTTGGTTGCAGCCTTGAAAATTATATGCCTGCCAGGAATTGTATTTTCATGTGCAAAGTCATAATTTGGAATACACCTACTTATTTATTTGAAATGCCAGATATCAGTAAAAGCACGGAGACACCATAGTCTAGTTATGCCAAAAAACAATTATTTAACCTCCTCTAAGCTATTTTTCATTAACGCCGTCAAAGTCGGGAATTCAATCCCTGAGTCGATAAAGGCTGGACTAGACAGATTCAACTACAAAACACACATATATATATGTATAACTATATTTAAAAGATTCAGGATATCAAGACGTTACGCTTTCTTTTTTCTTCTGGTACTCAGTCTCATTTTATCTTTCACTATATTTTCTACTATACAATTTTAATGTAATTTATATTTAAGTTAATTAGGCTGGATGTTGCATCGTTGACATGATTTTTTAGTCACTGTTCTTTAGATATTGTTTTCGTTAGCAAATTGTTTCGTTAACTCAATCACAGCTGGTATGCCAAGATCACGATGGACGTCGCTATTGTCGCTATAATATGGCGCGTTTACGATTCTGTTTTGCAGACTTTAGATAGAGGTGATGTATTTTTGGTTGGCGCCTCTCCAGAATTGTATACCGTAGGTCCGAGCCGGTCTTAGTGTTTGTAAATAAGTAATTTGTTGCGGATTGATAAGCTGGAGCGCCCAACAATAAGTTGATACAGCTGATTTAATTTCAGGTCAAGTCTTCTCGTTTTTTCTTTGCATAAACTTTCCAGCGCAGTTTAGCATTAAGTGTTATGCCATTTGGCTTCGTCGACGCATGGGATTATCGATGCATCGATGAAGATTTACTTGCAAATTGCGTTTTTTAGGAAAACAGTATATTGGCGGACTTGCTTTAGTTTATCTTTATTCTCCATTACTTAGCTTTTCGGTGCGTTTTCGATTGTGTTATCGACTGCAAATGTGACAGTGGTATCCGCAAATGTTGCAGTTACTTGCTGATTTGCAGGTAGTACGTCGTGGGTATACAGAAGATATAGCAGAGTGCCCAAAATACTTCAATGTGGAACGCCTGCGTTTAGATTTTTTAAAGACGAATTCGCCTTTTTGTGTTTTACGCAAAAGTATCTATCATTAAGATATGATTAGTGCACTTCGCAGTGTTGTATTTGCAGCATGGACTCGTGCTTTTGGAGGAGCCCTTTATGCCATACTTTGCCGGCTCAACATACTTTCTATGACGCTTACGACTCTATGCATTTGATCGAGTGTTGAATGATGTTTTCTGAAACCAAATTGATGAATGGGAATCAGATGTTTATTTTCAATGAGTGACTGTAGACGTTTTAAAAGTATTTTTTCAAAAAGCTTCAACATTATTGGTAACGGAGATATTGACCTTTAAGAGAACACTTCCCTGGGTGATTTACCAGGCTTAGGTACCATTCTAGCTTCGGCGAATTTCCAATGTAAAGGTATGCACCTGAAGCTGAGGCACTGTTAAATAAGCAAGTTTTTGGCATATTACGAAAGACTTCAGCCATGATGCGATATGATACAAAAAATAGCAAGTGTCCGACAATGGACAATGGAACAGAAATTTTATAGAGGTTAATTTCATTTATGTGTATTGAAAAATTGCTTTCGTCAAGCTCTCCCACCAATTTTTTGTCTTTGGTGTATTAAGAGACTTACACTAAAATTTTACGATATATACTTTTTTGCAACATTTCAACTGTTTGTATCCCGCAGTTATAAATATTTTTTACCTTTTCTAGGAAAATAAACACAAAAATCCATCTACTGAGGGGATAGAGAGTTTAAATGATTTCACAAAAATACTTTCTCATCTTTTTACATAGACCTGCTGAACATATAATGTACCTAAAACGTAAGGATTAAATTGGATGAAAACTTTGACACTCCCCAAAATGGAATCCCCATGTAAACTTTCAAATCGCCAATACTCGCATATTTTTTTCTTTGGCCCCCCTACCGGAAACCATTGCCGCAAGCTGGTTATTTTGGAAAAAGTATGGCTTTTTGCCATAAAGTGCGATTGTTTGTGTATAATCAGAATAAATATTTATAGCATATTTCGCATTTGTTGGTGAACGAATACTTCTTTGAATAACAGCAACAATTTCGCGCTGCTTTCAAATTGCAATGTTTGCACCTCTACTTAAGACACTTGTGAACTGCACAACGTAAGCGAAAATATCGCATATTTACTTACATACACATGCATGCACACATACGATTACACTGTCACCTCATGCAACACGACCATTCTGGCTAATCTATAGAGGCGATTTGCATATTTATTTGGCAGAAGCCTGTGCGGGCCGGTGCGCCTCTCTCTCTCGCTGCACGCCTTTTATCTCCTTTGCTATTCTGTACGAGTGCGGCTATACTTTGACTCCGGCTATATGCCACTCATGTTGCTGCAACAATCAAATAACAGGCATTCGACTTGTGCGATTTTGTATTTGCCTTTTTCATTTGTACGATGCCTCTGCCTGTCTGCTCGCCAGTTTATTGTCCATGTGCTGTTGTTTTCATTCTGATGAAAAATCGTGCCTGTTAGTCGCTGCTTTTCGGTTTTTATTGCGATGCCTTCTCATTTTACTATCACGTCTATTACGTCTCCCTCGGACTGGGCAGCAAACAAAAAATACCACTAGTCGTTAGCCACAAAGCGGCGACCGCAAATGCATCATCGAAAAGCAGCTAAGACAGCTGCCCGGGCAAAGACTGGGACAGTGACAGTGGCAGTGGCAGCGGCGCTAGCAGCGATATTTGCATCTTCGGCAATAGCTTTTGCTAGTAAACAGGATAATGCTGAGCACGTTCTTAATGAAAGTGGTATTGACAACAGGCACCAGAGTGGCAACAGCGAGTGCGAGCGTATGCCGCGCCAACGTCAATGTGGCATTGGTAATGACAATGGCAGTGGATATGTGTTTGCGTCCAAGTACGGCTTTGGCTTTGACTCAGACTCAGACTTCTGCTGCAAAGGTGCTATTCCCACCTCGTCATGCTGCTTTGGCCACTGATGATGTCCGGTTTCTATTTTGCTGTCACATTTGCATTTATTGTATCGCCGCCGCTGCTGTTGCCAATTCTTGTTTCAATTCAGCCGACTGACGCTGATGATGATGGTAGTTATGGCGCGTTGGCCAGTTGCCAAGAATCATTATGTTTCATGCAACAAGCGCGATAACTGGGTCTTTTTTTATTACTCTTAATTGTCTAGTTTCTCCAAAACATAATCAGAACTGCTATTTATCTCCATTTCATTTGTAGGATATTGGGTTAAAATTGTTGCTGGCCTATTTTTGTGCCATATGTTGGTTTGCTGTCGCATTTGCGTGCCACAATTCACTTACTAGGCATCAGAGGCGGTTGATCAGTTGGACGTCAATGCGATTTGTCACAGACATGCAAGAATATGCGGCGGTGTGCATCAACTCTTGCTTATCCATTTTGGTTATGTGGAGCGAAACGTGAGTCTCTAGCGGGAAACTCGTTTCTGCAAAGAAAACATGAGTGATTACAGTTGAATAGAAATTAGCATTCACATTGATTACATTGACGTTTTTCGCTTGCTTTGAAGCAAATTTTTATTTGAATAGTTACTCCTTCATTAATTTCAAAGCCTAATTCAATTTAGTTTCCGTAATTGCACGCCTCATACAAATTGTGCAACAAAGCTAGAAAAAAATAAAATAAAATATATTAAAAATAAGAAATTTCTTACAATTTTATTCAAAATAGTGTTCTTCCGACTTAAAACACCAATCTGCATGACCTAGGAACATATCAAGTGAGTGTTTTTGGATTCCTCCTGAATGTCCTGAATGGGTTCTACATTTATAAAACTCGTTATCCTTATCTGCAAATACATTTTTTCATAAAGAATAAAATTGTAAAATGATATAATGGTAAAGAGTTAACATGCAATTTTCAGTTAAAAAAGAAGTCCGGTAAAAGTTTCCATCGTTGAACTAACTCATTGTCGTGCAAAAGCGCCAGCTATCATCTGAGCGACATGTGGTACAGTTTAAATAAATATGTATTTATTCCTTTCGCTCCACAGTGAACAACAAGACTCTTAAATCTATCTCTTTTCAACGGCATTCCTTTTATTTCGTTCCAGTTCTATTCTCTTAATATTATTTCCTTTTCTAGCTGTCTTCTCCTTCTGCGTTATCCTTGTGGGTTCTATTCAATGGCTTGCCTCGTAATACCTTGAGCAGATTTTCTAGGCGTATGACCGATCCAATTCCATTTTCTTTTCAGAATATTTTTGATTTTGAAGAGCGAATGCTTAGTCACAAACGCAGCCTGTCGTTGGATATATAAGTAGTTTCTGGTCACCTTAGTATATGCCTGAGGCAACGATTTGTAAAAGATTGCATGTGTTGTATTACTCGAAGTGCAGCATTCCATGTTACGCATCTGTATAGTAAAACGGATATGACATTGAATTAAATATTCTTAGTTTAGTGCCATGCGGCAGGAATGAGGAGCTTCAGATGTTTTTTCAATTGCCAGAGGTGGTGTCCTTTCGCCTCTACTTTGGCGAGGTTGGGGTTAAGGCAGCTGCATACGCCGTTGGCATGGTCTTATGGTACCTAATGGACCGTTTCCGTCTGTCATGGCTGACCGCTTTCATCGAAAGTTATGTATCTTTGAGTCATAGTTGACTCCAAACCCCATTGGTTGTACTTTGGATGTACAATATTTACATCGTATTTACCTGTATTTGTCAGGAAAAAGTCTTGGCGATCCTGAGGCATACAAAATGCTTAGGGAACACAAGAGCGAGGGAGATATTAAAATTATATATTATTTCCGATATTCAAGCCACGATCAAGGCACTGACGATGCCGTGTTGGAGATCCAAACTGGTCAACTCCTGTAAAAAGGAGATCTCATCTCTTGGGTGTGCGGGTAACACTTCTTTCTCTGATCTGGGTTTCAGCAGGGCAAATGAAATTGCTGATGAGCTTGCAGGAAAGGGTCAACTGAATTGGTCTCAGAGACCTCCTACCCGGTCATCCGCGACCCCCTGACTGTTGTTAAAGGGGAATTGGACAACTTATTTCATATGAAAGTGCAGAAGAGATGGCGTTCTATTATTTTATGTGCTATTTCGAAAACCCTCGGCCACAGTACAATAGATGCGGGACACAGAAAGTGGAGGGGACACCACGCCATTCTATTTCCAAACTCGTAGCTGTGTGGCCGTCAACATTGGATGGTCGGCACACAAGCAAAAAAAATGGGGTTACGATTTAATCCCCACTGTAAATTTCCGGATTTGGCAGCTAAACGATTAAGGTCAATGGGTGCTTCTTTCTTAGACATTCTAGGGCAGTGTGTCAAACTAAATTCCATCAATTTTCTCCATTATATCAACAGCTTTGGCTGGCTGTAGATATTTGCCTGTTGAAGTTCCCATAATTGTATCAGAACGGCGCTGTAGTGCTACTTGGAGAGTGAAATACTTGTACTTTAACTATTTCACCTACCTACCTAAAGGTGCCAAACCTAAGTAACGACAAAAAGAGAGAGAAGAAAATTATATGCCTGACTCGTTTTTGAAATTTTGCTACTTGAAAACCGAACGAACTATGCTGTTACTTTCAAATATGAAATTGTGATAGTACTTCAGTAAATGATCTTGACTTCTCATTCATGGAATTACCAATGAACGAGAATAAATTTCACAAATAATTTCACGACTTTCTTTTTAGGTAAAAAAATTAATAAACATTTATTAAAGCGCAGATTCAGTTATGAACTAAACTCAATACACTTAATATCAAGTAAGATAAATATAAACTTACCGTACCCAAACTACATAATTATCTAAAAAACAACAACTCTAAGAGTTCTCCAATAAATAATACCACTAAACTTTAAAAATATTGCATTTTACTCCTGTATCGATTTTTCACTTCCTTTTGCATTGATTCTTTTCCCATTGCCATTCAACAAATCCGCCAATATTAAATTAGCGTAAATAGCGTAAATGCTCACGTTTCTCAATATTTATCACATAATCTGTATAAAACGGGCGTTTGGATGCTTCGAATTTCACATGAAAAACCGCACTGCGCAAATCGTATGTAAAACAACAAAAACAAACGATTGGCGATGGATTGTATTGTGCATTTCTTATTGCTTTCGTTGTTGCTGATGCACACGAGCGCGCTCGAACTGTACGTGCAACAACCCGCAATCGCCATCGAGGCTAAAGCACTCGCCAAAGCAATCAAGTTTTTGCTGCTGAATACTCGCACTACCACAAATAAATGACGGCAGACGCTCTGTTCTTATGGCAGACGCTCTGTTCTTATGTGTCGGCTGGCAATAATTGGTATTAAGTAACCTAAGTACCCGCCATTACAAGCAGGCAGTGCAATCTGGATGTCACTAAGCGGAGTCTGAAGAGGCGTCGCATACATTGGGGTACGTTTTGTAGCGGTGTGTACGTGGACGGACAGCAAGTGCTGTATGAATGAATGGAGAAACGTTAGCGCACAACAACCACTTGCAGCTGCACTCGTACGAGTGGATGCAACGCAGCACTGGATCTATGAATTGAGCCCCCTTTCGAGCAACATGTGAGCTCAGCCAACTTGTTGCTAGCATTTCACCGTTTGTCCGTCCATTGGTTTGCCTGTCTCTCCAATTGTCTACTAGAGCTCAGCCTCCTCAGCCTGCAGCAATAAAAATAAAATAAACCGTGAAACACAAGGCACTGATTGTTACTCGTGTGCACGTACTGCCCAGTGCATTCACTGCAACGTGTGTCGATAAATTTGAATCAATTTTCAACTTCTCGTTCACTGCTCGCGCATTCGCTGTTGTTGATTTTCTGTTTCCATTTTTTTACACTTTTTTGTTTTTCTTCTTGCTCTACTCGGACCACAACAATGCAATTTCGCGTGGCCACAGAAATGAAGAATTACTCACCAACAAAGGCACAATAATCGTTTTGTATTTATTGTTGTATAAGTATATTTGGTCATTCCAGGCTTCTGGACCAGTCTAACAAATGTCTATGTGTTTTTTTAATAGGCTCAAGCATTAAGACTTACTATGTGACTAAGCGGCTAGGTACAGTCTGTGCAGCGAGAGAACCAGAGAACCAGCAGAAAAGTGATGTTGAGGGCGTGCGCATAGAAAAAGAAAATAAATCAAGCAAATAGTTTTGCTTACATGTACACAAGTGCACTGCTTTGGAGTGTGTGGCTTGTGTCATTTCCGATAGTTTCAATGCAGTCCTTCTGGGGAAATGAAAGACTTACGACACGAACTTTAAGTGTATAGTATTTTTTGGGCGAAAAAGTGAATGCTTTCTAAAGCAATGGATTGCACAGAGCCACAAATTTAGTTTTTTATGTTTCACGTGCATATGTATCAGCAGTTAAAAACATAATGCAATATATAGTGAGTGCTATTTTAACAGTTCAAAGCTTATCAAGTTGCTGTTGCTGCAAATGCATGAACAGCTTCGAGCCCGCATGAGATAAGGGACACGTATTGCCTGCGGGTTGTTTGTGAAATAATTAAAATAAAAGTATGTTATGTGGGTTTGGAAAACACATAAGCTTGCATGTACTACATGGCATTGTCTTTCTGGGCTACACTTAAGTACATATGAACAGTTGCGGAATGAAAATAGCAGGAAAAAATACCAAAAAAAAATATAGGATTTTAAAAAAAAAAATGATGCGATCACAAAGTTTTCATTATTTATTAATGAATAATGTTATTTATTATAGATTTTATATTTTAGTTAAAAACCTTAAATTTTACTAAAAGGCGAGAAATTCGTACAAATCCTTGGCGTAAAATTTTTGGGCAAATGGTTTAAAATTGTTTTATGGTTGATCTTTAACTCCTGGTACTCTTACGACTACTAACGAGCCGGTCAACTTCAATTTCTGTGACTTTATTGGCATTTTCGAAGATGCGCCTGACTTTGCAAGGTGCGTCTTTAACATCAAAATAGCCTAAACAAAATCGACGACACCAAATTTTCACGTATTTAGCTGTAACAGTATTCGCCTTTATCAAAGAAAATCTGTAAGATGTGGCGAATTTTCTCTTTGTTGACTTCGATTGTTAGCACCCGCTAACTCACAACTGAATGGAACAAAACAAAAAACCAACAAACGAATTGTTTTAGTGTAAAATGTCACCTTGGCAATGAGCACAAACTGAAAATTGTTGGAGCCATCTATCTAGAAAGTAATGGAATTATTTTTCCCCAGATTAATGCTTGGCATTGAAACTTTTTTTTTGTGTAGGAAGTATAGAGAAAAAATAAATGACTTCAAAATATTTTTTAAGGGTACTGCTATTTTCATGTTAACGGTTGTGCATAAGAAGTTGCAAATGAATGCATAAAAAATTTACCTATCCACCACCCTCAAAAATTTTTAGCACACGAACACTCAAATCATCACCAGAGGTAAGCACTTGTATGAGTAAAAAACTACTGAATGACACAGGAGGCAATAGAAAAATTTTGCCAAATTAAGATATTTAACCCTAGAACACACACCCAGAAAATACCACGTAAACACACACCCGGGATACGTTTGTACCCGGGACCTTATTTTGCGGTTTTTTAATGCTTATTCAACCGATTTCTATGATTTTTTTTTTGAAATGTATATTTTAATATATAACAAGTATTTTGTCTTTTGTTTCATTCGAATATTTGTACTGGTTCCAGCGATATGGGCAAATAAAGTCAGGACATGCAACAGTGGATTTTTGTTTTTGTTGTTGTCCTGATAAATGCAAAACAAAATAATATAATGTATAATAATATACTTGTAGAATAACAACGAATACACATTTTGGTTTTTATTTCATTGAAATATTCTACCTGGTTCAAAAGATATGTGCAAAAAGGTCGCGCAAGGTATGGGTACGTAGGTAGCAAATACACTGGTATAACTGGTTTTTGTATTTTATATGCAGCTGCAAGGGTTGTTTTCACACGAGGTGTTGTTATAAATGCTGCCTGTTGATATTTTCATTATTGTTTTGGTACTCAAAAGTGTAAGAAGTGAAAATATAAGTGAAAATAAATATAACTGAAACTATAAATAACTGGATACGAAATGACTTCAAGAAGAAACGAATATTTATCAAGTGCAGCATATAGAAGGTAAAAAATGTAAAATAAGCAACAATGTAAATATATACTAATTTTTTTTATTATGCAGGCTAACTGAGGAACAGCGAGAATCATATATACAATCATTATTTGATGAAATTTGTGACGATGACGCTCCCTATGACTTTGACTCAGAAGATGAAGAAGAAATTCAATTCAATGACATTGAAATTGCTGATGACGATGCTGAAGTTTCGCAAAGTGCCGCAGAAGTATTACCTGATTGTGCGGACTATGAGGATGATGAAGAAGAAGAAGTAGAAGAAAATAATGAATTACCTGCTAGTGGCGAAAAATTTGTTGCACGTGATGGTACTGAGTGGATGAAAGAACCAAATGTAAGTCGTCAGGTACTCAGACAAAATATTATAAGAGAACGTTCTGGACCAGCTAGATGCACTGAAATGTTGTCAATAGAGCAAACATTCAAATGTTTCATGAACGTTGAAATGGCTGATATAGTTATGCGCCACACAAATAAGTTAGCAAAAGAAACTTATAATGCTTACAACAATGCGCATCCAAACACAACTCCTAAGTCATGGACGCCTGTGTCAATAACATAGCAATGGAGAACATGTTCGAGATTTATGGAGCGTCAAAAACTATCCTTTATATCGCGCCACAATGGGATTTAACCGTTTCTGTTCGACATTGCGGTTCCTAAGATTTGACGATAAAAACACTCGTGCAACACGCTTACTAACTGATAAAGCAGCACCGATCAGTGAGTTGTGGACGATGATGAACAATAATCTTGCTGCACATTACAAGCCTAGCTCATGCTTGACGATTGATGAACAATTATTTCCTTACCGTGGACGCACACGGTTTACGCAGTACGTACCGTCAACACCTGCTAAATATGGTGTCAAGGTTTGGTGGATTTGCGTTTTGCCACAAATGCATATCCCCTGCATGGACAAATATATACTGGCCAAGCAGAAACTGGTAGGGAAACGAACCAAGGCGAACGAGTGGTGAAGGATTTGTCTGCCAAATACCAAGGAAGTGGCCGAAACATTACAATGGACAATTTTTTTACGACCTTGCCAGTTGCAGAACTGCTTCTCACCTGGAAACTCACGATCGTTGGAACTTTGCGCAAAAACAAATCATATATTTCTTAAGAAATGAAGCAGAACAAAAACAGGACAATTGGTTCAACGACATTTGGCTTCAAAAATAATGTGACAATGTGCTCTTATGTTCCCAAAAAAAATAAAGCAGTAATTTTGCTTTCGACCCTGCATAATGATGCTGAAATAGCTGACAGTGGGAAACCTGAAATAATTGAATGTTATAATCGTACCAAAGGTGGTGTTGAATGGACCAAATGTTTGCGGAATATCCAACACAAAGACAAACAAAACGATGGCCACTAGCGATGTTCTTCAACATGTTGGACAGTACAGCTCTTGCAGCCTACATTGTCTACGATTTGAATAACCCTATGTTGCCTTGGAGAACAAACAACAAGCGTAAGCAGATCCTGCGCAGCTTGGCTGAAGCATTGTGTATGCCCATTATTGAAGCCAGAGCCATAAGTCGTCAAGTGACGCGAAATTTTTCGACTAAAATTGCTATTCAAGCATATTTCAACCTACCGATGGAATCAATGGTGTCAACAGCAGCATCAACATCTGCCGCAGCGCGCACGCCAAAACCTGTGTCCGGATCTTGCTATTTATGTTACGCACAAGAGGAAAAACGCCGTAGAAAAACCAGAAAGCTGTGCGCCAAATGTAAGAAGCCAATGTGTCTTGAACATTCGGTCACATCAACAAATTGCTCTATTTGCCATGATTTTCCTTAGATATAAGATGCATTTTTATAATTTTTATAATAAAAGTCAATAATATAATGTGTGAAATGAATATTTTTAATTTTTCAAATAAAAAAATAATATAAAAAATGTTTTTTTTTATTATTATGAGGATTTTTCTATTGGGGTACAAACGTATCCCGGGTGTGTGTTTACGTATATAATGTGTTTGGAAGGCTGTAGCTCCTGAACCAATGGTCCGATCTGGTTCAAATTTTGAATTTGAACTCAAAACTAAATAATCTTCCTAGATCCGAAGGTATAGAGGTATAGCGGTTCAAAAGTTACAACACTTCAAAGTTGAAGTGGATACATTTGTACCCGGGTGTGTGTTCTAGGGTTAATGGCCTCCTTAAAAACATTTTATTTAGGCTTTTTAATTCTTGCATACTTCATGTTCACATGAGTTCAATCCCAACATAATTTTTTTCCAACTAACCCCAGAAAATATCTCACCATCCATCTTGACAGCAAAGTTACATGACAAACCCATAATTTCCCCAAACGGAAGGCTCTAGGCATAAAACCCAAAAGCCCATATTGATTATTACATTGAAATTTCTATGTTTCTCTCAAAAGTAAGTTCTCACTTTACTCAGCTACCCTGAAACCAATATGAATGCCAATTTTGGGGCACTTCACCTAACTCTAACATCGAAATACTTCAAAGGCTAATGGCTCAATGGCTAATGATTTTCAGTGCGACTTTGCTCCAAATTCGTATTCCATTAGCTATAATGGGTCTAAATCGATTTTTCGAAACATTAAGGGAGCTTTGCAGAAGACTTTATGTAGAATGGTATTTTCCTTCTTTGCAAAGTCAAGAGGCCATAATTTTCAAAAAATTAAAATTTAAATATTTGATAGGCATACCAAGGCATCGCATACAAGGTTTTAGCGAGCGATTTATGCGAAAAGCTGAAGCTCACTAGCAATAAACTGATTGCGCCTCATTAATCTTTCACAATCATCGACTGGACTGATAGATATTCGCAATGCGTTTTGTCTTGAAAAAAATAGTGAACAGAGAATAGCCGGCAAAATCTTTGCCGATTTTAAATCTGCTTTCTACCGCACGAAAAGGGATTGCCAATTTGTAATAATAACTGAACTGGACATCCTCTTAAAGATAATTTAGCTTCGTAAATCTAATATTTTTTTTTTATGGTAATTTTCACTGTAGATTTTTAAAATATAAATAAATTGACGCTAAGCACTACTAGCAACTCTCACATAATTGGAAACAACCTCTCCGAACTAATTCACACAGAGTGGCTCCTTATCGTGTGACTTCTTCAACCTGATGCTGTAAGAGATCTTCAAGCCACAGAACTGAATCGTCCAGCAGCATTGTCTATAAGAACGTACAATTGCTAGTGATATTGATCGGTCGGTATTGATATCATGGGCCTTAATAAGCACGCCATTGGCTCTATCTGCTCTAAGCTGGATAAAGGAGCGAAACGAATGGGTCTGATGATGCAGTCAGTAGGGCAGTAGTGGGACTTTTCGACCAATTTTGATGAAAAATGGCTACAGGATACAATTTTCGATCGATGTTAATAGTTAAAAAAAATTTTATAAACCAGAACACCCTTGAATAAATCACTATTATATAAAAAAAGTTATATGTATTCAGTTTTGGAATTTTTTGACGTGATAACGTCTTATAATTCGATTTAACAGGCTGCACGCACGAAAAAATGTGTCGTTACCTTGCTCATATGTAGTTACCTTGCTCATTAGTGTTACCTTGCTCTTTAGTGTTACCTTGCTCATTAGTGTTACCTTGCTCATATGTAGTTACCTTGCTCATATTAGTGTTACCTTGCTCATATGTAGTTACCTTGCTCATATTAGTGTTACCTTGCTCATATGTAGTTACCTTGCTCATTAGTGTTACCTTGCTCATATGTAGTTACCTTGCTCATTGCATTGAATGAACTGCAAGCGAAAGCGCGGAAGGAACGACAAAGCAAACAAAGCAAACGAACGGCAACGTTCGACATCTTGCTCTCCCCTACTTAAGTGAGCGTATATATGTATGTATATGCGCATATGTACATATATAAATTCATGTATTTGTATTGGCATATGCCTTCTTATTGATTATTATTAATTTGATTTACTTGAAGAATTTAAAATAAAACCAAGTTTGTTAATAATACCTGTTGTTTTAATGTTATTATTATTATTTTTTTATTATATCTGAAGGAAAAAATGTATGGTAATATTTACCATATCTATACTAATATTATAAAGAGGAAAACTTTGTTTGTTTGGTTGTAATGAATAGGCTCAAAAACTACTGGACCGATTTTAAAAATTCTTTCACCATTCGAAAGCTACATCACGAGTAACATGGATTATATTTTATTTTGGAAATAGGGCTCGAGATATAGGTCAAAACGTGGACCCGGGTAACCTTCGGATGTGTATGTACAATATGGGTATCAAATGAAAGCTGTTGATAAGTGCTTTAATACGGGGTAATTTTCATACCTATTGATGACTAGGGTCTGGAAATATATGCTAAAACGTGGACCCGCCGTGTCTTTAAACCAAACTTACACACATTGCTAAGTAGGTATTGAAGATGATTTCCGTATAGTTTGAATACCTATTGGTAGATAGGGTCTCGAGATATAGGTCAAAACGTGGACCCGGGTAACCTTCGGATGTGTATGTACAATATGGGTATCAAATGGAAGCTGTTGGTGAATGCTTTAGTTCAGAGTATTTCCATCCGCTCCGTGACTAGGGTCTCGAGATAGAGACCAAAACGTGGACCCTAGAATGTGTTTGTACAATATGGATATCAAATGAAAGCTGTTGATAAGTACTTTAATACGGGGTAGTTTTCATACCTATTGATGACTAGGGTCTCGAAATATATGCCAAAACGTGGACCCGCCGTGTCTTTGAACCGAATTAAACCAAACTTACACACATTGTTAAGTAGGTATTGAATATGATTTCCGTATAGTTTGAATACCTATTGGTAGGTAGGGTCTCGAGATATAGGTCAAAGCGTTGACCCGGGTAACCTTCGGATGTGTATGTACGATATGGGTATCAAATGGAAGCTGTTGGTGAATGCTTTAGTTCAGAGTATTTCCATCCGCTCCCTGACTAGGATCTCGAGATAGAGACCAAAACGTGGACCCTAGAATGTGTTTGTACAATATGGATATCAAATGAAAGCTGTTGATAAGTGCTTTAATAGGGGGTAATTTTCATACCTATTGATGACTAGGGTCTGGAAATATATGCCAAAACGTGGACCCGCCGTGTCTTTGAACCGAATTAAACCAAACTTACACACATTGTTAAGGAGGTATTGAAGATGATTTCCGTATAGTTTGAATACCTATTGGTAGATAGGGTCTCGAGATATAGGTCAAAACGTTGACCCGGGTAACCTTCGGATGTGTATGTACAATATGGGTATCAAATGGAAGCTGTTGGTGAATGCTTTAGTACAGAGTATTTTTCATGCCGCTCCGTGACTGGGGTCTCGAGATATAGGTCAAAACGTGGACCCGGGTAACCTTTGGTTGTGTATGTACAATATGGGTATCAAATGAAAGCTGTTGATAAGTGCTTTAATACGGGGTAATTTGTTATGTTATGTTATGTTATGTTATGTTATGTTATGTTATGTTATGTTATGTTATGTTATGTTATGTTATGTTATGTTATGTTATGTTATGTTATGTTATGTTATGTTATGTTATGTTATGTTATGTTATGTTATGTTATGTTATGTTATGTTATGTTATGTTATGTTATGTTATGTTATGTTATGTTATGTTATGTTATGTTATGTTATGTTATGTTATGTTATGTTATGTTATGTTATGTTATGTTATGTTATGTTATGTTATGTTATGTTATGTTATGTTATGTTATGTTATGTTATGTTATGTTATGTTATGTTATGTTATGTTATGTTATGTTATGTTATGTTATGTTATGTTATGTTATGTTATGTTATGTTATGTTATGTTATGTTATGTTATGTTATGTTATGTTATGTTATGTTATGTTATGTTATGTTATGTTATGTTATATTATGTTATGTTATGTTATGTTATGTTATGTTATGTTATGTTATGTTATGTTATGTTATGTTATGTTATGTTATGTTATGTTATGTTATGTTATGTTATGTTATGTTATGTTAAAGTATATTATGTTATGTTATGTTATGTTATGTTATGTCATGTTATGTTGTGTTGTGTTGTGTTGTGTTGTGTTGTGTTGTGTTGTGTTGTGTTGTGTTATGTCATGTTATGTTATGTTATGTTATGTTATGTTAAAGTATATGTTATGTTAATGTTAACTCATTCTCTATATCCATACAAAATATGTATCAAACAAATAAAATTAAAATTTTCTTTTGAAAAATGCAACCATTCAATCAGTATTTTCTTATGACGTTATCACGTTAAACTATCGTCAGTAAACCGACTTTGCAGACAACCTCTTTTTTTTTATTACAGTTTTAATGAACGGTAATACATCAAAGTAAGTTCACAAATTTCCGACCTCTCTTAAGGGGTGAAATAATCTTCTAACTACCCAAAAACATAAAAATTAACTTCTTCTTGGGGAAACCTAGAATATTCACCTTAACAATTCGAAAAAATGTATATATATTATACGTTTTTGGGGTTGTTGAATCCGAATTCATTGTCCGTTTGTCCTTAAGGAGTCTATCATGGCTCTATATCCCTCAGGGTTAATATATAACCTTGAGATCGGCGAAAATGTTCCTAAGTTAGGCAGAAACTCCTTTCAAATACGAAAGTCACCTTAAAAGTCTCTCATCACGCCCATCATGCACAAGCTGTATGAGCTTTACTGCGTCATAGAAAAAATTTACCGAATAAGAATTATCTGGTGGCTGGATCATGTCGTCCGAATGGATGCAAATGCGCCATATCTGAAATTTTTGTTGCAGTGGGGATGTCAGTAGAGGAAAAGGAAGGCCTGCTTTGCATTGAAAAGATTAGATAAAGAAGAATTCGGCTCATACACATGGTGTGTCCTGCTGGCATATAGTCGCTTTAGCTTCCACAATTCCTCAATGATTCACTAGTGCATTGCCATCTGTACTTCCATGACTTATTGACTTTGAATAGAATACTAAAATTAGCAAAGATTTCGAAAAAAAACTCGCATTACTCCATAACCACAAAATTACATAACTGTCAACAACTGCAGTTTCAAATTTAATTTGTGCTTAAGCCAGTAAGTTCAGTTCCCCAACTAAACATTTATAGTGGTCCGCATAACATGCCTTTTTTCCTGCAACAATAAGAACACCATGAAACGGCTTTACTATCCTGTAACTGTAGCTACAACTCTACACTTATCATGAGATGTTTATTTTTAAATGTACTTTTTTCGCTTCAATTACCTCTTCACTCGTTCGGTTGCTTAATTAGCTACGAACTTTTCTCATCAACATTATGCTAAATGCAGCGCAAATAAACTCGTTAAACGGCAATCACAACGGCGAGAAACTTAAAACCAACAGCAACTAAAATATATAACTTTTTTAACGTCTTTATTGCTTTAGCTGCTTGTAAATATTTATGCGCGCATTGGCGATATTCCAGGAATGAATCTTTATTGCTTAGCGGCAGGTAAACAAAAAAATGTGGAGAATAGTTGAAACCAATTGAGAATCGAGGCTGTTCTTCGAGTTGTTTGGTTAGCGGATTTCAGCATAATTTCGCATTGCTTAGCGTAAATTAGCGGGAATGAGATGCTCCGCTGCCTCTGCCGGCAGACTTGTTGAGCGCACGCACGAGTTCGTTGCTTAAGTCTCTCGGTACCTCTTAAATCACTTCGTGTGTGTGCGCGGTGTGTGTCATGTGAGCCGCAAATAGGAGTTGCGAATAGATTGCACATTTATGTCGAGCTTCCGCTTTTCATTAACAACTCATTCTAAACACACATTCCAATAGCATTTTGACATTATGCGCGAAGCAGTCGACGAGATTGCAGGCAAGCACGCGAGCGGCCACTCACTTGCTAGTCCCACCAGATAGCTCTCCGCTGAAGCTAACGCATTGCCCTTAGTTTCTTTAGTTATTAGTTAATTTGTATTTGTTTTTGGAAATGTTTTTGCTGTTGTTGGCTTGCGCTATTTGCATTGGTATTCCATCACTGGACAGGTGCAATAAACTTAATATTTGCTGGGTGCTTGCAATTGTACCGTTTGTACGAGCATTTTCACTCATTAGTAATGCAAAGTGCCACGTCTTGTGCTTAATTTTTGTTTTTCTGTTTTATCCCACTCCTGTTGCAACGCCTTGCGCCGCTCATTGCATGACTACATATTTACACTCTCTGCTAGTTATGCTGTGGTGCGCTGCTGTGTACGCCACATGAAATGCTGGCTGGGTTAGAGCAGTTTTGAGAGCACCTGAAATTAAAAATGAATGTACGATTAGCTATGCCCCACTGCGAATGGTGTTTTTTGTTGAATTCCTCTGCTGCTTCTTTTTCGAGTTCTGTCAATTGACAGCCGCGGCTCGCTGCTTTGTGCAAATATTACATGGCATTTTCCGATTATTGCGCCAGATGCAGCGATGCAGTTCAACCATTGCACTGTGGGCCAGAGGACGTAGAGTAAATGGCTAAAATGAGAAAAGCAACACCCAATTTGGGTAGAAAATGTATAACATCCTAATATGTATTTCGATGGTGAAAACTTCCGTTTGGTGAAAACATGGGTTTTCCACGTAACTTTGCCAAGATATTTTGTAACGTTAGTTCGGGAGATAATTCTTTTATTGAGCTTAAAGGGTGGGCAAGTTTTTCGATTTAGCTTAAAAGTGACTTGGGAAGATTTTGGCGCGTTTGGTCTAATGCGCCACTCATTCAACCAATGGGTTCTTTTATTATGTCTTTCTTCAGTTATTGGGAGGCCAAATGGGGGTTGGAGTCAATTGTGAGTCAATTGTTTCCTCAGAAGCTGATAGATCGAATGTGTATTGCAAGTATGGGATGGAGTCCATGTTCTTTGCCTTGTTTGACAAAGAAATATCGTTTTTCGAGGTAGGACTTAATAAATGTGTAATAATTTATTGGTAGAGTGTCTTTTATTTTAAAGGGTAAACTATCATGCCAAAGCTTGAGATATATCGAGAAAAGTCGCTGTGCAATATTTTTTTTTGTTCAAATGCTTTGTGTAAGCTGTTTATGAGTCTATCGACTTGTTCGATGGTACTATGTTTTTTCCTGAAACCGAATTGGTGATTTGGGACTATATTTCGGTATTCAATTTTGGTAATCATTCTTTTAAGGAAATGCGATTCCATTGCTTTAGAGGCAATAGGAAATAGGCTGATGCACCGATATGATTCGACTTGTTAGAAATATGAAGCTTTTTAATGGATACGTAAAATTTTATTTATTTTAATTTGGCTTTACATTTTTTTAACTTAAAGAGTAAAAAAAAAATTTATATAATGTCGTTCCACCTTAATGTAAGCAGATATATTTATACAAATTGATTTATAAATTTTCAAATTTTCGATTAAATTTCTTATTAAACTGTCCAAAACGCAATTCTTTGAATTCTAATGAATACTATTAAACAAAATGTAAAAACTAATAAAAGTCATGAAAAATTCCAAAAAAATACTAAAACTAAAAAAAAGTTATATTACATAATCATAAATTGCAAAAAAAGTGCTGCCAGACTGGTACTTAAGGGGGGAAGCTGGTCTAGAATTTTGAAAAAATCGAAAAAATTTTTTTTGTCTTAAAAGGTGCTTTAGGGTCTTGGAAATAATATACCAAATGTGGGATGCCAGCAAAAATGTCTAAATGCCCAAATTTTTCATTCGACGGCAGTGCCTCGCAGGTATGATTTTACAATACTTACAACTTTAAACGCGTTTTTCTCGAAATCACTTTTTTTAAACTGGCCGAAGACATAACTCGAACAAATCTTTACCGATTCTTACGAAATTTTGACAATACATTCGAAATACCTTTCTCCGGAAACGTACGTAGGATTTTTTATTTATATTACATAGTTTTTTTTTAATCAACAATTTTATGTCGTTCTTTATAGTGAAAATTGTAACTTTTTGTTCAAACGTGCACCATTTCGCGAAAAAACCAAATATCGAAAAAATCCTACGTACGTCTCTTTCTGTTGTTATATAGAAACTAAAAAAATTTTATTTTTTGATCCAGGACAAAAATTAAGGAGTTTACGTCTTCGGCAATGGACCCACTAGAAAAAAAGGCGCCTTAGGAGAACTGCTGGACAGCGGCCATTTTGAAATTAATTCAGACGAAAAATTTTGTATTTGTACCATGAAAGCTATATTATTAAACCTATTTCACAGATTTTCGATTGATTCCTTTGTTGAGTCAAAATAAATTCATAAAATATGCCCATTTTTTGCGCTCTAGACCAGCTTCCCCCCTTAAGCCATTTCACCTACCTACAAAAAATTTAAAAAAATGCAAAGCAGTACTAAGTAGAAGTGGCAATCGGTCTTAAAACCAACTCACTGCGGATCCATTGTAATATGAAGAGATACTAAATTATATTGGAGTCTTTCTTCCCATATATCCTGGGTAAATAATACTTTATTTTAATATTTTATATTTTATTTAAATTATTACAATTTTTTTTGCAATTTGTGAGAAAAATCATTTTTTCAAAAATATTTGTTCTACATTTTAAAGCCACCATTTTAAATTTAAAAAAATTGCTAATGTGCTATGTTTTAGGCCTCTATATTCTCAATTTAAAGCAGAAATACAGATTGTTCTTAATTTATGTCAGCCATTTTCAATACGTCATTTTTACTTTCTAAATTTTTACTTCAATTCTTAATCAGTGACTTCAAATTTTTTATTAAATATGTGATTTAAATTAATTTCGAGACTTTCTCCTAGAATTAGGTACACACTTTTGCGCACTCACTTGAGACTTCTGGCCCACAGTGTGTTGGTGTGACATTGTTGCATGCTTTGGTTCGTGCCTGACGCTGTCGACTCCATGCAAGTTCAGTGCTACTGATGTAGCAGTGGTCGTTTGTTTTACCTCTATTTTCCAGCATTTCATTGCTTTGTTGTTCAGTTATTGCAACAACTTTGGCCCACAACACAATGAAGATGTTTGCTCTTATTGCCCCTACTTCGTTCAACCAAGAAAAAGTAATATTTAGACTCTAATTTCCGTTTTATTGTTTTTGCTTAATCTATTGTATTTGCTCTTCGCTAACGGTATTTCTCTTAGCAATCGCTGCACAGTTATTATTTCTTAATGCTCTACAGTTGATGGTCTTGGCGTTGATTTTGTCATTGTATTTCGTTTGTTTATTTTGCTGCAGTGCCTCGAAAGCAGGTGTCTGGTCGCTCGCTTTTTCTAATCTCGTCGCAATTTATGTACAGAAAATCTGAATCAATAATTTATAGAGTAATTATGTTGTTATTAATTACTATGCCACCTTTTACGAGATAATTAATCATAGCCTCTTCAGTCGATTGTATTTAAGTTACTGGAATTACCCCGATTTACATTCGCCCAAGGACTGAAGCTACGGCAACATTATTGAAAAGTTTATGGGGGGAGTAATTTATGATGATACAACAATCACTAATAGCCATAAAAGAGCTAATGATTCTTAAATTTACTTAAAAGACACTAAAGGCGCGAACGATATTAACAAATTATTGGATTTTTAAAAATAATAAATAAATAAAAATAATTAAATAAAAGAAATATTGCAGTAATGCAATTTTTTGGGATTTTCTACTCCAAACAGACTTTTTTGGCGAGTCACCTCAAACAAAGTCGCTGATGGACTAGAACTTTAACATATATTCATCAGCCATAAAATTAGTGATAAGAACTTTTTGGTAGTTCTATAAAAATGGTAATAACTACAATCGAATTTTCTACCGAAGTCCTTTAGCTGTTTATGCTTGAAATTAAAATTAAAAATTGACATTTATTTAAAAACAATAATAATAATAATAATAATAATAATAATAATAATAATAATAATAAGCAACTTATAATTTGACACAACAATTATGAAACAAGCCACATCAAAACAACGGAACCTACATTCATGCTACATAGACTACCAGAAAGCTTTCGACTCCGTGCCACATAGCTGGTTAATCAAAGTGCTTCAAATATACAAAATACACCCAAAACTAATAAACTTTCTACAAAACACAATGAATAAATGGAAAACACAAATAAATCTAATAACATCTTCAGAAACAATAACAACAGAACAAATAGACATAAAAAAAGGAATCTTCCAAGGTGACTCTCTAAGTGCTCTTTGGTTTTGTCTCTGTCTGAACCCTCTTTCCAACACCCTCAACAACACAAGATATGGATACAATATAATACACGAAAAGACTACAAAACACACGATAAACCATCTTCTATACATGGACGACATCAAACTATACGCCTCCACACAAACACACCTAAAATCACTTTTAAAAATAACAGAACAAATAACAAACGATATAAAAATGAGTTTTGGCATCAGTAAATGTAAAGCACAACACATAGAGAAAGGAAAATGGACTGACACACTGACTGAAATGTTAAACGATCAAAACCTTGAAAACATGGAAGAACATGAAACGTACAAGTATCTTGGATTCCAACAAAGTACAAAAATAGACCACACCTCTATTAAAAACCACCTTTCTCTGCAATATAAAAAACGCCTTAACCAGATACTTAAAACACAACTAAATTCCAAAAACCTCTGTAAAGCAATCAACACCTATGCCATACCAATACTCACTTACTCCTTTGGAATAATAAACTGGACCAAAACTGATATTGACAACCTGGAAAGAACAACGAGAAGACAACTTACCAAACATAGAAAACTTCACCCCAACTCATGCACACAAAGACTTACAATACCAAGACTACAAGGAGGAAGAGGATTTATTGATATCCAAAACCTTCACAATAGCCAAATCTCAACATTAAGACAATTTTTCCACACCCACACATCTGATCTACACAAAGCAATAGTCCTTGCAGATAAGCACTACACCCCACTAAACCTACAAAACACTGAAATAACAATCACCCAAACAACTGTTGACGAAAAGAAAACTATTTGGGCACAGAAACAGTTACACGGAAAACACTTACATCTTATGGAAGACCCAAATATTGACAAAATGAATAGCTACACTTGGCTTCAGAGAGGAGAGCTTCATCCTGAAACGGAAGGGTTTATAATTGCCGTTCAAGACCAAGTAATTCTCACCAAAAACTATCAAAAATACATAATCAAAGACCCAAGTATAACTAACGACAAATGTCGAAGATGCCAAATACACCCAGAAACAATAGACCACATAACCGCAGGATGTCAAATTTTAGCAGGCACAGAATATACACTTAGACACAACATAGTTGCAAAAATAATACATCAAGAAATAGCCAATAAACAACATTTACAAGAAAACAAAGATCCATATTACAAATATATCCCTTCAAACATCTTAGACAATGAAGAACATACCCTATACTGGGACACCACAATACACACCGATAAAACTGTAATAAGCAATAGACCGGATATTACTTTAATAAATAAAATAAACAAAATAACATACTTCATAGAAATCAGCACCCCAAATGATACCAACATACACAGAAAATATGTAGAAAAAATTGAAAAATATAGTGAACTAACGCAAGAAATAAAACGAATATGGAAACAAAAAACTGTAAAAACAATTCCATTTGTGATTTCAGCAACTGGAATACTCCACAAAACATTTATTAAAAACTTAAAAGAACTCAACATGAACCCAATTATACATCATAAGATACAAAAAGCAGTCATTTTAAAAACATGCAACATTATTAGAAAACATTGACATAAATAAATAAACACTGACATAAATATTAATAAAATAATACAAAACATAACACACAAAAAAAAGTGCCCACACGACTTGCAGCACGAAACTGCCGTCGTGCTCGGTGAAAATGGACCCCGCCTCGCGCGGTATGCGGGGGGGAGAGTGGCGTGGGAATAATAATAATACTAATAATACAATCGATTTGCTAAAAATATTTTAAGGAATTAAAGAATATTTGCGTTTGTAGATATTTATTGCGCTCCAGGAAGCAAAATCAAATCGTGATTTACTAAAAAGCATTTTGCATAAATTAGCAGAAAATTAGCAGAATAATTAGCAGAAAACTTGACGAGAAAATAGAAAATCCCCGCTTGGCTTGAAAGATTAAATATTTTAATAATTCTGAGTGCAGCGAGAAATAACTCAAATTATTTGTATCGAATTGATAATTTCCTCTTTTAGGCCAACTGGTTCAAAAAAAAAACAATATTTCCTCTGCTCCTCCTCTCTTCTTCCACTGGCTATATGCTATTTCTATAAACACAAGTACATCGTTTGAAAAACCCTTCACCTCTCTGCTGGATAATTTAATAAATACCGGTTTCGTGTAACAAACAGCCTCAATTATTGACAGCAACAGGTGGCAGCAATTTGTTACCTGCCTCATTCAAATTTGTTCACATATAATTTGGCATCGAAGTACGCCCGCAGCGTTGGCTTCATTCGTTTCTTTCTTTTTACTTTCTTTCGAGTAATTTTTTTATGACATTTTTATGACTTCTTTTCAACTTCTATTCTATTTCCAGATATTTGCGAAAATTACTTTGAATGGCATCTAACCAGCAATTCTGACAAGCAAAGTGAAATGATGTCCATTTTAATGCATAAATCGTAAATAAATAGCAGCTAAGCAACCCACATAAACAAACGGACACCTGCCTAATAAGGAAACCCAATCAACAAGTACAAACAATAAGCGCAACAACAACCACAACATCATTACCAATTCAACTGTGCGCTCACTCACAAATCAGAAAACGTGCGGCCCAAAAAGTGTACGCTACGACAAGACTCCGCCGGTCGATCAACGCACTGGGCCCGTTCTTCCCACAGTCTATCTGTCCATCAGCGAGTCTCTCAACGTATCTAATACTCACGCATACGCATTCGCACGGCATCACGCACTAACGTGCCTGCGTGTAACCATCCAGCAGTAGTTTACACCACCAACCAACCAACGCTTGGTGGCAGCGCCATCCATTAATTCACCCGGTGACACAGATTCTACGCATTTGTTTTGATCAGCTGCTTCGAGCGGAGCGAGCAGTGAACACACCTTCATATCAGCGGCTACCGGCCGGCAAAGTGCCGCTAATTTTTTTCCATTTATTTCCCATTTCGCGCTTTACTCGAAAATGTTGTGGCGTTTCATTGGGGCTGCAATGGTAGCGCTGCTTGGCTTTTGGCCCGCACACTTGGACGCTTTTGTTGCGCAGCCAACAGGTAAGTTTCACGCTTTATCCATTTAAATACTCAAACGCAGTTATTCAAAATATATTCAGAAGAAGCAGGCAAAACTTGAATAAAAATTCAGAAATTATTTTGAGCGGAATTTGCTTAAATAAGTTGTTTAGTTTTTGTAACTTTTTTATGAGCCACCTTTTTTAAATTCTTCTAATAAATTCAGCATACTTTGGCATGCTTGTCTCTGAATTCTAACGGAATTCAAGACTGATTGACATCAATTGCATGGGTGGTGATGGCTTATGATTGGGAGAAGTGAGGTTGAAATGTGTAAAGCAGTCGATTACGAGTAAAGTCGGCAGATGCCTTAAAGCAGCAAAATAAAAATTCAGTGCACAACACACGTACATACCCATAAGTATAAAAATGCTTGAATACTTGCAGAATTATAACTCGGCGTTACGTAGACTTTCTAATCATTACTGCCTAAATATTTCAAGGGAAATTTGGAAAATGTGTGCATTTGGTTTCAAAAAATAAATCAGTAGCGAGCTCACCTAGAAGCGCATGTAACAACTTCCTAAATCCTCTGTTTTCTGAGCTCACTAAGCAAAACATAATTTGAGCTTCGGCATGAGCTCTTGAAGAAATAAATTTAAAGGGGACTTTTCTAAGCGTTCTTGCTATTATGTGAAGTGCTTGAAGTGATGCATTTCATAACTGAGACGTACTATTTCAGCTGGATAGCACGCAAGGTGTGGTGCAGCCAAACAGCTTTTAATAAATTATTGCGCATTATGGACATATTTGGTAGACTAGCCGCAGTACTCGGTGTTAAAAAATGCCTCAATGATATTGAAATTATCACAGAGGGGAGCCAAGGAAGATTCCTTCCCGGGTCGAAAGTAAATATTGGGAATATTACTTTTATTTGTTTCCATTTCGCGTTATAAAATTTTTAATACTGTCACTTTTTGAATCACTTTTTGAAGCCGCACCTTATTTTTAAAACCTCGCATTTTTATGTTGTGGAACTAAACTTAGAGCATTAAACTAACTCATCTGCTACCAATAGATTTACATATAAAAATAATCGATACTTGCAGCGCGGTGAGACTCAGAGACATCACAGTAAGATCCTCTTACAGGGACCCTCGCTGCTCAAAAATACATCAGACTACACAGTCCCCAACCTTAACTTCAAGAAGGACTTTACGGTATGTTTTCCACCGAGAGCCGAATAGAGCAAAGGGAAGGTGATTGGAAGATACGATATCGAAATCTAAGATGAACTGTGGTATAGGAGCTGGCTTCCATTCGGAGCCACTCAACCTATCTCAGTCAATTCGACTTCTTGACTATGCCAGCGTATTCCAGACAGAACTTTTAGTGATCAGAGAAGAATGCAAATCACTAAAACTCTACAAGGAAGTTGGTGGAAGAGTAGCTTTCTACTCAGACAGTCAAGCGGCTATCAAGGCCCTAGAACCCATTTCATCCAAACTAGTCTTACAGTGTAGAGCGGACATGGAATTGCTTGGTCATTGGCTTGAAATTACTCTCATGGTGGGCTCCTGGTCATAGGAATACACGGGGTAATGATATAGCGGGTGAGTTAGCAAGAAAAGATTCGACACTAGACTTAGTAGAGGCGGTGGCAGTCTCCACCCCACTGAACGTAATAAAAGCATCCACTGCTTCACAATATCGTGCTTTAGCCGAAAGAAGATGGAAGCAATTAACTACATGTATTACAACAAAAAACACATGGCCGTCGTACAAAATTCAAAGGACGAATAACCTGTTAGGATGCTCTCGACCAAACATCCCACGTATCACTGCAACCCTTAGGGTCATTGGAAAATAGGAGATCATGCAGCCAGACTCAACATCCCCTTCAATCACATCTGCAGAAGCTGTCAAGCGGAAGAGGTGAAGGAAAGTCTTTTCCACTACTTATGTGAATGTTTGGGGCTGGCTAGGGCACGACTCCGCTCCTTCGGTAAGCCTTTCTTGCAGCAAATTATTGAGATCTCAGACATCGAGATAAAGGATTTGCTGTTATACTTGGACCTCACTTGGAAGAAAAAAAAACATCATCACACGAGGATAGTGGTAGTAAAACGGTGCAGGTCACTAATTGGATTATTTCAGTGGAAATATTCAACCACTTCAACAACAACAACAACAAATATAGAGTACTGGTGTTTATTTGTATAAGAAATTGTTTATTTGTATTGGAAATTTCTCCATATACAGTAAATGGTCAAATTGCTCCGCAAATCGCATTTTTTATAATTTCCTTACTTTAGGCAGATTTTAACGCAGTTACTGAAACTAATTGCTCATGTTAACAGCCTCTCCATGATTAAACTTTAATTTGATCCAAGGCAGACCCCATGCTTCAATATGGAGTGGAAGGAATCAATATACTTATATATAGGGAAGCATTAGGCAAATACCCCTACAAAAAATTTACAAGCCCAGCTGTTACCATCAATTAAAGAGTGGGTCCAGGATTCTAAAGAATTCACCTTTATTGATTCAGCACGATTTGTAGAAGCGTTAAAACAGTTTTTGGAAGGCCTCTGAAGATCCTAAGTTTATCTTGACTTAGTAATTCGCTTATGCAAACTGGATAAAGAAATTATGTATAGTGAAATAGGAAATATTAAGAATGCCCAGGAGCGTATACAAATGGTACCATAGCTATCTTGGTCTGCAACCTTTGACTCATTGAACCAGCGATTCACTTAAACTTTCGATATTCTGTTCGAAATTTAATACCCAAGCTTTAGTTCTGTGGTCGACATTAATGTACAGTTGATCAGCCAAGTTTATCTACACTGAAAAGCCCAATCACCTTTTTATTTATGCATCAAAATCTAAAACCATGACCCACTTTTCAGAAGCGATTAACTACTAATCAACTCTATTTTACTTCTCAACCCGTTGAAATTATAAAATTTCCATGAAAATCTAAAATTATTTAAACACAATTTTCTCTGCTATACAACAAAATGTTTACAAATGACGTTTGCGCCAACGAAATAAATATCGCCTAGAGAAAGAACGAAATTGCTGAGGGAATTTCTGAAAGCATTTATACAATTTGCTTCTTGTTTGGCCATAATTATGTGAATTAATTTGTGTGCCAGTTTTATTTCTCCACCAAATCCATCAGAAAATAGCTAAAGAGTAAAAAATTATCAACGCTTTGAGCGTTAGCCTTATTACTAAGCGTGTAGCGACTTTTCATCAGCTAGAAATTCCCACCAGATAAAGACAAGCAAACGAATTCAGCACAGACTGCATAAAATACTGCTCAAAATAGATAGAACTGAGGAAAACACACCTGACTTAGGAAGTGAATGACAGCGAAAAATTTATGGAAACACTAGCGCTATGACACAGCAGTGGAAAGCGTTGACAACGAAGCTTTGTAACCAAAACAACCTGCCATAGTGGACAATCGTTTGCGAGTGGCGCACCAAGAGTAGATATTCACATACTTACAAAAGACTCAGTCGTTAATGCTAGCGTTGATGCTTAGCTCGTTTTGTTTTTTGTTGCTTTTCCTGTTTTTCTTATTTTGAGTTGAGGGAGGGACGGTTTACCGGAAGAAACAAAGTGTGAAATTAATGACGAAAATAGCTTTGCTTTCCCATTCCCATTGCCAAGTTGACTTTCCCATTTTTTACGCTGACTTTTAGTAATTGTCATACACAAATAATAAGCAAATCATCGCACACTGTCATTACCAACTACACTATGCACAATCGTAAGTCCGCCATCAAACAAAAGACTTAAGACACAAACCTGTGCTGACTGTGTGACTGAATTTTATTGCTTGGAAGCACATAGCCACATTTATAAGCGTTCGGATAATTGTCATGCGGCTCATAATTACGCAGTGCGGTCCGTCATTAAGTAGAAGATGCCAAAGTGTCTCAAGAGCAATATCTAGATTTTTCTGTCAGCAATTTACTGTTGCAATACGTCACGTCACACAGCACTAAATAAACTATGTAGTAAATATGACTAAATGAAGGTATAAATTGCGAATGAGATTTTAGTTTTCCTATTCATTAGCCTATGCTTGCGTCTGAACTTGGCACGGTCTCAGGTGAGTGCCGAGCAAATATTTCTAAAATCCATCCGAACACATGCACTCGCAGTTGCACATAGAATCGCGACCAAATACCAAGAAATATGCAGTTATACTGTATTTATGTTGGCAATTTTCCGCTCACCTTTTCACAATGACCGCGAGATTTGTGTGCTAACTGCAGCGAAAAGAAAACGACAACGCAGCTGTGCGCAACCGATTTTGCCCTTCTCCACACGTAGCGTAAGGAGAAACCCAGCACGAAAACCTGAGCAAGAGAAATACATACATATCTGGTTGAAAACTAATATGCATTTGTATGGAAAAACAATCTCCATTCTCACAGTTTTTAAATAATAAATTGAAATCCATTAACCTACTGCGGCCACCATAGTCGAATGGGCTCTGAGTGCGAAATCCACTTTATACATGAAGTGTTCTATCCACCAGTGAACTTTTATATTTCAGATTTGGTTGAAACTTCGTAATTTTGATGTATTTGAGTTAAAATTGAAGTGGATCAAACGATTTCATAATGCCTCACTTTTTTTGCAAGTTACTGCTAACCAACTTTTGAGTTAGCTTTCCTTCAGTAATTTTTGTTTCAAAATCTACTCATTCTATAAAAAAACCTTTTTTAAGATTTCGTGTTACATTTCTTCGCGTTTTAAGCAGCACTTTTAATGTAAGGCATATTTCGTGCTCTTTATTTTTTGGCAGCAAAATATTCCTTTTAAAATGGAGGCCTCATTTGTAGAATTTATTGGGTGTTTCGTTCCAAAAAAATGTATGATAGTTATGCTGTTAAGCTTAGTGGAAAGAAACTACTTCGGTTCCAACGAATTTCCCTATAGGGAAGTGTGGTTGTGTATGTGTCTGTGTTTGTGAAAGGCGTAATGGCATGCAAGCAAAGTACAGTTTGTGTGGTATTCTCTTTAGGAAAATCACTACAATTTTTTCGATTTTTTATTTACTTCCACCAGCGGCATTGAACTGCTTTAGATGACCGGCAGCAGCCCAGAGTCTTTATGTCTTTTGTTTGCTATTGTTCTGCCCCTATCATGGCTTTACATTGTACTGCAAGTTATAGATGCGCATGTGTGTATGTGTATGTGTGTTGGTGTAAAGAATTGTTTTGGTTCCAACTTTCACCCAACGCTCAAACACAATGCGGGTACATAATACCCTAAAATTGTACCTACTTTTTATAGTTTTGTGTAAGCCATTAACACAAATGAACAAAGCAATTTTAGCTGGTTCTTAAAATTGTAAACATTTCTTCTTTGTCCAGTTATTAGTTTGTTGATTGTGCCAGATCGAGTTGACGATAAACATTTTTTAAGCTGGGAGTTTTTTTTAATATTTTACTTGTGCGGCTGAGTTGAATGCTCAGCAGATTATTAGGTAAATACGTTAAGCACCTTTTTGTTGATTTAATTTAAGTTACTGAGGTAGTGAAGAGTAGGAGTGAATGAAACAATTATGGAATGAATATTGAATAAATGGAGTGGTTATTTATTAAAATGGTTCCCTTAATTTTGTATAAAAAGTAAAATTTGAAATTTCCATAATAATGATTGAATTTGAATGCGAATATTTTGGGTCTTTTGGAGAAAGTAATATTAAGATAGCTGCACTGTTGGTGGCACTAAATTCTGGCGTGAGAACGGAAATAATAATAATTAGTTAATTTATCAACGATTTATTATGGGAAATTTCTAATACGAGCACTTCCTTTTAGTAAAATATAAAACTGTTTATAAATTCAGAGCGCTTTGTTTTTACAAATTTGTTACCCAAAATCAAGTAATGAAGGAAGTTTCTCTTCAACCAAATTCCATCATCACCATCGTTTCTTGTATCTTCCATAGATGCAGAGAGCCTCAATAAAGCATTTTCACCTGGTCCTGTTTTAGGCTAGCAATTTTAATTGGCTCCACTCTTCCTGCATTCATCGATTGCTTTTTATAACGATCTCCTCCCTGCAGTCTTAGGGCGGCCCCCCTTGCGGCTTCCTTGGGGGTTCCAATCAAGAGATCGTTGGCAGGTTGGTTGATTGGCTTAAGTGGTGAGCAAAAAGTTGTACGGGTTATTCCTCCACGACTATATCCAGTTTATGTGTGTACCAGCTCTTCGAGGTTCTCAAAAAGCGGTTTATCAATGGCTAACATCCTTGCCTTTCATAGGGCAGGGCATTCACAAAGAAAGTGGAAGAAAGTTTTCTTTTCCCCGTTGTTTACAAATATTACTGTATGAATGGTAAGAAATACGCATTTTGGCTCCCAGCTCACCTATAGGCTAGAAGCCAGTTAGTACCTCCGTGAGTTTGCGAGCATCCCATATTTCATATGCTGGCGTTCGTTTGTGGTTGTAGGTGAGCCATAACGATCTACTAATATAACTTTGCATGCCATCTGGTCTCTCCATCTACAATCCTCTATTCGTAGGAGTTTTTTTCGATTGCACCCAGTGGTGCGAATACAGATTCTGCAAGAATGTTACCCATGGCAGATCCCTCTCTTGCCAGTTCGTCTGTCCCGGAACTCAGATTAAGGGAAATTTGTGGCTTACACTCAAGGAGATGTGCGAACTCAGGGCCTGAATTGCAGCTTGGCTACCCGAAAGAATTTATTGCCTCTAAAAGAGAAGTCTGCGATTAGTAATATAGTTTTCAAACTTCCCCTATTGATAATAAGTCTGCGTGAAAGACACTGCATGTATTGAGAATACTCACATATTTTTCAGTTGTAAGTCTGAGATACCTGTTCCAACATCACAAACCACTTATTTTCCTCAAAAAATATGCAGCCAGAAGTGCATTAAAAATTCAAATCTCACTTGGGAAGATCTTCCTGACTTTGGCCATACAAGTATCAAACAGAGATATGTTCTGCAATTTGCCCGCAAGGCGGAAAATTCACTGAAAAAATTTGACTTTCAACCTACTTTCAGCCTGAGGTAGTAGTGTCCGCCAGTAGGACTACTTCCAAAAAAATGTAATATACTAGGATAGAAAATATCTTTTACGTCGAAGTGTCGGCCACTGGGCATACTACAGAAACTAAATTATTTATTTTTTCATATTTAATTATAAATACATATCTACATACATATATACACATTACAACGCTAATCCCAACACGTTTGAAGAAAGTATGCTTGCAGACTTTTAAAAATATTTGCTAGAAAGTAAAGTCCAGAGTACGAGTAAAAATTTAAAAAAAGTTGAAGTAAGACATACGCACACACAAACATACATGCATACATACCTACGCATATACAGTGAAACCTCTCCTAACAGCTCCCGTGGGCGAACATTTTTTCCCAGACAAGTTTTAAGTGAAGTGTAAACTTCGGAATAAATTACTCTCTCTTAAGCAGACACTATCTTGGCTGGACGCGGACAGTTATTTTTCATAAAACTGACATAAAAACCTGTATTGAGCAACCGCGAACTAAGACATTAAGATTTCTTTTCATAACAAATCAAATAAAAACCACTGCTGAGCGGAGGTGAACCCCTCTTAGGCGAAAAAACAGGGGATTTCTCGCATAAAGTGTGATATTTTTTTGTGCACAAAATTACTATGGCTTGCGCAGTGATTTGTGTTCAGTTATAGCGGATCAAATCCTAGTGTGAAGGAGAAAATTTAAATTATTAACTCTACGAGGAAAACAGGGCATTACTAATATAACTAAACTTTCCAAAGTTTTACTAATCAAATCTTGCAAACATATTTTTTTTAGATAAGAAATATTTAATTCAGTGCATTTGGTTTGATGTCATCACTGTATAATGCCGACGAGGCAACCCTTTTTTTTAGAGCATTGCCAAACAAAAGAGTTGCTTTAAAAAATGGGGTATGCCGTGCAACCAAATTATCAAAGGAAAGTCTTGAAATTTAAAAAAAGTCGAGCCAAGAAGCACGTAGAGATTTGGTAGCTCCTAAAACACTCAAGGTAAAAGGTCCATTACATTTAAAGCTCTGGAATGTAAAAGGGTAGATAGTCAAGGAGAGAAGTGACAGAAGGAAAAATATAGGACAGAATAAAGGCACAGAGGTAGCTAGACCTGTGAGAATTTTTCATCTTCTTTGGTAAATCTGAAAATATCCTCTGGTTTGAAAGAATGAATATTACACATTCTCATGACATCGGAACCCAAAATTCGTAGCGTTGCTCTAGCAAAGGCAGGCCACTTACAGAGAAAATGTTCAGTGCTATCCGCCTCTCTAAGCAAGACGCTCACCTTGAGCGGGCTTCTCTCCTGGGCGGTCATTTACCGTCAGTCAACTTTTGTCCGCCCAACGGAGGTTTCACTGTATAACTGAAACTCACTCAACATTTATGCACAAAAGAAGAACTATTCGAAATTACGAAATTACGAAATTATTTGTCTTGAGCGCATTAATGTCTTGTTCACGTGCGCTTGTCCATTAAAATTATAACAAATTCAAGCACAAACACAGCAAACAGCTGCGTCAAACAATATTTAAATTACATTTATGCCGACAATTAAATTACAACTACTCGTACAAAAATAAATATATTTGTGCCATTACTGTTTTCATGCGTTGCTTGTGCTTCTCTGCACCTCACCCCATCGCATCGCTCTCCCTCAGTCATTCGCTTGCAATGTAAACAAGCCATTTATGCTTGAGCGATAATTACTGCCTAACTTGTAATGCCAGGTTACGTTCGTCTGCGACTTGTTCATGGCAATGGCTCGTGTTGGCTGTCCATTTCGAGGCGTTAACTTGCATTTTCATTGTCACTTTTTAATTTGCCATTTACACACATATAAGTAAAAACCATGCGAGCGCGTACACAAGCGCTCACTCAACAATCATTCAACCGGTTCCGTTAATCTCGTTTTCTTTTTATTTTATTTATTTTTGTTTTTTGCTGATATTTTGTGTCTGATCACTCCGTTGCAGGCTGTCATCATAATGGCACTTGGTATGCAGACAGATCGCTGGTGCCCACCGTAGAGAAGTGTCTCACATGCCAGTGTCAGAAGAAGACGCTAGTGTGCCGTCTGAAGGTATGCCCCGAGATGCCAATGCCACCGCCTCGCGGCTGTATTGTGGTGCAACAGCGGAACGCCTGCTGTCCGTATCTGTCGTGCGCGCGTCTGGATGCCTTCTACAAGATACCGGCTACGCGTCGCATTATCGCATACTTGGATCACTACGAACGGGAGTCTATTGATCGCGTCGTAAATGATAACATGTTGCAACGGCGCTCCGAAGATTCTGAGGTGGATATGTACGGTGAGTAAATGTTGCAATGAAGTGAGTGGCGTTTCGCACAGTGAAACGTGCATCAAATATTTACAAGTAGAAAATGCAACGTTTTTTTACCTCAGCTTGTCTCGAGTTTTCTTCTTTTTGTCAAAATTTTTAAAAAATATTTCATTTTATTTTAGCTGTCTCACTGTTTTCTCCTGCTTTCTGTCTCGTATTCCTCCTTTTTTTTGAAAATTAATAGCATAGAAATTGCTAAAATATTTACTATTTACAAAGTTCCCCAGACAATACTTAAATTTTTACAAATATCTCATAATTTTATAATTTTACTGTAGGAAAGCTCTACTCAGACCTCAGGATAGATTAGATTGAGTTAAGTAAGGTTAGGTTAGGTTCCCTGACTGTTCCAGAGGAAAGTTGAGACTGAAGCCGTTAATTGCGATATCTTTAGGAAGAATTTAAAGATAGGAAAGGCAAACTGCGCTGACCTCAAAAGAAACAAATCGAATATTATGCCTCAATTCGAAGAGTAGCTTCTAGGCACTGTTAATGCCCACTAATAACTGGAGTGGCTGCTGACTGCTTTAAATATTAAATAGCGTTAATCCAGCGGCAGCCGTAGCCGAATGGTTGGTGCGTGAGTACTATTCGGAAGTGCGTGGGTTCAAGTCTCCGTGCACGAAACATCAAATTGATAGAACACATGTTTTCTAATAATGGTCGCTCCTCGCAGGCAGCAATCGCAACCCTCCGAGTGTATGTCAGCCACGAAAACGCTTCTCATAAAAAACATTTGCCATTCGGAGTCTGCATAAAACTTTAGGTCCCTCTATTTGGGGAACAAACAGTAGGAGAAGCTCAGCCAAATAGCCAAAAAGGAGGTAAGCGTCAATTATTGTTTTGTTTATTTATTTAATCCATCGAAAGAGGCACAAAAGATCTTGAGATTGAAGTCCATTCTCGCTTTGTTATATGGTTATTCTAAACCACCAGTTTTAAGGTAAAGGTTTACTAAATACTTTTGTGAACATCACAAAATATTACATTTGTACTAAAAGGTTTTTTTATAACTTTGCCCCCTCTGACATTTATAGATTTTTCCTACTTGAGAATGTTTAGGTGTCCTTTTCATAAATTTCTATGGCCGAACATATTTACACATGGATTCCAATGAAAGTCTTTAGTTGAAGCCGAGTCTAATAGTCAGTAATACAATACATAAGTCATTAAGAGTGATTGATGAGTAGTGACTAGTGTCTAGTGACTAGTGACTAATGACAAGTGACTGCTGAGTGAACACCGTCATCAATTCAGTTGTGCTCCCTAACTTAGCCCTGCCTAATAGCAGCTACTTCCTTTTTTAAGGAATGGCAAACAAATTTATTGCTTTTCTTTGGAAGAGCACACTTTTCTAGATACGCTCCCATTTCTTATACTCCCTGAAATGAATCATCAATAAGTTGTCTAAATTATATTCACAGCTATTTCCATCCATTTCTTCCTGGGCAGTAGACCAAATTTTGTCGATTCCTCAATTTCATTTGTTATGTAATCTAACCTAAAACCTCTGTCGCCTCAACTCTTCTCTTGCAGTTTGCGTAAAGAACGGCACCGTCTACAAATCCGGTTCAGCAATGTCATCATCAAATCTCTGCACTTATTGTTACTGCATTGGTAAGTGCGATGATGACGACAACTTAAAAGGCATTCAATTCCACATCGTTGTCTACTTCCATTATCTAAAACATTCCCATTCCTTATTCTGCTACTTTTTATTTCAGGTGGCACTGAGAAATGCGTCAAACCGAAATGTATGTTGCCCGTGGAAGGTTGTAAGCCCATCTTTGTCGACTCCACATGCTGTCCAGTGCGCTATGATTGCACCAGCAAGCCGTCTGGCAAATCGTCGCAAGAGGTGCGCTACCGCAAAACCTCAAATAAACATTACCTTCGCATGTCGCAACGTCTGCAGCGCAATCGCGGCTGCACCGTCGATAAGCAGTTCTATGTGGAGGGACAACAAATGCGCTCCGATGTCGATAAGCCATGCGATATTTGCTTCTGTATACGCGGTACACGTCGTTGTGTGCCGAAGAAATGCTCACCAGCGTTAAAGAATTGCATACCGGTGGTCCCGAAGGGTCAGTGTTGCCCATCTAGTTACGATTGTGGCAACCAGCGTGCGCAGAGCTCACGTCAATTCAATTTGTTCTCATTGCTGTTCGGCAAGGAGGATGAGGTGAGTGGTAATGAAACCACGAAAATACCAGTAGAATATCCACCAGACAGGCATCCATCAGTGACAGTGACACATAATCAAAATGTATTGGAGAAGGGTGATGAGAAAAGCATATTGGACACGATCCGTGAGGGTTTAGAAATTATCGATGGTAATAATGATGAAGTCATTGCGGAAAATATAGACAAATTGGCAGCTCCTTTGACAAAAGTGGTAAGTGATTCAGATGTGAGCACACAATCCACTGCGCCGGATAATGCATCGACTGAGGTCAGTTTCTTAGATTTGCTATTAGGCACTGATGAGGAGGCGTCAACAAAAGTGTCCGAGGAAGTTGTGCCTGAGTTGAAAACAACAACTGGTTATGAGGGACTTTCTTGGGTGGACATCTTGCTGGGTCCGGATGATGATGACAAAAAGCCCGTGAGTACAGAAGCTAGTGAGAAAGGTAGTAGCGTAGTCGAGACAACGGCAAGTTACCAGCAAGAACCCAATGTGGCAAGTATTGATCGTATTGATCAAGACTTTGAGGATTTTACAAACAGCGGAGAGATTCTTGTGGGCGAACCGCAATCCAATGAGTCGCTTGAGAACCCAGTAGGAGAAGGAGAAGTGCTGGATAAAAATGGTATTGATAGAGAAACTCATCACCAACTGAACAATAACTTACAAAACATTGTCATCAAAGACGACCAAACTTTAAACGAAATGCTTAAGTCAGTGGAGAGTACTACAGCAAGAACAACAAAGCCAACCACTACCAAAACACCGCATTTGACTCTGCCACTAACGGCAAAAACTACGCCAAGTCCGAGCATGGAAACAACAACCAAAACTAGCACGAAGCCCCCTGCCACTACAGCTATGTCCACTCCAAGGCCCACACATAAACCAATCGAGCTAAAATTTGTACAGAAATCAACACCTAAGCCCAACGAAAAACTGCGCAAAACCACTACCACCCGGCCACTGAATGGGACTCACACGGCTGTGAAAAATCCTCCAGAAAAGAAGAAAAATGGACTGCTGACTGCACTGTTGGATGGACTCTCCGACATGCTAAGCTCGGAAAATGTATTCAATAGCACACAGCATAAAATTCCAATGAAAACTAATGCGACTGCGAGTACAACAGCGAAGCCGCCAAAGGGCACGCTAACACTACCAACACCGAAACAAAAACCGCTGCCCTCCTTCAAGCCACTGCCCACTGGAAAACCATCGCACACGCGCATAAACTCTAAGATTGCAAATCTAACCGTAACACCCGAAGTCATCAAATCAAACGTACTACAGAACGTATCCGCCTTCAAACCACTACCATTGCAAAATGTCAACATGCCAGCTATGGTGACAACTGCTCGAGCACCTGTGACCACCACAGCCGCAACTCTGAGCAGCGAGAGTGCCGTTTACACAACAAAAACACCACAGCCGCCCTCCACCACCACCAGCACCACAACGACAACAACAGAAGCCAGTAGTACTACCACCTCCATACCCCCAACCACTACACTTAAACCGGTAGTGATCAAAACAAATCCAACCATCTTAGAAGCAGATCCTTTCGACGCCAACGCGGCACCAACATTACCTCCCAGCCTACCTAATCTGAAAATCATACCTTTCTTGCCCACTGATGCCGTTAAAGCCGATCGCAATAAGCCTCTTTACGATTACTACCACAGCAATGCACCGACGGCCAAAGTCGATTACGATCAATATGATGAGGGCAATATGTATCCAGCCATTACAGAGGCGCATTTTCCCATCTATCCTGACATCGAGGATGGCAGCAAAGCGGAATATATTTACAAGTTTAACGTGGAAGGACCATCGCCTCCGGTAATGTCGTCGACAACGGGTAAGTTGGACGCCTCAAGCGGTGCGGCAGCAGCTTTCGTGAAATACGATTTTATTGGTGGGGATGTGGAACATAAAGGCTTCTCACCACCTACGAAAACAGAAGGCGGTTTCGTGCCCAAGGATCCACTCGTTCTGAATGATGATGAGGAGCAGACTGCTGCATTGTCTTTCGGTGATGCCAGCTATCAAGTAACGAAGCATTTGATTGACATAACTACAAGTGATCCACTCAGAGAGAATGAAACGAAAGTAATTGGTGAGTAACTGGCTGTTTGTTAGAAAAATCTACTTGACCTCCATTACTTTATTTTTCTTTATTTTTCCTTGCTTCGCAGAAATCACAACACCTGACCCATTTAAGGATGTCATCAGAACCGAAACGCCACCCGATCTGACCTCTCTAATAGAAGATAAAGGGAAAATATTAGTTCAAAATCCAACCCAGCAACAGCCAATAAAAGCGTTTGAAGATCCAGAGAATCTGAGTCAATCACTAATTCACATCACCACAGCAGCGCCGCAACCAGTGGATGTGGTTCATGATGCACAACCACCACATAAAACGAACACCGAATATAACGTAGAGCAAACGTCTCAAGAACACAAAAATACAATAGCAACGTTTTTGGATTTACTTCTGGGCGACGAAGCCGACTTGGGCGAAGCTCTTCCAGCACCTAATACGACTAAAGCTAGTAATACAGTGCCACCGTTTAAAACCTTGCCCCAAGTAGCGGTTAAACCATTACCCAACAACACTACCCCATCGACAACAGCAATACCTAGAACAGTAGCAACAACTACATGGGCAAAAACCACAACTAAAACAACGCCAAAACCCATTTCAACTACAATCCAATCAACATCGACTACCACGACGCGTGCGGCGCCCACTAAATTAAATGTGACTGCAGCTGCTGCCCCCATAAGAACAAAGACTAAAATGAAATCGTCCTTGCCGCACAGAAATAATACATCTATAGCCGCATCCACATCCATTTCAACCAAACCTGGCTCAACTACACGACCAAAAAATACGCGGCCTAAGTCGAGCTCGATACGCCGACAGACGACAAAAGCTCCAACTGCACCAGCGTCAAGCCACAAGCGCACAAACAACACGACGACTGCGCGTAGCCCCACGACAACAATAAGAATCTCCAGCACCACCAGTACACCGAGGACAACAACAACACAGCGCTCGGTGCCAACAACCAAACCCTTGCTGCGATCGCCTTTCGACACGCTGCCCTTTATGGACACCAGCTTCGAGGTGAAGCGCACCACCAAGCGCCCATTTGTCGTTGGCCAGCATACCGATGGCGATTTCCTAGGATTGCTACACTACAAGAACTCATTGAACCAATTCGAAGGACTGGAGCCAGCACACCAAAGCTTTCACCACAGCACACTGGCACCCAGCAGCAGTACAACGGCAACGCCGTCCAGTATACCGTTAGTGCAACGAAATATTGAACAAATCATTTCAGCGGAAGCCGTGGCGCCACTTTCGTTAGATGCGCCCGCTGCGGCGACTCCGCTTGAGGTGCAACACACCGCTTCGAATAGCCTAATTGACCCAACGGGAGTGCTGAAGCTGGCCGGCTGTAACATATACGGGCGCATGTACCGAGTTGGCCGAATTATACTGGAGCTGTCCAGCCCTTGTTTGGAGTGCAAATGTACTGAGGTCGGCGTCAAGTGTGGCCAACTGGCCTGTTAGTTAGGTACAACAGAATAAGATTGATTAGACGTAGAATGGAGATGATGCGGTGCGTATGCGGTGTCTTTGGTGTGTGTCAAGTGGCACTAGATTCTTAGCTTTAGTTTGCTGGAGTAGAGAAGAAGAGAAGGATAAAAGCATTTAGTTTCGCATTAATCGATGGAAGCCTGGAAAAGCGAAATCCATTTTTATAAGTATTTCATTTTTAATATTAATGTGTGTACGTATGTAAGTTGTAAATTAATTA
Organism: Anastrepha obliqua; assembly: GCF_027943255.1. Lineage (NCBI taxonomy): Eukaryota > Metazoa > Arthropoda > Insecta > Diptera > Tephritidae > Anastrepha > Anastrepha obliqua. The sequence continues at coordinate 126,106,182 of NC_072896.1, read as the reverse complement.
ACAAAAATATTTATATAATTTAGTTAGCAGTAAGTTTAGGGGTAAGTGATTTATATGAATGAAAAAATTCACTAAGAATAAATACAATAAATAAATATAGCTATAAAGGGTGTTTCTTAAAGGATGTGGGGCTTTAAATTTAAATAAAACCTAGCGGATAATTTCATAACACTAATGATTGAAAAATTTGTTTTCTAATGGTGGTCCTCCTTCGGCAGGCAATGCAAACCTCCGCGTGTATTTCTGCCATTATAAAGCGCCTCATAAAAAAATATCTGCCGTTCATAGTCGAATTTATGCTGTAGGTCCCTTCATTTGGGAAAAACATCAATATGCACACCACAAATAGGACTGGGAGCTCAGTTAAACACCTAACAGAAGTATACGCGCCAATTATTTATTTATTCTGTTTTTGTAATTGAAAAAATTTCGGGAATATGGCGGCTGGCGCAACAAATGAAGAGCACGAGTTTTCGAATACTCCTTCGAGCTTATGGCGCTGTATTCAACACACTCGGGCTCGATGTTGCTCTAGACGACTACGAGTGTTCGCTTAATGGCTTTGGATACCCCAGAAAAATTAGAGTAAAGATCCCAATTTTATTTCATTTTTCAAAAGTTATATTGAAGGTGTTTGCTCAAAATATTGGAAGAAGGAAATTGTTTAACGTAGGCGCATTTATTTATTAATTGAAGATATTAAAATATTGGAATTGTTTTAGTAATTCTAAACTGTATTCTCTAATGGGTTAGTTTTGTTGGTGTGTGGCCAATGCATTTTATTCAATATATACCTGTGTTCAAAATAATAGAAGCGCGACTCCTATTACCGCTAAAAGCTCTGGCCGTTGTAGGTACAAAATTCAAAAAAATGAACACGTTTGATAAAAATATATAAAAATATATAACTTTCTAATCACAAATTTTAGAAAAACCCTAAGTACGTAGTCTTATTGCATATTCAATTTTAGTATAAAAAGTGGAAGTTTGAAGTGGCTCTAAATTCTCGTTTACTTCTAAGAATTTTATTTTTGCTGAACCTGTTTTTTTTAGCACACGCCTTACGTCTTACGTAAACTTATATGTATATCGGGTGTTTTTTTAGCTGTAAGAGAACTATCGATATCGACAACTATGGTTTGACAGCTGAGAATGGAGAAGAATGCATTGCAAGCGTACACAGCTTTGTTTATTTAGGAAGTGTTATCACAGCCAAAAACGGTGCTCACGAAGATGTAGATACAAGGATTAACAAAGCAAATTCGGGTTTTGGCATACTGATTCAGAACCATCGAAAGGGAACTCGATCCCGCAAATACAAATTAAAAAATTCTATATTTTTTTGTATAACAATTTGATGCTCGCCGTACTAGATTGGGTATCTCTAACGACCTCAGTAATTCGCTCAGCTTTGAGTTGACGGCCACAGCCAGCTAAAGTTTTACCCAATATCCGATTCCGTTTGCGCGTCCGATTTGCAATAAATTTTGTATTATTTGTGCGAGACGATATACCCATACACCATAAAAACCTAAACAATTACGTTCCCATTTAGGAAAACTGCCAAATATTTTTGAGAAATGAAAAAATGCATAATTTTATTGGCACGGAATACTAATGCTGGCTTACATTATGCGAACGATCCAAATGAAATGAGCAAACAAATTCAGTTACACAAAAAATACACGCACACATGGACACATATGTCGATGCAATGGTTATAAAAAATGATTATAAGCAAAATGTATGTACACACATACATACAAATGTTTATGAAAGTTTATATTATTTAAGTATTTGACAAATGACAGTCGGCGCAATACCCTTGACCTTTGACAGAACTGTAGAGTAAAAAACCAAAACAAAGTCCAATCAGGCCGCCAGCAATGTGTGCCTCCACACAAATACGAGGGTTCATGTTGTGATTAACCAGGTAATGGAAAGCGGTAAACCCAACATCGCTGAGGCACAGAATGAACAGCGACACAATGCGCAGGTAACGATGCGGCAATTGGCGGTAATTCTGTTAAGTAAAAATATGAAAAACAGCAATTGCTTAGATACTCTTTAATGTTCAACGCAACCCACCTTCATCAGATGTGGCACATGACTCGCTAGTAGGGCATAAACACTGGCCGACGCGCCCAGCAACGACAGTTCAGGCTGAGAATATGCTGTAGCCAACGATCCTGAAAGTCCGCCAGCAGCATAAATGAAGCCTACTTCCCAATGGCCCTGCTCGCTCTCCAGACAAAAGCCAATCATGCACTGTAAACAGAGAATGAAAGAAATGGGGAAGCGTGAAGAATGATGTGATGTTTTCTTTAGGAAAAGCAAATAACGACCGATTTGTTAGTCATTTATTCGTATTCGCAAAGTCATTTATTAGGCGCATCAACACTCACAGAGAGCCAATGAACTCTAGTGGATTACAGCTACAAGTATATAGCCTGAGTACTTGCCTGTAGCGACACATTCAGCAGCAGGTGTATGAAATCAGAATGTAGCAAAGCGTAGGTGAAGTAACGCCAATAATCGTAGGGATGTCCGGGTATAAACATGAGGCGCTGATAGATGCAGTCATTGGCAATGTAAAAAAGTGCCAGCTGTGATTTCGAAAGAGTAAATAGTAGAACAAAGTTTTAAGTGTTTTGCATGAGACTCTTTTTGTGGTGGTTAGCAATTAGGTTATGCAACTCTGGTGGAATTACGAAAGTGATTAAGCAAAATTGTTGGTTGGAGTGGTTGTCCACTGTGGGGCACACTCAGAATCATAGCCCATTGTGATGCTGCGTGGAAGGATATTAGTAAAATTGCAAGTAATTTTATGCGAAGCAGTGGAATCGAACTCAAGCTCAAACACAGCTGTAGTGACTTAGTGGGAAGATGCTTTTGAGTATTTGGCTTAAAATATTTTATATGAGAAACTTTTTCTTGCCAATAATTAATATCTACCTTCGGAGAAATTGGAACTGGTTTCAATCCTGAAACCTTATAAGTAAATAATTACTTTAATAATATTGCCTTAATACATAATTCAGTTTTAAAAATGTTGAGAACCGTACGGATAATGAGAAGCAAAATTTTTTAGAATATTGATAGTATACTGCATTTCGCAAAAAAGAATTTTATTAAGTGGAGTTTCACAACATAGAATTAGAACTAAAGAATATTGTGCTAAAAAATTTCGCACCTAACCCATAGGCAAAATTAGTCAATATTTGGTGCTTCGAAAGTTTTGTCTTTATATTGAACTAGCAAAACCGGCCCGCTTTGCTGGGCACACTAAAATAGAATAGATATGGTTTAGAACAGAAAAGATATGGTTTTCATATTATTTATTTCTTTATTCTTTATTCAAGCGCTTTGGCATAAACAATATTTTTTGTTTTTCTATTTGTTTTTGAGTAAATATATAATGTTGTTGGCTTCCCAACACGTGAACAGCTAACGTATAGTTGACCATGGGAGAATTCTGGTTCTTCTAAATTCATCCCGCATATTTCTAAAGTTTGCCCTTGTGATTTATTGATAGTTATTGCAAATGCTAAACGAATGGGCAGTTGCAAACGCTTGAATTCAAATGGCAATTCAGGTGGAATCATTGGAATTCTTGGTATTAGAACGTCTTCATTCTTGAATTTGCCAATTAAAATAGTTGCTTGGATAACATTATTCATCAATCGTTTGACTACTTCATTTTGTTCTTGACGTTCTTCTGAGTCTCTTTTCTTCTGAAAATTGTTGAGAATTTGCATGATAAGACTATTAATTTTTTCATCAAAGTTACGCATTTTTCGTGCTCTTCTTTTGCATCCTTTAACAATTTCTTTTGTTTTTTCATTTTTTTTTTTACCATTTTTTTCACTCATGGTGTATCGTAGCTTATCGCATATGAACCGAAAAAATAAATCCACAAAACATAATTTCATTTGAACATTCGGATTTCACATTAAATTCTCAAATTTCGTAAGAAATTATTCACTGTTTCAAAATCCACTCCAAAAGATTCACAAAAAATGTTTACACTTTGCACTTACGTGTTCTCCTTATGGCGTTCAAATCAGGAAGAAATATTGACACATTGTAATATAACTCACACTGCCAATTTGACAGTTCAGTTCCGCTCCAAGCGTTAAAAAAGTAAACGACATTATGGCTGGTTCAAAAGAACGCTGTACGCGTTGCCGGTGTTCCGAATTACAACCAAACTTTACGAAACCCATTTTCAATACTTACTTAACAATGTGTGTAAGTTTGGTTTAATTCGGTACAAAGACGCGGCGTGTCCACGTTTTGGCATATATTTCGAGACCCTAGTCATCAATAGGTATGAAAATTACCCCGTATTAAAGCACTTATCAACAGCTTTCATTTGATACCCATATTGTACATACACAACCAAAGGTTACCCGGGTCCACGTTTTGACCTATATCTCGAGACCCCAGTCACGGAGCGGCATGAAAAATACTCTGTACTAAGGCATTCATATTGTACAAACACATCCTAGGGTTACCAGGGTCCACGTTTTGGCCTATATCTCGAGACCCTAGTCACAGAACGGTATGAAAAACACTCTATACTATAGAAATCATCAACAGCTTCCATTTGCTACACATATTGTACAAACACATCCTAGGGTTACCCGGGTCCACGTTTTGCCCTATTTCTCGAGACCCTGGTATCCGATTCTTAAAATTTCAAAACACAAACCTTCTCCACATGTGTCTCTTAAATGTGACAAAGTTTGGTTAAAATTGGTTAAGCCATTCTTCGTAAAGTTCATCACAACGCGAAAAACGGCTGAATTTTTATATATTATATATTATATATTATATATAGATTACTTTGAAGACGGGCTTGTTTTTCTGCGCTTCAGTATGCAATGCCATATAAATGCTTCCTTTCCTAATATAATCTTATATGTATATAAATAGAAATGGAATTAAAATATGGAGAGCTGTTAGCAGCCCGCCTGAAAATATGTTTGCAAGCTCTCGATGGGCTTGGGGTAGAGATATTCATAGAAGTCGGAAATATGTTCCGAATAGATTCATACTCTGACGGTATCATAAATAATTTCTTTATTAAATGTGCACGCTGGGATCGAAATGTTCCGAAGAAAACTAACGATCGGCATAAACGCGGAAGAGCTAGGATTACCATTTAACCCCCATTGCAGAAGCTGTGGGGACCTTTCAGAGAAGGAGACTGTAGAGCATTTTCTCTGTAAATGTCCGGGCTTGTCAGCTAGACGACTAAGGTCCCTGGGCGCTCCTTTCTTCGACAGTCTAGGGCATTGCGCCAACCTAAATCCAATCAATCTCCTCTAACAGCTCTGGCTGGCTGTAGATATCTGCCTGTTGGAGGTCTCATAATGGTACCGAAACGGTGCTTTAGTGCTACTTGAAGAGTGCCTGTCCGGCACTTCGACCATTTCACCTACCTACCTTGAGAAGGGAATGGATAAAAATATATCGTGGAAAGGAACATGAGAGGACTTTTTAAAATGATTTTTGGCACAGCTTTAACTTTGAGGAACTATTCAATTATCAACATTCGACCTTCTCGTTATAATTGGAGTGTTCGCGTCAAGAAAAAACGGGGAAAAGCTTAACTTGAAATTAAATGAGCTATAAGGCCAAAAGTACTTCGCCTCCATCCAAGGTCTGCAATACAAATTTCTGCGAAGCCTAGTAAACGCGCCATACTAAATAAGAAATAGCGACCTTCAGCGAGATCTTGGGATATCAACTGTGACTGAGGTAGCGAAGCAATTTGCCTTGGCTCACAGAGCAATTAAAAATCATGTCAACGATGCAGCATCAAGCTTACTTCGGCTCAATTCTGCTCGAAGACCTATAAAACGCACAACGGTAGCAGACCTTATGGAGAGCGAGTAGCGATTATATTGTTATTGTATAAGCAAATTTAAATGGCAGAATAGATTGTAATAAACCTTTCGTAAGCGCAAGGCAAAGAGATTGCAGTTCGCGCGTGACGATCTAAATAGAACACCAGCATTTTGGAGGTCCGTTTTTTGCAGACGAGATAAAAGCAAACTTATTTGAACCAGACCACAGAGCTTTATATGGTGCGATGCCAATACGGAGCTCAAACTCCAAAATTTGCTAGCTACTATAAAACCCAGCGGTGGCAAAGTAAATGTTTGAGCTTGCACGCTACCAAATGAAGTTGAAAAGTCGACTTTTATCGAAGAAACAATCAGGAAATATGTTTATTTAAAACTTCTGCATGAAATCACAAATAATACAAACTTGGTTAATATATAAATGTACCCACATTGTTAAAACTCCTGCACAATCATCGGATTTGAAAGTCATCAAAAATTAGTTGTCGATTTTGAGGACAAATATAAGAAAATATTACGTCCAGAATAAATTTAATCTCAAAAAGGCGATACTTGACGAGAGGAACCAAATTAATACAGAATACACCAAAAAATCGGTTGACTCCATGCCACCTGGACATCAAGCTGCAATTTTTATTAAAGGATACCCAACGAAGTGCTAAATACTTTAAAATTAAAAAAAAAATTAAACAAATAGTTGCCCTTTCTGAACTGCATCATTTAAGCTGGCGTTAATTCTCTATTTTTTTTTTTTTTGTTTTTTGTCCTTACACTAAAATGAGTGGAGCATTTTTTGTATTAGCTGCGCAACTAAGTTGCCGCTGTTTGTCAATAGATGCCGTTAGCAGTGTGTGCTAGACGATTCTAATATAACCTAAACATCATAAACCAAGCTTAGACATATGGTAAACAAACTGCTTCGACACATTGGTGATTTTGTTTTGGTATTATATATTTTTGGTTTTGTGAAAATGTCTGATTTTGTGCCAAATAATCGACATTTGCGGGAAGTGTTGATTTTCCTCTTTCATTCGAAAAAAACGACGGCTCAAGCGCATCGAAAGCTACAAAAAGTTTATGGAGATGCTGCTTTAAGTGAAACAACGTGCAGACAGTGATTTTAATGTTGACGACCGTCCGCGTGAAGGAAGACCAAAAACCTTCGAAGACGCTGAATTGGAAGTATTGCTCAATAGGGATCCATGTCAAACGCAAGAAGAGCTTGCTGAACTTGCTTCAGTATTAGAGGTTACCCGCCAATCCATTTCCAAGCGATTGTATGCATTGGGAATGATTCAGAAACAAGGGACTTGGGTTCCTTATGAGTTAAAACCAAGGGATGTTGAACGTCGTTTTTTCGCCTGTGAACAACTGCTCCAGCGGCAAAAAAAGGAAGGGTTTTCTTCAACGCATCGTGACGGGTGATGAAAAATGGATTCATTACAGTAATCCAAAGAAAAGAAAGTCATGGAGAGTGCCCGGTCATGCTTCTACATCGTCGCCTGGGCCGAATATTCACGCTGCGAAGGTTATGCTATGTATTTTGGTGTAACCAAGTTGGTGTTATTTATTATGAACTGTTAAAACCAAGCGAAACCATCACTGGGGATGGGTATCGACTTGACTTGATGCGATTGAGCCGAGCACTGCCCAAGAAGCGGCCGCAATACGCGAAGAGGCATGAAAAAGTGATTCTACAGCATGACAACACTCGGCCGCACGTTGCAAAACCCATTAAAACCTACCTGGAAACAACGAAATGGGAAATCCTACCCCAGCCTCCATATTCTCCAGATATTACGCTGTCCGATTATCACCTGTTCCGATCGATGGCACATGGTCTAGCTGACCAGCAGTTCCATTCATATGAAGACATCAAAAAATGGCTTGATCCGTGGATAGCCTCAGAAGATTAACAGTTTTACCGCGACGGTATACGAGATCTACCAGAAAGATGGGAAAAAGTAGTAGCCAGCGATGGGAAATACTTTCAATGATTCACTTGTAACCACTTTTTCAGAAAAAACTTGTATTTTCATCAAAAAACAGCGAGAACTTAGCTGCGCACCTAATACTTTATGTCGAGAAATGAAATAAAGCAAAATAAATAAGAAGTCTGCATACTCTGTTTTCCATTTTCGCAGAATATTAGGAAATATAGAACACTTTACAAAAAAAACGTATCTGTATGCATATAAAGTTTATGGAATTTGACTACGCCAACTTTACATGGAATTAACTGCAAGTCTTTGACTTAGCCGCAAACTGTCCCCGCTAACGCACGCAATGAAAATGAAAGTGACGAAAATAAGTGGCAGTATCGATGCCATCGCAGTAACGCAACTTACTGATTTGCCACAGCAATTGCACCAGACAAGCCGACAGTTAAACAAGCAGCTGCACTCATTTTAACAGTACTGTTAAATGTAGGCTGTACTAAGTGGCATAAAAATGGTAAACAAGGTACGCACAGGTAGATCCATTACTTCATAGATGATTGCTTGCCGTAACACAAATTCAATTGGAGAGTGCGGCAGATGAGTTCCTCTGTGTGTGTGTGCGCTTACAACCAATTGTGTCAACAGCTAATGTCTGGCTGCTGTTGCTAATGGAATGTCAACAAAAATAAAGCTGGGGACTACTTACACACGGCGCAGCGAAACTCATGTGGCTACAAAGCACTGAAGCAGCAAATAAAAACCAAATCAGGTCAGTTGCCACAGTGAATTATGGGCAACTTGGCAATGTGGCACAACACATATTTTTATATATTTACTGCAATTTGTTGCCAAAAAATATGTAATTTTATTGATAGAAGCTTGCACTCGCGAGCTATAATTTTTGCTAGTGCAGATGTTTGTGAGTGCAGGGCGCAGCGCACAGAATCTATCTTCGGTTCGAATATCAGCGCAAAAAAAGCATACATAATTCGGTTAAAATGTGTTGCAAACACAAAAGCCAATAACCACAAATATTGTATTTACAATACCTACAGAGCCACTCACATACACAGCGATCAATCAATACGCACACATATGTGTACAGGCGTACACTTGTCGTTGCTGTACAATCAAGTGGATCAGCGCAACCACTTCAAAAGTGAACTGTGTTGCGGTTATTGTTTATTTCTCCAATTGTGAAATATGTAATTAATACGAACAATGTGCACACTTTGTTGTTGTTGTTTGAGTAGCTGTTGTTTCCTTCATACGCAAATAGATTAAATGGAAAATGCAAATCAGCAACAAGAAGAAAAGAAAAACCAAAAAAGCAAGAGTAATGACTTTCTTATCTTCTACGCAGGCGCACACATGCATATACTTACGCACACATATTCACGCACACATACATACATATTTCAGCGCCAAACTTGAAGGCAGCCATGTGTTACTCATACGCCCATGTGGCACCACGGAGTATTTTTGGTAGTAATTTTTTGGTGTTATTTTGAATAGAGAGATGGATGCATGCAATTGAAAATTATTTTCAATAAAATTCCGCACTTCACCTGCACACAACACATTATGATAATGAACCACGGTATGCGCCACAAGCGTTTACGCTCCGTTAAGTCGTCAATGAAAATTTTTGAGATTGGCGCTGCACTATTTTGCATGAGCAGCGGCTTGGCAGCAGCTGGAGTGGCACTACCGGCAATATTAACACTATTCAGTTGCATGGTGTCGCATATGTGGCATGCCTCATTGAAAACGTTGAGCGATTGAATTTAATGCCTGCCACCTGACTCACTAACCCCCGGAGAGCTGGTACAAATATGAAAAGCACTCGAAAAGTCTAGCAATTGGTCGCACCCCTAGCCGGCTAAGCGTATAAGCGTTTTAACGATCGTAATACACACGCCACTCGACTGCTGCTTACTACTTCTTTTACTTATTTTTCTTCTGACTTCTGTACTTCATTTTCTCTGCGATGCGTACACCTACAACGCCGCCACACAACTGATCAAGCGGTGCCAATGCTCATCGATTAATGATCGGCGCCGATCGGCATTGGCTGCAAAACTGAGGAAGCGTAAGACGGTGCGCATGACAAGGCATTTGCTTTATTTTTCGCTGAAATGTGTAAAAGAATTTTCATTGTTCCTGAGAGGATAGTGAAAGCAGCGCGAAAGAATTGATATGTGAGAGTGTTTTGTTTTTAGATTTTCGCAAAAATTAAAAGTTGGTGCAGAAGGGGAAATGCATGCAAACACGTGTGGTCGTTTATGGTGCAGCACAAGCATACACACATACACACACGCAAGTGAGAACTACTTACATTTTTAATCTACTAAGTTCAAAGGCCACAAGATTACAAACATCCAGCTCTTGTTCGCAGAAGTCTAAATGACAAAAACAAGAGACAAAGTTTGAAGAAATACATTAAATTTTTATGAATTTAGTTCGTTTTAAATTGTTTCATATTTAAGCAGTTCAAAAACACAATTCATTTTGTTATAAAAACAACATTCTTTCACATTTAATTGCAATTTTGTGAAGATGGCATGCGTAAGGAGTGCCATTTGAGTTGAATACCTAAAGTCTACAATAATACAATTAAAACTTAAAGTCTACATTCTCAGCCTTTGTGGTAAATCGGTAAGCGTAAACGTTTTAATTCTGCCTGTTTTTTTGCTTGTGTTTTTTCGTTTTTAGTTTGAGTTACTTTTCGCCTTTGGTACACATTACCGAAAATGAACAAATAGTATCTTTAAACGCCACTGGCGAGCAGTTCTTAGTGGAAATAAATACTCTGGAATAGCACATTTTTAGGCGTTACTATGATTTCCGTCAATAGATTCATTCCAATGTTGACGGTTTGTGGATGTGCTATGCTGGTAAACGTGACCATCACAACATTGTAGCATACTTACCGGATGAATATAAGCGGTTAAGTGTCATGTTGACTACAAACTCGCAAGCTTAGTTATGCGGAAGAACTTGTCAATAAAAAACTATTAAACATGTATTAATAACTTAACATATAAACTAATAAGTCATTAATACCTATATCTACATGTAGTTCAAATTTTAATAAGTTTGGTAATGGAATACCTTATCTTTTTTAAAGAAAAATAAAAATATGAACTTTTTATAAATTAAATTTTAAATTTTACTAAAAAATGTATACTGCGTTTTTTTAAACTTTTTATTTTCTAAGAGGTTATGATTTAGGTTTTGTTTGATTATGCTATTCATTAGAAATGAAGGAGAATTATAAATTAACCCTAGAATTAAATTAAATAAAAAAAGTTAATATTGCATCTTCTACGAATTAAACATTCTGGTTGGTTTCCCTCAGTTATTGTGTCGTTTTTATAAAAGGCATATATACAGCGGCTCGCAGCTTATTTCATGCAGGCGAACTACAGGGTGAACGATATTAAGTATTACCTATTCAAAACACCATAACTTTTTTGTGTGAAATTAGTTTTTATTGATTTCAAATACAAAATTTTTTAAAAATGATTACAATTTTAACATATTCACTTAGCCTTCAAACGGTCAAAAAATGAGTTGCATGCCACACGAATATGATATTGAGGTATTTTGGCCCGTTCTCGTATAATCGCTTTTTTCAGCGCATCCATACTAGCATATTTTTTAGTCCTCACCTTGCTCTCCAAAATGGACCAGATGGAATAATCCATTGGCGAATTCGAAAGCAATTGTGTGGACGAAATGAAGTGTGGAACATGATTTTTTAACCATTCTTGGTTCACACGAGCTTTATGGGACGGTGCCGAGTCCTGCTGGAACGTCCATGCTCTACGACCGAAATGTTTGCGTGTCCACGGCTCTAAATTAGCTTCTAAAACATTTTTCCGATAATAAGTCGCATTCACTTTGACACCAGGCTCGATAAAAACGGTTGGAGAGCGTCCATCAGTGGTCACTGCGGCCCAAACCACTACTTCCGATCGGAAATTGCTTCGAGTGGCCATACGTAGGCTCAAATTCTCGTATGAGCGTTCGGTCAAGTAACCACGATCGTTTTGGGTGTTTATGAACTGCTCAATTCGAAAATTTTTTTCATCAGGAAACACAATGTAAGGAAATTCGCCACGTTCGTGCAAGTGCAACAACTCCTTTGCTCTTTCGCACCGAACTTTTTTTTGCTGGGGTGAAAGATCGTGTGCTTTTTGGAACTTGTAAGCCTTGACCTTGAGCTCATTTTTCAATATGCGTCGAATGCTGCCTTCCGATATTTTCAGTTCTTTGGCCATTTTTCTTCCACTTCGACGTGGATTTCGTTCAAGTCGAGCCTTCACTTTCCGAACCATTTCTGGCGTTGTGGCGGTTTTTTTTGGTCCACCTCCATAGCGTTTTGCAATGCTACCAGTATCATTGAAACGTTTTATAGTGCGATACACAAACATTTTATTCACTTTGAGGTGACTGAGCTCACGAACAATGGCTGATTGTGATTTTCCACCCAAATATAACGCATCACACTATTCCATCACAGAAAAAAAAAAAAATTCAACAAAACAGAGGCGCAAATGCTTTTGATGGCTTATAAACAATATATTGAACTGTCATTAGAACAATTTTGACGTTGATGTCATGGGCTGTTTTACAGATACAAGCAGTGTGAAGTTGGTAACACTTCATATCGTTCATCCTGTACTAAAACTTCGAATGCCGTATTTTGAAAGCTAAAACTTTTTTTGAAAAAAAAAATGTAAATATCAAATAATTTATATGCAATTGCAGTATAAAAAAGGTACTTCATGTATTTTTTTAAGCTTTAAATATAAAATATAAAAAAAAAGCACAGAACAGTTCAAAATTTTATGTCACAGCTTATTTCATGCAGTATTCATTTTTTCTTAAATTGAAGTTAAACCAATGATTTAAAATGATTAGTACTTTATGTGGTACCCTTTGGCTTTATTAACAGCTTTTAACCTTTCTGGCATTGACTCCACTAGCTTTTTCGTTACTTTCGTTCCGATTTTGTTCCACTCCTCCAAAATTTTATCTGACCTCTATTGCTTATGTGATGTGTGCGGATTTTTGTTTCCAATAATGACCATAAATTCTCGATGACGTTCATGTCAGGTGATTGAGCCGGTGGTTACATTAAATGTGGGTAGTACCATATGAGACATGTCTGCATGATTGCCGCCATTGTCCTGGTAGAAACGGGAATCTTGAGGTATTCCAAGTTTCGCAGCACTTTGGAGTAGATTATCTTTTAGAATATTGAGGTACATACATTGTCTTGTCCATAATACCCTCGACAAACACTAAATTTCCTACTCCGGTTGCTGACATACATGCCCATACCATTACACTGCCACCACCATGTTTCACAGTCGGATTTATGTTGCTTTTGTGGAGCTCTGTATTAGGTTTCCGCCAGACGTAAGACATTCCATCTGAGCCGAATAGGTTGAATTTGGACTCGTCAGAAAGTATTGTATTATATTATATTTTCCAGAAATCAAAATCGGCTCAATTGATTTTTTTTACTTATGAATGGCTTCTTTCGAGCTACTCGACCATTAAAGCCCTTTTCACGTAGTACCCGTCGCACTGTTTCGACGCAACATAATTTGCCCACTTCCTGCTGAATTTCGTTTAGCAGTTTTGGAGCCGATAGCATTGGGTTTTCTTTTATTTTTCGAACATTTAAACGGTCATCACGTTCGTCAAAAGTTTTATTTGAGGCACATCGGCCTTTATTTTGCACCCGATTTTCATGAACGAAGCGTTCATGATACTTTGTACTGTAGCACTACTCAAACAAATTATTTCCGCAATTTTTCGCTGTGACTTTCCGCTTTGAAAATGCTTGATGACCAGTTCTCGCTGTTCAATCGTAGTACGTCGGCCCATTTTTTATATATTTTTATATTGTCCACTTGGCGATCACAAACATACCAAAATTGCATAGAACAATAACTGTGCGCTAGTTACATAAACAAAGAAATTCAAAATACCGTTAACCAAGCGACTAGCCGTCGCCACAGCATAAACAAGTGCTCGCATAAAATAAGCTGTGAACAAAGATACCGCATTGTGGTTGCATTTCATGCCGTAGTGTGAGTGGGACTATATTTTCACGAATTCTGGTGTACTCTTTATGTTAGCAAATCATTTAACTAAATATTTATATTAATATATATTACATAAAATTTTTTTTAAATTGCGACAATTTTTCATTCTGCAATAATTTAAATTCATAAGCTGAAACTGTATGAAATAGGCTGTGAGCCACTGTATAGATATAATTGGCGCGTACACCCCTTTGGAGCTGCTCCTCCTATTTGTGGCATGCGCCTTAATGTTGTTCCACAAATGGAGGGGCCTACAGTTTCAAGCCGACTCCGAACGGCAGATATTTTTATGAGGAGCTTTTTCATGGCAGACATATACTCGGAGGTTTGTCATTGCCTGCCGAGGGGCGACCGCTATTAGAAAAATGTTTTTCTTAATTTTGGTGTTTCACCGAGATTCGAACCTACGTTCTCACTGTGAATTCCGAATGGTAGTCACGCACCAACCCATTCGGCTACGGCGACCGCCTATAAAAGTCATAGGGTTTTTAAATTGCATAGGGTATTTTTTCACCCCACGTTTTTTTGTTACATTGCTCTTTCTACTGTTACCTGCTACTGTTTTGACTACAAGAAGCTTAATTTAAGAAACCACAAAATCAAGAAATTTAACTTTCTTCCAGTTATTAAATTATATACTGCCATACTGGGGCTTCCGTAAGAAGCAATGGTTTTAGCGTAAGAAGTGCAAATGACTTGAATATTTTAGTTTGTCGAAACATTTTCTTGACAAACTGTATCAAACTTAAAAACTTTTTTTCATGTATGTAAATCGTATGGAGGTACCAAAATTCGAAGTATTAAATGGTAAATTTTTGTTTTTTTTTCAATTATTTTCCCTTTTTATGAAACTTATATGCAATTGCAATAGCAGAAGGTTTCTGCCCTCGCATTCGTTGAAAACTTTTTGGTCACTCACAAAAGAAAGTAAATTCTTCAGCTTACCGAAACCATATGTATGGTACTGCCTGTAGCGGCGGCGTTTTTGATGAACGCCGAAAGTAACAATAAATCCGCTTCACCAGCATTGCACCAACAACCGACAATGGTTGGGACCAAAGGTGCACCAAGCGAAAAGAAATCGAAACTGAAATCAAAGCGAAAAACCAAAAACCAAAACCGAAGTCGTGGCTGAAACAGTGCAACACGAATGGAAAGTGAATTTCCTACGCTCGCTGCAACGCACATGAATCAGCAAACATGCAGCCAGCCCCAAGCGTTGCCGATTCGTTCTGCATTCGCGGTGCTTTGGCCAAGTTTTGTGTGGAGGTATTTAGCATTATTTTTGGGGGAAATTCAATTTGCTGTGTGTGCGCAGGCCTGTGCAGCGAATTAAACTGGTTCCGGTGATCTTTTGCAGCAGCAACAGTGCGCCATGCTGCTGGTGGCGTGCAACATGAGGCAAATGCATTGATTTTGTTTTTATGGCTTGCCAGCCCAAGTTGGCGACAGTAGCCGGCGACTGTAGTGAAAATATCCACCATCGCTGATGACCTAAAATTGCGGCTGAAAACATTTGACAACCTTGCGTGGAGTTTGGCTCTTTGATCCACTGCAGGCAGGCATTGAATTTTTGCTATTGTGTTGTTGCAACGATTTGTTATTGTTTATAGCCGTAGTTGTTTTTGTGCAAGGTGCCAGTGAATATTATTGACCTTCTCCATCGTTGCGCGCAAAATGTATGTTGGCCATCTTTTGACTGAAGCAGTCAGCAAATTTTTCAATACAGTACTCTTCTCGCGCAACGTACGACGTACTGGCACAGCGCCACAGCCTATCAGGTGAGTTGAGGTAGTTTTTTAGTTTGCTTTCGTTTTTGTGATGCTTGCAAACAACCCGATTTGGACAGACACACGGCATTGACGCGCAGACATTCTGATGGGCGCGTTCCATTGGAAATGAAAGTCGGTGGCGGAATGCTGCACTTGCCACACAATCGCACACAATTGCGTCAGCGGCAGTGGCAGTGGCAGTGGCAGCGGGTAGCAGACGGATGGCGGTCAATCGATCGATCTGTCTCGGTCGTGCTCCAATCTCTGTGGTGCTTTGCCCATTTGCGGCAACTTACGCGCACTGCGCGGCCGGCCTTCGAAGAAAGTTGCTCCATTGACCTGCTTGTTCGTGATTGCACTGAAGGTTGTTGTCCACACATGGGAATGCTGGTTTTTTGGTTTTACTTTTTTGGGGCCTTATTTGGTGCAGCAGGATGCTGTCATACACTTAATTGCGAGATGTTGAGAATGTTTTCCCAACCGGTGCATGTGCGCCGTGTTGTGCCGCTGGTGGGAAATTTTTCATGGCATATTAATAAAAAAGCAACCATAATAATAAATTAATAAGTTATGGTGGAAAAGTATTGCCGAAATTGAAATTTTAAATATTTCATAATTCTTTTTTTTTTGTTTATGTTTCCAAATACCAAAGGCAGTTTCCCTGGTTGGTAACTGGCTGTGAACGACACTCTTGTTAACTGAATTTTTTTACTATCTCGCAATAGCCTCGTAAAATTTCCCAGGATTTAGCTTGCCATTCAGGCGCGCCAGACATTTAATGGTGATTTGCTTTTTATTGCCCACTTCAGTCGCACATGCAGATGCCATAAGCTTCCACATGACCAATCCAGCCACTGACTAATCGAGCCATCGAGGAAGAGTACCGCGGCGACAATAAAAATTTGCAAAAACACAAAACAAAAAAACCAACATCGGTCATAAAAATTAATGTCGCCGCTTCAATGTCCCCGAGGCTGCTAATCCCTGCATCACTGTTGCAAATTGTTGATCACAAATCACTGCGGCATTCACACATTTGCCCAGCTGACACTTGTCCCCCATATTCTCAATATGCATGCCCCTCTTCGACGCTTTTATCATACATTATCGGTATACCCTTCCATCGGCCAGCACAATTAGGCGGCCATCCCGCGGCGGTATCTTTCAGGTAACACAAAGCAAACGAGTTTCACACACAAGCAAAGGCAGATAACACTAATCGTGCATTAGATGTTGCATCAAAGAACCATACGCCGCTCTGTGCTTCACGGCTGCACATACTGCTTGCCACAAATGTGTGACAGCAGACAAGCTGAGCTGCGTGTGCGTGAACGAAGCTGCGCTGATGAATGCCAACGGAGCGCGGGTATTGGCTTCAAAGCAATGGCGATGGGAGCGATTAAGCGCAGCATGCAACAAATATTTGTGGGGTGATGTACGCACTGTTGTTAATATTGTTGTTCTTCTGTTGATTTCGTGGTCTGTCCAGGCCATTTATCTCTCTTAAACACTGGGGTGGCCAAAGAAAGTCTGGTATTGAACTTTTTTGTTTTGTTTTTTCTTGTACTTTTTATTATTCTCTGCCACATTGCGCACTGCGTTCCCGTGCCACATGTTGGTGTGGTGGTAGTATTTATCATATGCAACATCTCGATGTCTGACCCTTCACAGTCGTAAAAGTTTTAATGGAAGTAATAGTACATAGGCAAATGGAACCTGCTTTGGATATGAAACAAATTAGCTAGCTTGGCACCTTCGGCACTGCTGCCACCCAGAATTGGAATAGATCACACATGGATGTGCATTTGGCTTGAACCCATGGGCTTCAGTTGGATTAAGATTTCACTGTCAAAAAACTACACAAACCGAAATACATCTTATTATTGTCATAAAGAAGGAGGATAGCGTTTATCTGAGCGTAGGAGGCATATTTACATAACACATTGCCACACGTCAGATGGTAAAGATTGAGAGAAGAAATCGAAGTGAGCACAGCCACCAAAGGGACAATGAAATTCGTCTTCGGTTTCCTTAATGGAAAATTCTAAGTTAAGCCGATTACGAAGCCTTAAGCAGAGAACTAAGACAGTGTCTCAGTCATTCGTGCGGCTTAAGGGCCTATTATCGACTCAATTATTGTTGTAATCAAGATCTTAAAACTACTCTGTGTCACAAAGAATGTGTGAAAAGTGGCGCTGGACGTTAAAAACTGCATTGATAATCAACAGCACATAAGTAAAGAGGAAAAGAGAGAAATGGGAAGAACTAAAAGTAATGATGACATATTAGGTTAGGCTAGGTTGTAGCAGTTGTCCACAATGGGACACTCTCAGGCTCATAGCCGATTGTGATCCCGTGTGGGCAACTTGCATTTTTCTCTCCTAAGCCCAGTATGTACTTTTCAAACATTTTAAAAGATTCTTGATTTCCTCAGAACTGAGATCTTCCGATTAATTAAAAAGTTCTCTAACTAAATTGACGAATCTACGTCTTCCTCATCTACAAAACTTCAGCAGAGGCCATGTCTTTGCACGCCCATGCTCTGGGAGGTACGCAAGAAATCCACCATGTCCGCTTAAAATTTGTGTCAGATAAAAATCTTAGCTTGGGAATCAACTTATATGTCCAACAACCTTTGGAAGAGTGATCCCATATATTTTGCTACTTGGCTATCAAACATGTGCGCTCGGTTATCTTGTCTTCAGTCGTCGGTTTGTGTCGACGTGAGGGCTACAGTCGCTTAAGTTCCTCTGGTCTTGTATCGTCATCTCCCTAACCAAATTACGTCACACACACAGCTGCGAACATTTATAAGTATGTAGAGACAGAATTCGAGGTTCGGTATAGTCTCTGGGGTTGAGGAAGTTATCGGCGACTGTGAAGACAAGGAATTCACACAAAACTGGTCCATATACATAGAAAGTCCAGGATAGGGACACAAAAAATAGAGTACCCTTCCCTCTGGAGGAGTGTTAAGTTGGCTCCTAAGCCTGAGAGGCCTTTTTGCCAGCTGGACTATAAAATGCCAGAACATCTTCCCTGTGAATGTGTAGCTGTCGCTAGATGAAGACTCGCACACCTAAGTAGTGTGACTCTAAGTCCATTGGTGATATGGAACAAAAATCCTGCGAAGGTTCTTAAATTCTTTAGAAGCCTCCAAGAGGTGCATTTTAAACCAATAATTATAAAAATAGCAACCGACTGATTATCATCCCTCCATAGAATAAGTTTCTTCATCTCGCCGTTCAGAATTTGTTTTAGCTCATCAAATCAACTCACTTCTTCGTTTAACTGAAATTAAAGGGAGCTTACGTAAAAACAAAACAGGATGCTTGGCATTTTATATACAGAAGAAAATAAACAACACCGTCGAAAAAACAAAAAAATATAAAAATCAACGCTATTTATTGTATTTTTTATAAAAATTGTCTACCTAAAATGGCGAATCTACGCCTAGGTAGAGCAGGACAATGGCACAGAAAGTGCGAGATCGTCTCTTCCTCATTTAAATAGCGTCTGAAGAAGTTTTGTGTTTACACGCCCTTCCTCTGGGCGCATTTTTGAGCCACTTAAAACTTGCACTTTATTTAACCAAAACTCACTGACTCATAAAAATTCGGATAAAAAAATTTTGAGAGATTTTGATGAACATTTGTTGTTTTTTTTTATTTCAAAATTTATATAATTTGCGTAGGTGAATGAACTACATTTTCATAAAAAAAAAGGATTAAAATTAAAAGAGGAACAAATGAACTATAAAAAACTGTCAGCAAGTCTTGTTTTACAGTTATTTAGCGCACTGTGTTATTATCCACTTCTACTGTCCAACATCTTAGTGCCTTGGGTAAATTGAGTAATTTTTACGCCTTTTTTAACGAAAGGCCGAAAAATCATTTTAAAGAGTACTTGCCAGTCTTAAACGAAAAAATGTGTGTGGGAGTTACCACAAATAGGAAAGTCACCAATATGAAATTTTACTTCTAGTTGGCAGAAATACCCTGATGTTGCAGAAATACGAATACAAACCATATTTTTGCAACTAAAGGCCAATAAAATGATGATTTTAGTCTCAGTAATCGGATATTGGAAGGACCAGTGCCTGATGCCGAATTAAACTGCCAAGTGCACAACTTCTTTGCAGCTGTTAAATTTTGAACTTTAGCTCGAATATGCAGAGGAAATGCAGTGCTTGAGAGGAGATCCAACTGAAAGGAATCCCCACAGGCACAGTTCCCCAATCAATACAGTTCCAAACATTGATTGAATTCAAAAGCAAATTATTACTTCCCTGCGCTATTTTTCGAATCTATTCTTATTGATTCTCTGTTACTGAAACTCTTTGAAAATCAGCTGTAAAATTGCAGAAATCATTTTATACAAAAAGTGATATTGAAAAGAGTTTGGAGAAAGAATGGAAATTTAGACTTATTTAATAACTGATGATTTGTTTTTTGCGTAGTAGGGGTAAGATCTAAACATACTTACTTATGTACAGAAGAAACTCAACGCATTTACAGCCGCTTCCTCAAAAACAAATAACGAGCCTCTGAAAGCCCATTCAGCGCCATTCAAATGACGCACCGTCGTCAATATAGGTATGTTGCATGCAACACACATCGTTTAGACCTCGCGCTAATTTATTGCGCCTAGTGCTACTAGCGTGTGCGTGTGTGTGTGTGTGTGCAAATGGCGATGTGTTTGCATTTATGCGTTTTGCACATAAAAGTGCATTAAATACTTGAGAAACCAATCCGCCCGGCTTGGGAATACTCGTTTCTGTTGCCGTCTTTGAGAAGAAAAAAAGCCAAGAATTGCTTCAGGACAAGCGTGGAGCCGCACCAACATTCATTATTTGGTTTACTTTGTGCACACAGCTACATAAACATATTCACAAGTTTATGTGGAGACTCCCAAAGGTGTGCAACTTGCATATCGATTGCATAGATGATTTGTTTTTGTTGTTCTTGTTTTTGTTTCCTAGTGGCGATGTTGCAGCATTACTCGTAAAGTAGGTCAACAGCTTCGATGGTTTCGCTTAAATGTGACTGTGAATTTTTTCATGCCTCATTTGAGGTGCTTTGCCGCATTTCGTGCCTTTGTATTTTCCTTGTGCTGATGTTGCTGCTGTCGCTGTCGCTGTCTTTGTTTTTGCTGACCAGTGGGTTGGCCGACTAGTGGGGTAGGCAAGGAAAATTTTCGTGCTGATTTGTTTCATCCCAATTCTGTAGGTGGAAAGGAAACCAAAAATTATGAAGCAAATACGAGTAAAATGGAAAAAATAATACAAATAAAATAGAATAAAACGAAATAAAAAAGCAATTGAATGAGCCAAACCAAAGGTAAATTTAAAGAAAAAAAAAAATAATAATAAAATTTGCCTAAGAAATACAAATCAGAAAATTAATAAAATAATACAAAATATACACTAAAACTTAAAAATTTTATGCAAAATAAAAGAAAAACAAAAAACACATTAAAAAACAAAAAGTTATACAAAAGTAAAAGAACATAAAATAAAATGGAATAAACAGAAATAGAAGAGTATAAAAAAGTAAAAAATAAAACTGAAAATAAAAAAATAATGAATAAAGCGTAATAAATTAAAACCAGAAACAATAAAATAAAAACAAAATTAAATTAAATTAAATAAACTCAAAAATAAAATAAATCAAAAATCAGATACAATGTAGGTACCATATATAAATAAAAAATTTAGTAAAACATATATAAAAGCAAATAAATAATATAAATAAAACAAAATACAGTAAAAATATCAAATAAAATTACATAAAACATAAAAAAGTTAAAAATTTCGACAAAAAGAAAAAAAGAAAATAAAACAGAATAAGAAATAGTAAATCAACTAAAATAAAAAAGTATAAATACAATAAAATTTAAAAAATCAATTAAATGAAATAAAATCAAAACAAAAGATTTCAAAATATAAATTCACTTAAATAATTAAAAATACAAAAATTAAATAATGTTATTTAGAACAAAATAAAATTAAACAACAACTGAAATAAATAAAGGAAAAATAGCAAAGGTGTATAAAATATAAGAAAAAAACAAAACAATAAGTAAACCAAAGTAAAGAATAGCAAATAAATTTACATAAAACATAAAATATATAAAACAAAAAAATTTAAGTAAACCAGAACAGAAAATAAGTAACCAAATGAAATAAAATAAAAAGCTGCTTAAAAGAAAAAACGAAAGCAATTAAATTAAATCCAATAAAATTAAACCCAAAACAAAGGGAAAAAATAAAATGTAATATAAAAAAATAGTTCAATTAAGAGAAAAAAGAATAAAATAAAATTAAACAAAAAATTGAATAAATTGAATCTTTGTTGAATGAAGAATAAGATATAATACACCAAATAAATAAAAAATAATCTAAAATTGAACAAAATAGTACAAAATAGTATAAATAAAATAAAAATATAAAGGTATATATAAAAAAAAGAAATAAAAAATAGCAATAAAAATTACAAAAAACATAAAATATAAAATAAAATAAAACAATATAACAAACAAAAAATAAAATCAAATACAGAGTAACAAAAAGTTGGCAATTAAATAAAATTAAACCCTTTGGTTGGGCACCTATTGCGGCGCGTCCCAGGTGGTGGATAGGGTACGCCACAGTTATCTTCTGTGGTTAAGTAGGTCATAGCCTTGGTAAAAGCCTACTCGCGAACCAGCCTAGTTCTCGTTAACCAACAACTATGGTAGGGGGAACAACATGCTGTGCAGTGTTACTGCACGCGTGCCGTAACTGCCATAATTGCTGGCAGTGACCCATATCCACTTCGGTGGATGGCGAGAAGCCACTCGTATTAGTAGGTCATGTCTCTGCTAATACGAATGGAATAAACATGGACTCACGGGGAGAAGGTCACTTCCTTATATCAAAGGCTACCAATCCAAGGTGGAACAGCACACGCCGAGGGATGCATGGCTTAGGGTGAGTTAAGTCGCTAGAATGCGGACTCTGGGGCACCTGTCGCACCCCAGTTTCAATTCGACTTACCACGGCATAGGGCTCTGGCGTGGCGAACCCCATTATTTCCCTATCTAAATCCCAGCTGACACGTCAGCTGAGTGACCGCACCGCAAAATAATGTACAAAACAACAAACAAAAAACAAACAACACAACAAACTCCTTCCCGACGCGGAAGACCTCTTGGCTCCACCAAACTTATGGCGGGGTCAAAAACCACCCCTTCGGTGGCTAAAGTGCTCACTAAGAGCAAGACCGTCAAGCAGACACCACCGCACTCCCTTGTGGCTTCTACTTCCTCCAAAACCGACTCGGCTGCGGAGAACCCATTGATCACCAAATCTGTTTTGCCAGAAACTGGGAAAACAAGTCGGACAGAAGTCTCCAGAAAACCCATCCCCTCTCATCTCCGTCGATACAGAGATCGAAGACGCGCCACTTTCCTTATAGAAAAGCTCGGCAAAACCCCTGAGGAGGAGCTGTCCGACCAACAAAAGTCAACTCTCGATTGGGCCCGGGAATTCCTTCGGAAGTATGAGGCGTCCAAATAGCTAAGCGGCAGCGGTCTTAAGAGGACCCTCCTAGCTCCAACGACCCCAAGAAGCATACAGCTTCCTCTGAGCTCAAATTACGCAAGTTCTGCGAAGTTGCCAGAGATAGTCTGGTCATGGCGGTGGTGGATAAGAGCCACCCTGTCGGTTTCATCTCTCCATCAACTTCAGTTGGGATACCTGGACGTTCTGAAGCAGAACCCAGGGCCCCCTCCTTTCTGCTCTGACGCGGGATGGTTCCAGGCAAGGGTCAAGTATCTCGCGTGCTCGGATCAACGTTCTGTCAACCTGTACGGCATGGCCCTCGACCTACTCGGCGAGGTATGGCCCGGGGCGAATCTCAAGCTCGTCAATAAGAGCGAAATACCAAACCAACCACGCGGCAGAGCAAGAATACCTCTAGAGCCATCCGATCCGGAAACTATTCTGGAGCTACTGAAGATCGGAAACCCGAACCTACCCACCGAAAACTGGAGGGTAGTTAAGGTGGAAGAGCCTTCAGGAAACTCCAGACATGTCACGCTGCTCCTGGACCAGGAAAGCGTTAAAGCACTGGACGACCGCAAGGGGATGGTGGCGTTCGGGTTCATCACCACTACCATCTGGACCTATCAGCCAAAAAATCTCCTCGCACCCAGCGAAGAGAGTACGGCGTCCCCCAAGATGGATGTCGATAAGTCTCTCTCACAAGCTTCTACGATTGAGTCCGACTCGGAATCGAACAGCGAACTTGTGGGACACTTATTTAACATTCAACTCGAGGACGAGGATAGACTTTTAGATAGCGGTGATGACGCGAACGCCACAGTCATTGAATATTCGTCAAAAAGTGCTGCAGATTAATCTGCACCACTCTAAGGCTGCCTCGGCAGCCCTCATTCTTCGTCTGTCTGACCTGAGAGAAGACATCATTCTCATCCAAGAACCTTGGATATCAAACAACAAGATATGCGGCCTGAACGATAGGCACTACACCTTGTTTCAAGGTGAGGCTAACGTTAGATCGCGCTCTTGTATTCTCATTCGAAAACATATTAATGCTTTTCTTCTTCCCTTTAGCAATGCTGACACCACTGCCATAGAGGTTGAAGCTGTCCACGGCCCGATTTGGATTGTGTCGGCTTACATGCCTTACGACGCAGTGGAGGCGCCTCCTCCTGAAGCAGTGAGAAGGCTCGTCAATACGGCGCATCTGAACCAGAAACGCATCATCATTGGAGCAGACGCTAATGCACATCATATTGCTTGGGGTAGTACAAACAACAACACACGAGGTAAGCAACTCTTTGACTACATTCTAGAGAATAAGCTTGATATATGTAATAGAGGTGATGTCCCTACGTTTCTTAACTCGTCTAGAAGAGAGGTACTCAATATTACTCTTGCTAGCGAATCATGTACACAACTGGTGCAGGACTGGAGCGTTGATAAACAGCACTCTTTTTCCGACCACCAATATATAACATTCACTTTAAAAGCCGAAACGGCAAAACCCATGAAGTACCTTAACAAAAAACGTATGAATTGGATCAAATATAAAGAACATCTTGCCAATGGACTTCCTGATATCAGGCAGTTTGAAATGGCAAATAAAAACGATATCGAAAACGCTGTCAACATGATAACGAAGACAAAAACAGGAGGTAAGCATAAACCTTTTTGGTGGACTCCAGAAATCTCAGAACTTCGCAATCGAACTCGGAAACTCTTTAACCAATCTAAAATAACAGACGAATGGGAAGAATATCGACAATGTCTCAAAGACTTTAAGAAAGCTGTCAGAAGTGCAAAACGCACATCCTGGCGATCATACACTCAAGAATTAGAGAACACTTCAGAAGTAAGCAGACTACGCAAGATTCTTGCATCAAACCCAGTCTCTCCCAGTTTTATCATGACTCAAGATGGAACTTGGACTACTTCAACTGAGCACACTCTTAGAATACCTCTAGAATCTCACTTTCCAGGCTGTGTTGCCAACTTACCTACACTTCCCAGCACTTTTCAGAGTAATTATGGGAATAGGTCAGATCTAATCAGCTCTAATAGCATCTCTACAGCAATACTAAACTTTAAAAAATTTAAATCACCAAGTCCTGACAACATCATTCCAGCAGAACTTCAAGAAGGACTGGAAATTCTACTGCCTTGGTTAACAAGGATCTTTAACAAGTGTTTAAATCTGTCTTATCCTCCGACAATTTGGAAGAAATCGAAGGTAGTATTCATTCCGAAAACGGGGAAGCCTTCACACTGCAAACCAAACGACTTCAGGCCCATTAGCCTAACCCCTTTTTGCTTAAAGGCTTTTGAAAAAGTCTTAGATGAGCAAATCAAAACCTAACTTGATACTAAGTTGATCTCTGAGGCACAACATGCCTACACTAACGGGAAATCGACTGAAACGGCACTTCATTCACTGGTGCAAGCAGTGGAAATTTCCCTTCACAATAAGGAGTACTCTCTTGTCGCATTTATGGACATAGAAGGTGCTTTTAATAATATTGAACCCAACGCTATTTTTTCTGAAATTGCCAAATTGGGTATTAATTACTCCATCCGAAGGATGATCGAACAAATGCTCCAAAATAGAATAATCACTTCAGAGCTTGGGTTAAGCCGCATGAGAATGTACGCCGTCAAAGGCACTCCTCAAGGCGGAGTACTTTCACCCCTTCTCTGGAATCTCGCTGTAAACAGTTTGCTTCGAAATCTCGAAAAAGCATGCTGCAAGGTCGTAGCCTATGCAGATGATATTGCTCTCTGCGTGTCAGGCAAACACCTGAATACCCTCACTGAGCTCATGCAACGCTCAATCAATATTCTGTCAAAATGGTGCACCGAATGCGGACTAAATGCGAATCCAGCAAAGACAGATCTTGTTCTCTTCAATAGGAAACAACAATCTCCTCCACTGCAAACAATAACTTTAAAAGGGGAATCATTGCTCCTATCTGATTCAGCTAAATATCTAGGAGTTATTCTAGATAGGAAGTTGAGTTGGAAATTGAACATCGAAAACAGATGTAAAAAAGCTTTCATAGCTCTTTATACTTGTAAGAAAGCTATAGGCAAAACCTGGGGTTTTTCACCTCGGATCATTTATTGGATATATACCTCGATCATCAAACCGATACTCTTTTTCGGTGTGGTTGTATGGTGGAGAACACTCGAAAAACGGTGTAGAGTAGCCAACATTGATCAAGTCCAAAGAACAGCCTGCCTCCTGATAACAGGATGCTTAAGTACAACACTTACTAAGGCTCTAAATACGTTGCTTCACTTGTTCCCTATCGATCTGGCTGGCAAAGCGATTGCAGCGAAAGCAGCGACACGCATGAATGCTATATCGAAATGGAATAAGTATCTTGGCCATTCGACCATACTGAACAGGAACACTGTCATCTCTTTCGACATAGACTATCATGTAAGTCTTCCATCACCAAACTTGCTATTCTCCTGTTCACTCCCAACTAGGGAAAAATGGAAGGCAAATCTTACCGAAATCGATGGCCCTCTGATTATACTCGTATATACAGATGGTTCAAAACAAGACGGTAAAGTGGGATTTTGAATATTTTCAAATTCTCCTCACATCAATCTATCATTTAGATTACCCGACTACTGTAGTGTATTCCAAGCGGAGAATATCACTAGAGGATATTCGTTTTTTCACCGACAGTCAAGCGACTGTTAGAGCACTCAGCTCCTCTTATACCCACTCAGATGTGGTTCGATACTGTCTCTTATCTCTTAACGAAATAAGTGTTCAGAATTCTGTCCAAGTTATCTGGATACCGGGTCACAGTGGATTCGAAGGTAACTGCAAAGCTGATGAGCTCGAAAGAGCTGGAGCTGCGCAATCAAATGTTAGTAACTTACCCACAATCCACATTCAACATGTAAATTGCTCATTGATCGAGAATTTCACAGCATTGCTGATCGGAGGTGGCGAGTGGAAACTACTTGCGTTAGGACCAGACAAATCTGGCCATCCTACAATCTGAAACAGACAAAAACCCTTATAAGTCTTTCGAAACACGAACTAAGGCATATAATATCTCTTATCACCAGCCACTGCCTTTTGGGCACTCACGCACGTCGGCTCGGGGTTCCTCAAAACGACCTGTGCAGATACTGCGAGGACGAAGATGAGGAAGTATCGAGCAGACATTTGCTGTGCAGTTGTCCCGGTCTAGCCAGAAGTCGACTCGCTCTTCTAGACTCTCCAACAATTGGCAACCTTTCAGTACTCTCGAACCTGAAAATCGAGTCACTCATCAAATTCTCGAAACGAATTAATATCTTTGACCAAAATGTACAATAAAAATCTCGGTTAGGTGGGGAAATCATATAACATAATGAGCTCTAGGGTAACACAACGGGCCCAACTTGCGGTCTATGTGGCACTCCGATGCGGGGTCACCCTTAAACCAACCAAATAAAATTAAAAAACAAATTCAGTAAAGTAAAACAAAAAGACTAAATTAAAATAAATTAAATAAAAATTAAAAAAGTTGTTTCAAATAAAAAAATAAAAAAATTAATTCAATCAAACAAAATAAAATCGAAACCAAAACCGGAGGCTATGGAACACTTAATCAGTAACTGTGAGGCATTAGGCCACGGAAGGAAGACCTACAATTGCTCCCTCCTAAGGAGCTGGTTTGATTACTTGGTATACTAAATAATTATAATTAAGTACTTTGTAGCGCACAATAGATCAAACTGGCCTTAGGCCAAAGAAAATAGTTTAAAATATAATAAAAAGAAACAAATTAAATTAAATAGATAAAAATGAAAAAAAAATAAATAAATAAATACAGTAAAATAAAATAAAAATGTACAGTAAAAATAAATGTACTAAAAAAGAACATAAAATAAAGTAAATAAAAATATGAAAAAAATGAAATTAGGTGTAATAAGAAATTTTTCAAACATGTGGGTTGTTGTTGTTATGTGTGATAAACTCGTCATTTTCAGATCAACAAGTCCGCTCTGTAAATATGTAAAAATAATATAATACTTACGAGTAAGGCGAGAATCTGTGCACTTTGCTCCCGTTCAATAACCTCGCTTCCCCTTAACAAATAACCAACTTGTCAAAGCCCACATCATTCACGATTTACAAGCTGATACACACGAATGTGTGCACATAGAGGTGTAAATATTTTTACATTTACTGAAATCCATTGTTGAGAAGAAAATCCCACGCCTACACACACACACACACTTTGAGTAAGAGGAAGACATTACGGTGACACCACCAAATACCCACAGAGCGGGATTAAACCAACAAATGACATTTGATATTTTTGATCTTTTTGTTTGTGTCTCTTGTGCATTTCAATACTCTCAGCCAACTCAACGCGCGCGCATGCTGTCCATCAGCAACTTTTTCGAAGTCATGAGCCGTATGTGTGTATGTATAAATATACACACAATTATACATTAAAAATAAAAACACAGAGTAGTGGATTTAATATTTCCGTGACAGGTAAATTATAACAAAACCGCCACCAAAATTTGCGGCTTTATTTGATCATCGCAAGTTTTGACTGGAAGTCAAATTGAATTACAAGCGAAATTATCACCGAAAACTATGAAAAAAATTAAATAATTCAAATGAATGCGGCTAAGAGGTGTGGAAGTGTTATTGTGAATTGGTATAGAATTAAAAAAATGTTAAATTCTTGCACACCATATTGTGAAAAATGATATAGTGAGAAGATAGTTGTACTTATATATTTGATGGATTAAAATAGTTTTAATTATTTTTTAAAACTTAATTTCGAAATAAAATTGATCAAAGCTGCAATACCATATATGGGCCCATATGCCGAAAGAAAAGCCAACAAAAATACTAAATTTTTTTTTATACGAGTATTTATATTTAAAGCACATACATTTGTTATATACGCTACATATATTTACTTCAGTTTTATTTATTTTGAGCTCGATTCGGTTGAATAAATTGGCTAGGCGTGCATAAATTTCACACATTCATACACCTAAATGCAATCCAATTGTAGGCTGGCCTAAAAGGAGGGAAATAATTTACCTGTTCAGTCTTAATACTCATATTACATACATACAGATATGTTTACATACAAATACCCATAAGTACATTTGAATATTACCTGTAAAAATACCACCCACTCGCGCCTTTGCTAAGTAAACCACAACACGAATATGCTTGTGAGGCTGTAAATATGTACAGGAGTACAATAAGCATGTGTATGTGTGTAGTCACATTCATATTTATAGATACAAATAAATGTCGGCTATTTCTGTATTGTTACCTCATTTTATTGCCGCGTCGTTTGGTCACTTCTTCCCACTTTTGCAATTGGAGTTGTTTTGACGCAAATATCTTAATCCCGAGCAAAAGTGTGGGTGCACAGTTGAATGCAAACAAGAATACTCATATTTGTGTACGTGGTAAGTTGCGTGATTCATGTGTTCAGTCTACCATTCTTTCTCTAAATACATAGCACTACTTATTCTTGCAATTAAACCACACACAGTCACACACGTGACTACGCACATCCGCAAAAACGACTGGCCGCCTCTTGCCATATGATTGTACGCCGGCTTTTCTGTAGCTTTGTCTATCTGCTAATTTGTCTTGTGGTACTGTAATTTGTCTCTCGCAAATTTGCATGATTTCAACGCTAATATTCACATACACTTAATGGCTAGATTTATGTGTATGTGTGTTGCAACATATTATTTGTGCCCGTAATTCTAAAGCCTCTGCGCAGCCAACTACTTATCGGCTTCCGTTAGCAATCAAATCGGTTGTTTAAATTTATAATACGAGTGTGCACCTGTTTGTATGTATTCGTGTGGGTAATGTTAAATACTCAGTTAGTTTGATTGGAGGGCGTTTATTGTTATGCTTACTTAACTGCGTTTATATTTGTGAATACTGCATTTCATGTTCCTCATTTTAATAATAAATAAATAAAAATAGAACAATAAATATGTCATTGTCTTGATCTAATTTAGAAAAAGTAACCTTTAGTAGATAAATATCAAAAAGCAGTGCGGGGATTCTCTCACTTTTTTTATAAAAATCAACTTTCTACCCATATTCGGTTTTGCCCGT
Source organism: Anastrepha obliqua (assembly GCF_027943255.1). Lineage (NCBI taxonomy): Eukaryota > Metazoa > Arthropoda > Insecta > Diptera > Tephritidae > Anastrepha > Anastrepha obliqua. The sequence goes on along the minus strand of NC_072896.1, from coordinate 126,075,803 downwards.
ATTTTCCTGGCAATTGTTAAAAGAAAAAACCTGCCAAAAGTTTTTAAAACCCGAAGTTTTTAATAAAAAGTGATCAAATTGGAGGTTTTTTTGACAGATCACGCATGACTACTGTCAAACCAAATACATATTTTTTTAGTACTCATTGACATTTCATCATGGAAAGACTTACGCCTCAACAACGTTTACAAATCGTAAAATTGTATTACGAAAATCGAGGCTTTGTTAAAAGTGTCCTTGGAGCGCTCAGGCCAATTTCTGGTGTTCAGCAATGAGGCCCATTTTTGGCTTAATGGCTACATACAAATAGCTGTTTGCTGCAGCCTATGGGCTGGAGGATGCATCGGTCCAAATTTCTTCAAAGATGAGGCTGGCGCCGATGTAACAGTGAATGGCGAACGGTATCGCGCCATGATAACGACTTTTTGATGTCGTTAAATAGAAGCTCGCAATCTTCACAACATTTGGTTTTAAAAAGACGGAGCTACTTGCCATACAGCCCGTGAAACAATGGATTTACTGCGTCGTCGTTTCGGTGAACCTTTTCATCTCTCGTCTCTGCCCAGTGAATTGGCCACCAAGCTTATGTGGTATCACACCTTTGGACTCTTATTGGTGGGGGTATGTAAAGTCTAAATGCGTTGTGGACAAACCAGCTTCAACTGAGGCATTGGAAGCCAACATCACTAAAGTAACTGACGAGATACGTACCGAAGCCCTCCAGCGAGTCAACCAAAATTGGTGTTTACGGACGGCCGAATTACGCGCAGTTGCGGCGAACATTTGGAAGGGATTCTCTTTAAAACATAAATCCCACGAATGATTCTACACAAAAATAATAAAGATTTCCCAATCAATTTGAATTTTCGTTGTTTTATTTAAATTTAAAATCCGATACCTCTAAATTGATCTCAGCTCTGAATAGCGGAACATTTTGTAAGTTTTATAAAATTAATCAGATTTTTCTTTTAATGAACAAAAAATAAATAAAAAAATAATTATGCGCACTGTGAAAAAAAAACTATACAAAGACCCTGACAAGCACCTTTCAATTTGGTTACGCGCCTACAACAACTCTTCTCTCAAAGCAGAAATTTAGTGCTACTGCTGCTTATTCCAAATGACTATTTTGCATTGCATACAAACACATCAGCTCTTGCGCTATGCTTCAACAGAACTTCTCGAATATCACATTTTCAACTGCTGCTTATTTTAATGAAATAAACAATTCAATATTTTACATACAACCCAATTAACTGCACATGTAAATTTAAAGTACCGATACCATCGCTGTCAGCAGTAATAGAAACCGGTAGCAATGGGTTCTCAAACATGCACTGGTATGTGTGCATGAGTGCTTCTAATTTACCTGCACAGTGAGTGTTAATGTGTTTCACACATTTTCCCATAAAACTTCACCCACCCGAACATGGGCGACGAGTACCACAAGCATGCAAACACATACAGATGTACGTACGAGTATAGAAGTCAATCGGCCAAATGTAAAGTGGCACACCTTAGATACCCATAATGCGACTATGAATGGGCGCAAATGATTTCAATGGGAACCTGCCGCTTTTGGCATTTCACAGCTGCTAGCAGTTGTTGCTGCGAGTGCATGCAATTGTTATTGCTCTGCCGTCCACCGCTGCTGCTGATGCCGCTGGTGTGGTGGCCACCGGTGGTGGGCAGAGATTGAAAATCTGGCATAGAGCACAAAATCCCAAATAGCAAAATGAGCCTCACCTCCAACCCAGAACAACAAAGTACTGCATACAACTATGTGTGTAGGAGTAATTATGTATGTAGTTGTATGCTGCTATGATAGCTGGCCAAAATGGAGCTTTTACAAAATATTTATCCCCGAAGATAGACGAATATACACCTTTGGTATATAACTTTAAATAATTTTATCGAATGGTAATTGTGGCAATTGAGCTGAATGCTGGCGACCCACATAGAAGGCGGATGTGTATATATTATATTTTTGTAGCTTTGTAGCTATGTTGCAGCTACTCAGAAGAGAAGCTCACAAACTTTGTCGAACAAGGGCCAATGAGCGAATAAACTTTACCAGCAATTCAAGTTAATGAAACGTAAATCAAATAAAATAATTTAAAACTGTTTCAGTGAAATTCTAGAGCAGCTTTGCGTTTATTAGATGCGTTAAAACAACATGACATACTTACTTACTTGATTACTCACAAATATCTGTGCCCATATGCGGGTATGTGTCATGCTTTGCCACCGAATCACATACCAGAACTGTGGCACCGTGGAAGTCACAGTCGAAATGCCTCAAAATGTCTCCAGTTGTACCAGAACAGCGAGCGAGAGAATAATAACAACCACCTGCCTGTGGTTGTTTTGTCAACCATGACTTTTTTGATTGCAGACACTTTTAAATTAACCACACCAAAACGCTTAGTAGAAAAAAGCTAAAGGCAGATGGCAGCAGAAGCAGGCGACAAAAAGCGACAAAGCCGAAGACAGAGGAGCAATAACTAGAACACCCACAAATTGGGCAAAAAATGAACAGAAATAAAAGCAAGAGACTTAGAAGTTCTTTTCCGCAAAGTTTCGAAAGAAAAGTTGTTAAAGAGTGTTGCCAGATTTGAAGAAATAATTGCGAATAAAAATATAAATATTTACTGCATAGTTCCAGTTGCAAAGTTTTTAGATTCACAGTTCATAGAGTTGATCTGTTTGAAAAGATGGCGCAACCAAAACTATAGTATTGAATTAGCAAACCAGTAGTGTCCAATATGGATCAAATTTTTTAATTTTTAAGATATTTCAATTTGAATTTGATAACTGCCTTTTTGTAGTAAACTCGCCGATCAGAGACTTCTAACTAAATTTTGACATGAACTTTCAGGTGTGTTTACCATCTAGCAGAGAAGTGAGAAGAAGTCTTACTGCCGTTACAGGTCTTTCTATACTAGCGGCGCCTGAAATATCTTAAGGAATAAGGACACGGATAGAAAAAAATGCAATCAAGCGCCACTATTAGATAGAAATCCATAGTAGATTTAATTTGAGGTTTGCACTTCGACCTCATGAACTTTTATGTCCTCTACTCATCACAGTACCTCATCCACACCCAGGACCCTTATTAAACTTAAGACATAAACCCTTAAACTAAACGTATATGCATTTCTTCTGGCTGCAATTGGCCGAGTGTTTCAACCTTCCCTCCGCTATAGCACCACGTTCAAAGAGAAGGTGTATTGAAGTCTTCGGGGATTGGTCGCAGAATCGACAAGAGTCAATGGCCACTATTAGCAAGATGATCTTCTGTAACCAAAACCCAGTTGTGCTCACTACTTCACTCGGTGATCGTCCCTCTTGCCTGAGTCGTAAGAATACCGAAGAAAATTAGAGAGCGAATGAACTGGGTATGGCTGAACCCTGTCTGGATGAATTCGTGGTTGAGGCACCGGGTTGGTAACCCGATCTAATGCAGAAAAGAATTCAATTGGGCTTTTTTGTATTACTGAGCGAGAGGTGATCAGATTACCAAAAGAGTAAACCTGCATTTGGTTTAATACTATTGAAAGAAGGTCAAGGTAATCGTGGGAATGACCCTACTTTTGTAAAATCGTCGGGAAGTTCTTGATGTCACCCTAGTCTCAGATTGCTAAGTAAACAAGGTGGTTAAATGAATGAGTTGTAGAGAAGCACTCATTCTCAGAGCATCGCTATATCGAATTAATACTAGAAGAGGGAATGTCTCAATCAATTTATTTTAGGAATTATAGGTCGACTAACTGGCAGGTGTTAGAGTTAGGAGTTAGAGAAAAATCTGCGTGAAAGTCCCCTATAATATCTCAAGAATGAAGAAGCCTTAGATAAGCTAGTCAACTTGTTCGCCGCTACGTGTTGCAAAGCGCTAAATAAATCTTTCTCTCTTGTCAGGCACAAGGGGAAGACAAAATATCCATGGTGGTCCCCAAAACTTAGCCTTCATAAACTTGTTTTTAGAGCGTTATTTACCATGGCGAAATACTCCAATTTGGGATGCCATTGTAACTTCTACAATAAGCACCTCAAAGAGTGTAAAAAAGAGGTGAGGTAAGCGAAAAGATCCTCATGCGGGTCATTCTGTGAAAATATAGAGTCTTCAGCGAGAGCATTTCGATTGAGAAAAGTTATATTCAAACAACAACATCCATTTGTTTTCAACAAAAGCCAGACAATAACTGGACGCATTTCTCTAAGGAATCGCTAAGTTTACAATAAGGCACTTCCGGACAACTCTGAAGTTTATAACGCAGGTCCTGTCCAAACGTTTAACCTCAGAGTTTCGGAATTTGGGGTTAGCTCAGATATTTCAAATATAATCGCTGGAACTAATATTACTTGGGCTACTTGAAATGTTAAGCCTTATAAAACGCCAGGTCCCGACCAAGGGCAAACTTATTTTGAAGTGCAGCAGCTAATTGTAGCAGTACGGCACTTGTCACAAGAGGAAATGCTTCAAAAATAGGATTTCTCTGTAACAAAATGGGGAAGCAGCTGCACCAGTAGAATATTTATAAGAAGCGGCTCAGTATTTCCTATGCCAATTTTCGAGTCTAGCATCCTAAAGAATTAGAACACTTGGGAGGGTTCAACAATAGGTTGCCCGAATAAATTTATTAATAGAGAGTTAAATGGGCTGACTTATTAGGGTATCAAAGACATGACATATTGTGCACGAAGAGTACATTAAAATGACGCCACTGTGCGTTAATTAGCTTCGGAGAAGTCACTCCCACCAATCAACACTTCGCTAGCAACATCTTTTTCGCTAATGGAATGTTTGGGTAGAATATACAGTGTAACATCTCCTAACGGGCACCTCTATTGGACGGGCACTTCACTTGGGTGGGCATTTTTTCCCATAACAAGTCTTCAGTATCGGAACAAATTACTCTTCCTTGAGCGGACACCAATCTTAGGCGCAAAAAAGCTGGCTGACAGTGGGTGTCCGTCCAAAGAAGATTTTATTATATTTCTTATATAAAAATACATAAATACTAATCAATTCTCTAGCTTTCATTTAAGTTAAGGGCATCTGATAGCACACAAGAAAAAACAACAACGACCACTGCCATGGCTTTTCATTTTCAAGTAATTATTTTTCTGTTTTTTTTTTTCATTGTTGCCACTAATCTAAGAATGGCAGGCTATTACTACTGTTTGGTACAAATATTGTTGCTGCCATTTTAGTCATTGCTTATGTATCTTAATGCCTCGTATTTTTATACTTTTTTGCTGAAATTGCCCATTGATGAAAGTTCGGACATTAGTGCTTACTACGGGCCATTAACTTTGGCATGGACAACGGCAATAATTAAAAAAATGCTAATAACACGCGCAGATTACACATATATAAGTAAATAATTATTGTATCATACTTACCCATCTGTGTACTCGTGCACGCTTTTGCCAGCAATTTGTGATATAACTGTTTCCCTGTATTGTCTTCACTTATTCGACTCGATGAGTTTGCGGGGCTTATTCAACTTTTTACTCGCCCTAGTTTTTTTTTGGTATATTTTCTAAAATTGGTCCCAAAAATCATTGGCTGATGGCTGATGACTGCAGCCAATTTGTGAGCCCAGCATTTCGCACAATGACAATTCACTTTTGTTATATTTTATTGAGTTGCCTTAGCTGTTACTTTTCATTCTTTTATTATTGTCGCAAATTTGAAGGCTAATTTCTTTGTTCAAAACGGGTAGAGTTTGGCGAATAATTATCTGCAATGATGATTGATCAAATTCAAGTGTGACAAATCAAAAATGCTCTGTAATTTTGAGTAAAATTATTTGTTTATGTTTCGATGATTTTAAATTTCTAACTCGTTTTTTTAACTTTTATGTTCGCTAACCTCGAGGCTTCGTTTTTCTCTTTAGTTTGATTTCGATCGCCAACAAAAGATAGATCCACTTCTTTAGCAAGACAACTAAGTGGCGCCTCTTATAAAAAATAAAAAAAAATAAATAATTGGCGCGTACACTTCTGTTAGGTGTTTGGCCGAGCTCCTCCTCCTATTTGTGGTGTGCGTCTTGGTGTTGTTCCACAAATGGAGGGACCTACAGTTTCAAGCCGACTCCGAACGGCAGATATTTTTATGAGGAGCTTTTTCATGGCAGAAATACACTCGGAGGTTTGCCATTGCCTGCCGAGGGGCGACCGCTATTAGAAAAATGTTTTTATTAATTTTGGTTTCACCGAGATTCGAACCAACGACCTCTCAGTGAATTCCGAATGGTGATCACGCATCAACCCATTCGGCTACGGCGGCCGCCTCTTATACCTCCTCTAAATGCCTTTCAGTCTATCGCCAAGTAGGAAAGTGATTAAAGACTGCACGAAGTCGAGTCACTATAGTTGTGATATGTACACATTCCCTTGATGTTATAGCCTGTAGACTTACTCTTTTAGATATATACTAAGGCACAGTGTGTCTTCATCTCCACTGTATTGAAAGAGATGACATCAAGTCAGTTCTAAAAACAAATTAAACAACTTCGAATAAAATGAAAATAACCATTTAAGGCGCTATCTTGGCGCTATGCTTATAAAAATTACTGCTTGAAGGCTTTTGAAGCGCTGATTATAAATTTGAAATCAATTTTTCGAAATTGAAGCTTCCATATCAACTAAAAAGCGATAGAAGTGAATTTCGCAGACCTGTGCAATGGCTTGGCACACGCCAATCCGGATACTGCATTCGGAAAATCCTAGTGAGAGACGAATGGAGGAATTCATTTTTTTTTTTTGTAAGTATAAAATGTATTAGGTGATTTCAACTAATTTACAGTAGGGTGACAAACACTTTTCAAGCGAACTAAGGCCTGAAGATCGAGTATGTTAAGCCTGCACACAGAAACAGCCTCAGGTCAAATTTCTAATTTTATTCGATTCTTTTAGCTCCCAGTATATGATCGAAACAAGTGGACAGCTAGACGCTTTTCTGAGCATTAAGTTGAACTCGACCTTAAAATGGAGAAGTCGATACGCCCACTGTTTTTATATCATTTCCTCTCTAGTACTCACAGAAAATTCCACATCGTAGACCGAAAAAGTAGAAAACAAAAAAGGTACAATTTTTATCAATTCAACTAAGCTCGAAAACCACATGGCCAGAACCTTTTTCCCTTCTGATTGTTAATACAAAATTCTTATAGTTATTAGGGTAAACCACACACCACACAGCATTAATAATAATAGTAATAATGTGGCGCATGCATCCTTAAAAGGTATTTATGTATGCCAAGCTTTTCCTCTGCCTTCGATGGCAGTTCATTTTTTATTAAATTTTTTTCACTACAGAAAGTCAATGCAAGAATTTACCACTCTAATCATATGGGCGCTTTTAGGAAACCCTCTTTATGCCATTCCATTGTTTCAAAGCTTCTTATTTATCAAACTGATGGGATATATACAAATGTACGGAGCACTTCGTCTCTTTTGAAAATGTGAAAAAAAAACGTCTCAATTACTGATTTGACTCAAAAAATTAGACAATTTTGTGGCGAAGTACTCACAAATTGCTCATAGATGGAAAAAAATATTTAGGAATGGCCTCAAAGTAAAAGCCTCGCATTTTCAAATAACAAACTTTTATTTCTTATTAAAAGATGCCGGCCTCACGCTTAGTAGAAAAGTGCTGGAACAATTAGACTTTTATAATTACATAAAAGTCAATAGTTCACAATCAAGCAATACGATTTTTAGGCAATAATTAGAGCAGCATTCTATAAGAATGATTTTCGTTGATATTTAATTACTTTTTTTTATTGATGGTGGTTTCGAGAGCACAATTTTAACAGCAGGTAGAATGGCTTAACTTGGCTTCCAGCTGGTGTGAATTATTCCTTACCTACTCGTAACTAACTTTATTATTCTACTACTCTTTTATTTTATGTTTCTCAGCGTTTCTAAAAACTTTCTAAATTTCCACTGCATTTATTATTAATTTTCATCTATGCAGCCAAATTTTAAGAAGTAATCCATTTTGAAATTAATAATGACATTAAACTGCTTTTCCTTGCATAAACGACCGGACAGTTGCGATGATGAAGCTTTCCAGCTGCCCCAATAAGCGCAAATGCGTTGCAGAAAGTCACCGCTAAAACCCGTTAAACAGGAAGTCTCATGAACCTTTCAATTGTCGCGCAATAAATGCCAAATGCTCAATATTTCCGTTCTACATACGAGTATTTGCAGTGAACCGAGTCGCCGCGCCGCCACGAGGCAGGCAGCATTAATTGCTTATATACGAGGTGTGTTCAAAAAGTATCGCGAATTTTGTCTTTTTTAAAAAACTATTTACATTTAGTGGATAATATCTATTTTTTCCCCTTCAAAGAAATCGCCATGAGATATTATGCACTTGTGCCAACTTTTTTTCCAATCTTTGTTCCGCTCCTCCTTCGATGCCGTCTTGATCTCGTCAATCGTAGCGTAGCGTCGTCCTTTCATGGGCCTCTTCAGCTTCGGAACAAGAAACAGTCACAGGGGACCGGATCTGGGGATACGGTGGCTGTGGCATCATTAGTGTGTTGGTATTGGCCAAAAAGTCGGGCACAAGCAACGATATGTGAGCAGGGGCTTTATCATGATGCAAGAACCAATTTTTGTTCTTCCACAAATCCGGGTGTTTCTGGCGGATTGGCGGATTGCTTCGCGCAAATCACGCATAACTTGCAGGCAAGATTCCTAATTGGCCGTTTTACCCTGTGGCAAGAACTCATGATGCACAACGCCCCTGCAATCGGAGAAAACGGTAAGCAAAACGTCTACGTTCGACCGAACTTGGCGCACTTTTTTCGGTCTTGGTTCGGCACGTTATAACCATAAACCCACGATTCGTCACCAGTTATGACCCTCTGGAGCGAATTTGGGTCATCGCGGACAGAGTTCAGATATCAACATCTCATTAGCAATGCTGCTTTTGGTCGAAATTGAGCACTTTTGGTACGAATTTTGCGGCAACTCGTCTCATGCCCAAATAATTGAAAAAAAATCGAATGGCACGAGCCAATGGATATGTCTAGCTCCTCAGCAATTTCTCTAACGGTGATTCGACGATTGGCCAATACCATTTTCTTCACTGCATCAATTTTTTCGTCTATTGTTGAAGTGCTTGGGCGTCCGGCACGCTTTTCGTCGTTCACATCTTGTCGGCCTTCTGAGAACATTTCGTACCACCGATAAACGTTGATTTGGTCCAAAGTAGCTTCTCCGTATGACACAGTCAACATTCGGAATGCATCCGCGCCCTTAATTTCGTTTTTCACACAAAATTTGATACAGGTTTTTTGATCCATCTTATTGAATAGGTAAAAGTTGAAGACGACCTGAAACACGTGTGCAAGTAACAGCTGTCAACAATTAACTGAACATTCAAAATGGCCGAACTCGTCGGCATGAGTGAGAGACATGAGTACCAACATATCGCTGCATAAAAATCGAAATTCGAATATACGTAACCTGCGAAAATTCAAAATTCGCGATACTTTTTGAACACACCTCGTATGCTGCCACTTGCATTGCCACAGTTGATTGCAGCAGACACTGCTGGCTTTTTTGCAATAGCAGCTGATTGAATGAAAATTAGAATTTATGACGATATGATGACTTATACACACGTCATATATATTTGGCGTGCAGTTTACGCTGGTTCTCGTGCATGCATTTTGTCCCAGGCAACTTTCTAAGGCAATAAACCAAAGCTAATTTTCCAGTAATTGCTTGGTTGATTGATTTTTCCAGCCAAAGTTGGCAATGGTTCTTTTTTGCCCTTTTTACAAGAAAAATTAATTGCATTGCCAGATGAAAAGCGTCATTTCTCTATTTGAAGATGCAATTTTTTTATTATTATTTCCTAGGTTATGCTTGCCACAATAACAGGTGTATGTTAGTGGCAAGTGGCATCAGCAATCGATCAGAAAAGAGTGCAAAGCAGCTTTCGCGCAAAATTAATTTCTTGGCAGCCAGCAGACAGTAGCGCACGTCTGCCACTTTTGAGGTCAGCCCAGCATCAGCTGGCCCTAATTAACCGACAGAGATTTGCTGAATGCGGCAAGCGGCAGGAGTGGTGTTTGCAATCGGATATGAGTGATCACGAAGGGGAAAAAGGGTATTTTTATTGGCTTTGCACTCACGCACAAAATTGGATTACGAGCCAGCCACAAAATATGAACGCAAAGTAACAATTGAAAAACACCGTGACGATCGGCGAACCACTCAGCTGAGAAGGGGGGACTTAGGTTGGCAAATTTAAATCATCTTTGGTAATTTTGCTTGTGCAACATCGGCTTAAATGAAAAAAAATTATAATAATAGTAAAAAAAGTACAGTAAATCTAAAATTTCAGCAATACGACACGGGAAGGAAAGGGCGACCAAGCAATGAAACAAAAAGGAAATGAAAGGCGAGCGAACGGGCTGACCTCAAAACGAAGTGCATACTTTTTTTGTTTTTTGCAGAAGATGACAATGTGAAAAACCAATGCTGAGTACGCAAAGAGACACAACTTTTTTATTTTTTGCTAAATTACATAGTTTCGAGCGGTTGCGATGAACCACAAAAAATTTCGTTTGCTTAACTAAGAAAATATAAATGAAAATTCACAAAAGAAATGATAAGATATTCCGTCACTGTTATAAGCCTTTGGGCGCACCAAACTGAATGAATGAAACAAAAAAAAAATGCAATGCTGTAATGAAGCAATTTTCAAAAGATTGCATGAGTTACATATTTACACTGGAGCTGAAGTGGAGAAACCGAACGCAAAATAGTGAAAATAGAGTGGAATTAAATACGGCTTTGCCAGAGCTTCCCATTGATTGACAGAACAACGCGTGGGCAATCCTTTTGAATCTGCCATCTTAGGTGCTCCTGTGTTCTCACTTATTCATGTTTCAAACTTTATATAAAACTAGCGTACCCTCGCCCGCTTCGCTAGACGATAAATTCAATGATTTGCTGAAAGAGAATAAAATTAATACGAAACAAAGCAAATTCTTTGATACAATTTCATTCGAACTTTATTGTAACACTTTTTGGTAGACAACGTTTTTGGTTTTTTCATCTTTCGCGTGAATAATGACGATGGTTTGCCAACTCGTGAGCAAGCTACATACAATTGTCCATGAGAAAAAATTGGGTATTCTAAATTAATACCGCACATTTGTAGATACTGTCCTTGCGCCTTATTAATTGTCATAACGAAGGCAAGGCGAATAGGGAACTGCAAACGTTTGAAATCAAATGGTAAATCCGCCGGAATCAGTGGAATTCAGGGTATCAAAATGTCTTCTCCTTTGTACTTCCCTTTCAAAATTGTTGCTTCGATAACGTTACCCATTAGCTTCTTCACAGCGAGTCTGGTACCGTTGCAAAGTCGGGGCACATTACTATTGCGCAGCATAATAATCGGTGCTCCAATTTTTAATCGTAAATTATGAGGTGGTAAGCCTGGCAAATCGAGTGAGTTTAAGAATTCAGTTGGATAATTTACGACCTCATCTTGATCAGTAATAGTGTCCATTGACTTATACGCAACTATGTCACCAGGTATTTGATCTAAAATAGCTGAATTTATATCATTGACGTCCTTATTTTTCCCAGCTAAAATTGCTCTTTCGCCGAGTCAATCATGGTTTTTGTAATATTGAACTATGTTTGGAAATACACTCTGTATCAATGCCTCTTTAGACTGTGCAAAAGTGCAGAAATTGTTAGGCAATGTTATCATTGCTGTTGTTTTTGAAAAAAGGTTTATTTTTTTGGTTAAAAAGTGTTTTTTGAAGTTTTGAAAAACACTTCGCTCTAACTAATTTCTTCTCAGTTAATTCCTGAAAATTAAATATTTTGAAAAAACTATTTTTTTTAATTTAACGTTTTTGAGAAAATTTTGTTCTTGAAAAAATTTCATACTTTTGTAAAAGTTTAAATTGATTTGTTAAAAAAGATTTTTTTCCGCTTTGAAAAACACCCCCTCGAAAAAATGTATTCTCTATTAATAGTGGAATATGAAATGCTTTGAAAACACCATTTTTTTTTTTAAATTTTCTTTGGTTTACAGAAAAGTTTGTTTTGAAAAAATGTCATACCCTTGAAAAAGTTTTATTTTATTTTATTTGTTTAAAATTTTTGAAATTTTTTTTTTGTAATTTTAGAAAAATACCTCTTCGAAGAAATTTCTTTTATCTTTTTGAGGAAAATTTGGTTTTGAAAAAATTTCATGCTTTCGAAATTTTTTTATTTTACTTTATTTCTTCAAAATTTTTGAAAACAATTTTTTTTATAATTTTCAAAAAACACCCCTTTGAAAAAATGTTTTCTATGTGTCATAGTGGTATTCCATTAACTTTTAGGATTATAGTCAAATACTTACAATATCTACGCTTTCACAAATAGCAACAATAAACAAATTTCCTCAAAACCAAAAAATTTACTTTTTTTCTAAAAAACTTCTAAACAAACAACGTAATAAATTTAGAATTTTGTGTTCACGAAAAAACAGTATTGTTTTTATTGTATTAACTGAAAACCAAAATGTTGCAAAAAATCAAAACAAAACTAAATTATTTTTTTGTGTTCATTTGGTCCATATGTTCCATAAAAAGTTGATATGGTAAATAATATGCAGGGTCTGATACACGCAAATTTCCATTGACCATTATAGTGACAAAATTATCGATCACCAATTCCAACAGGATTTCAAAATCAGAGTTGGAATGAGTTGCTGTGTGGTGTACTTCTGAAAAAATGAGAAATAAACAATAAATCTAAAAATTCGAATTCTAACTTTATCTTGTGTATGTTCTTATTACCTTTGAATTTTTCCAATGAAGCACCATTCATTTTAAATTTTCCAAGAATTTTTTTTTATCATTTCGCGTTTCTTTCCTTTTTCATTCGATTCCAACATTTGTTCATAGCCGAAAACATCGTTTGCAAACGCATTCATTTCCATATAGAATTGGTCAAAGAAAGCATTGCTCAATTGAATTGAAACATTATTTTCATAAATACTTAGGACCTTAACTAATGCACCTTGGTACATACCTAACGCAGATATTCATCGCGACCTTGGCATCGATACTATTGATGAAACAATACAAAGCGCTAGCAGAAGACACATAAATAGACTATTAACGCATACAAATCCTATGATGAGAAGACTACCAAATAAAGAAAAATCTACCCAAAGTCGGCTTAACCGTCAAACACTAACAGATCTTGCAAAATCCTTGTAATCAATTGTCAACTAATCGTATATGTCATTGTTTGTTAACCACTTGTTTTTAAATAATATGTATATATTTCTTCTAAATGAGCTTGGGGGCATTGGCCCTTCAATATCACTCTCATTCCATCTTTTTGTAAATCAAATTACTTATTGTCTAACGACAAGTGTAATATTTTATGGAAGAAATAAAAAAAAATAAAATTTTCATTCGAATCATTTGAAATTTCTGTATACAATAACGAAAAATTCAAAAAAAGTTGTACACATGAAATGAATGTCGATTCGAAACTTACTTTAACCTAAAAATCGAGCAAGTTTTGTTTTGTACAATATTGTGATTTTTTCTTTTTTTTATATGAAGAAAATATTTAAAAGAAATTTTTTTTTGCTAAAAACCTTCCCCTAGTGGATCCCTATAATATGAAAAAAGAACGAATAAAATTGGCCTCGTATCGGCCCAAAAAAATGCGTACAAACGAACATCATTTCATTTTTATATATATAGATTTAAAAAAATCTAAAAATTAACATCAAAATTTCAACCTTTTTAGTCAGTACGGATAAATACATTTGTAACCAACTTCCACATACTGTCATTCTAATTTGTTAACTTAAAAGTCTTAACAAAACATTTAGTTACGGTGACTATTCATCCTGGTTTTAGGGCGCTGCTGTTTTTAAAGTCCCTGACCTGCACAACTTTGCCAAACCAGGAAACCTGAAAATGTGTTGTTTTTTTTCAAATGTGTTGCTATTGTCCTTGTTTTTATTCGATACTTTAAAATATGCGGCGGCAACCCCTTACTGATAAAAATATAAAAAGTTATCGATAGTAGCTCCCTATTGAAAGTTGATTTCATGTGAGCGCTGCGACTGATCAGCGGACGAAAAAGTTTGAAGTTGATTTTTGGTAAATTTTATTTTTTCTTTTTCTGGCGGCGTTGTATGCTTTCTTCACGCTACAGGTCCTATATTTTGCACCTTCCATCATTAGCTCGCTCTTCAACGAATGATCGAAAGCTGCCCAGAGATACACAAGCGAAACCCGAAAGTGGTGAGCTGCTTAGACCATATGCAGCAAAATCATTCTGGCCACTTCCAAGTGAATGATGATCAGGAAATTCCACACTTGCGAGGACTTCTACTTATGGAGCCATCCTCCAATGTTCCATCCCCCACTTAGTTTCTGCAGAAGATTTTTGGACCTTTGCATGTCGATGACTGCGAGTATCGTAGCGAGGAGCTGTATGAGCTTTACGATGGCATAGAGAGCGGCTTCGTTGGCTGGATTATGTCGTCCGAATGGATGCAAACGCGTCAGCTCTGAAAATATTCCAGCTGGTGGCAGCAGAGGAAGGAGAAGGCCTCCTGTGCATTGGAAAGATCAGGTGGAGAAGGACTTGACTTCACTTGGTGTATCCTACTGTCGCCGGTTAGCACAAAAATGAATCGACTGGTGTGCTTTGTTAAGCTCGGCCAAAATCGCATAAGCGGTTACGCGCCAACAAGAAGAAGTTGTGGATTGCTTCTCCCTTCAGGAGCAAATCTTTCTTAATACCCCATCTAGAACGTCTTGCAATTTAGATGTTTTCTATATTCTGCTCCTTAAGATTTTCGATTAACAATAATTGCCTCGATGGCATTCAACATCAATTTCTTCACAGTGAGTCTGCTTTCAGTACTTTCAGGTAGTGGCGATGGATATATCTGTGTCTATTTTCCTCATATTACGCTAACGTAATATTGCAGTGTGCAGGTCGAAACTAATTATTGTTCGATTTTATACTTTCAGTACTTACTTTTTGTTTGTTGCCCCAGCTTTTCCAACTCCCGATCAGTTTACGGCAAGATGAAGACATGGATGTTGAATGGTTTCGAAATTATGCAATATTAAAAAATTGGTTTGTATGGGAGGTGCCACGCCTTATTCTTCAATACCGCCCACTTTTCATAACTATTAAGGGATTGGTATAAAATAATATGAGTCTGGGCCACACGACGCGCTTAACAATCGATTTATTGAAATATTTAAGCCATGTTATACGGCCAAGTTTTGTTGGAAAAGGTAGTCAAAGATTGGACTGCTCGGATGGAATGGACCATGTAACACGTAGCCGCAGCGGCAACAGTATTATTATAATATAAAATTCGTTCCAACAATATTTCTGTTTTGTATTATCATTTTGGATGTTGACAACATCCGATGAGTCGTCCCTTGGAGTGTTTGAGAAAAAGATTCTGTGTAAGATTTTTGGACTTTTGCACGTTGGCAACGATAAATATCGAAGGCGATGGAACTATGAGCTGTATGAGCTTTACGACGACATAGACATAGCGCAGCGAATATAGATAGATCTCGCGGCTACGTTGGCGGGGTCATGTCCTCCGGATGGATACAAACGCTCCGGCTTTGAAAGTATTCGATGCGGTACCAGCTGGTGGTAGCAGAGGAAGAGGAAGGCCTCCTCTGCGTTGGAAAGATCAGGTGGAGAAGGACTTGACTTCACTTGGCGTGTCCAATTGGCGCCGGTTAGCACGAGAAAGAAACAACCGGCGTGCTTTGTTAAACTCGGCCAAAATCGCGTAAGTGGGCGATAACCAATTAAGAAGAAGATTATCATTTTAAGTTCTCAAGATCTGGAAAAAACACGCCATATATACTAGGCTCTGCAAAAAAACTATGTCTTAATACTATAAAGTGTTACCGCATGACGTTTTCCAAGTCCATGAATCCCCTTTCGTGAACTTATTATGTTTCAAATGCAACTCTCGCCTCAGTCACTGAATTTCGTCATTTTGGTGTTATTTTTTATTCGTCTTTACGTTCATTATCCAAATTAAATGTATTATTCCGAAGACTTATACCAACTTAGCTTTTTTGCGACGCTATGCTAGTGTTTTTAAAGATCCATACACTAGAAAAACCTTATAAAATGTTTTAGTCCTTTCGAAGTTGGGATATGCTCAATGCACAATGTCCGGGACCGTTGACGATTCAAGTCTTCTCGGCCAAATAAGTTTCCATATTCCTAATAGAATACTTCGCTCTTATGATCCATTTTATGTTGAAATTCTCTGTTTCTCTAATTACCTTAATTTCGCCCCTCTTACTAATCGACTCCATAAAATCTTGATCTTGACTTTACCATACCAAGACTTCTAATATATTTAAGTCACTTATTGTGTCTAATTATTTGTGAAATAAGCAATCTATTTAATTTTAGTTCTTAAGTTTTTGTTATTTTTCCTGTAAATCTAGCCGGTAAGGTTGTTACAATTGTCATAAATAAAGAAATATGATTTTTGTTTTTTTAATTGTCTTGCATTTTCGATTTATACTTTGATCACCATACGGATAGTTCACTAATTCGTATTAATTTTCGTACGCTTATTAGTTCCTCGACATTTTCCATTCACTTCAGTTATTTCTTGGCAAAATCTATCAAATGGCAATGGCCAAAATTACAAAATTCATCAACTTGCAATTAAATATGTTATAGTTTAATTAACGTCGAAGCCTTAGCTTCAAAATCAAGCCAAAACCTAAAGTATTCCACAAAATTATTACCAAACTGTTAAACAGTTATGTGCCATAGTGCGACAAAATCACCATCAGATAGCAAATTCGCCCAGTAAGCGAACAACCCGAATAATTCAGTTGCCCAGCGGATTAGCGCATGCGCGGCAAACTAAGTATATATGAATGGACGTAACAAAAAAAATTGTTTGCTAAGCTACACACAAGCACACATATATATACGCATCCATACAAATAAACAGTGTACGAGTAATAGTTAGTAACATATCTGGTGATGGCAAAAAGTGAACAATGCAACAGATTATTGCTGCCATTGCTCATTGACTCTTTACAGTTAAACGCAAAGCCACTGACCACATATCTTTCGAGTTGCTACCTCTTTATCGCTGGCTATGACTTTGGCTGGTTAAAGCGCGCAAATTAGTTAATTAAATTTTTAATCGCCAATTATTATTCAGCTGCCATTAAAATTACTACAACAAAGCATTCAGCTATTATACAATGTTTATGAAGATATTTCAGTGTGCGAACGTTGGAGCGAATTTGTAGGTGGAAAATTTTAAAAGGTTTTCATTTTCTTTACGTAATAAATTTATTTATCACTTTCCAAATTAAAAATTTACTGGCTTTAAATGGAAATGAAAATCGAAAGGAAAATGAAAATGAGCCACAAGTGCAAGTGTAGGCGAACGATTTTCTTTCGCTTCTGAATAATGTGAGGCAATGCCACTTAGTAAACAGAAATTTACCACACTCATACATATACATAAACACATAACTGTATACCGGCAAAAACGTATGCCGAGAGGCATTTAAAGGCATTTAGCGGGGTGTAGACTTTTTATTAGGCATTTAATAATTTGTTACGAATATCAGCTACGAAAACAACAGAAAAAAGTTATGTCTGATAAAAGCTTTGGTAATGGAGTTTAATTTTTTGAGCTTCGGATAATCGATTACAACGATCAGTTTGAGAAATATTACTAAATTAAGAAACATTCAGGCTTAGCAAAAGCTAACCCCTTTGAAACTGGCATATAAAGTTATTATACTAATGTAATGAGAAAAAAGCTTTGAATTCGTTATATGCAGAAAATGTGCGAAAGGGGGAAAATTATCAAAAGTAAACGAGAATTTCGAACCACTTCAAAGTTGCACTTTACTATATTATATTAGAACTAAATTGTTCAATATATGCCTAACACACGCAATGAAACGCAGGACCCGAATTCAATGCGTACTCCTTTATTACTATACAAGAAGTAGAAGCAGGTAAAAAGTATAAATTTTCTAGAGAGCTAATCGAGCAGCAAACTGAATGAAGTTCACAATTCTTGCCATTCTATGTCACATATCGCCAACATCTGGGAAGCAATAAAAAAAAAACGGATTTGTTATCTGTTTACCTGGTGTATCAGGTCAGTCCATAAGTTCGTGCGTACTTTACCCACAATTTCACTTTTGTACGATTAATTTCACTTTTGTACGATTTTTGCATACAAAAAATTATTCGCGGAATATAACGGAGCTACGACATTTATATTTTCTTTGATACATGTGCATTCAACAATTGATTTTAATCGCGGATAGAAGCACGTGTTGTTGTCCATTATAATCTTCCAACGCGTATAAAAGGCATTTTTTGTATTTTTTTTTTATAAAAGTTGTAAAAATGCAACAACTGCCGCTGCAGAAATAAACACTGTTCACGGAGAGGATACCGTGAGTGTAAGGACTGCGCAAAAGTGGTTTTCAAAATTCCGAAGTGATAACTATCGAACTCGTGGAAGCTGAGCCAAATTTGACAGTCGATATGATAGCTCAGAGGTTAAATTCATCGCATGGAACAGTTCACAGGCTCCTGGTTCAGTTGGGAAAGGTTTCAAAGCTGGGAAAATGGGTTCCGCATAGACTTTCCGTCGCCAACCTTCAGCAGAGAGTGAATGTGTGTTCTCAGCTGCTGCAACGGCTTGAATGAAAGTTACTGGTGATGAAAAATGGGTCCTTTACAATAATCCTGTTCGCAAACGCCAATTTTTAGATAAAGATGAAACACCAGAACCAACCCCTAGAGATGGCCTTCACCCGAAGAAGATTCTCCTGTCTTTTTGATGGGATATGGCCGGTATTGTTTATTATGAACTTCTGGAACCAAACCAAACGATAACTGCCGGTTATTATTCCCATCTGCTATCAAACCTGAATGAGGTACTTAACAAAAATCAACCGTCTTTAGTGAATAGACGCAAAGAGCTATAGCTACAGGGAGTTAAATTACTTTACGAAGATCCGTTAGGGTTAGATATTTGGCAATTTTCTCAATTTTCAATGGCATTGTTGCAGTTGAATATGTTGCTTCTGATTGACGTGAACTGTGGACATTCGTTGAGCAGGTGTGTGAGGGAGAGTGTTGACGCAGGACAATACATACTTTCCGGATATTGCACGTTGTGATTATCACCTTTTCCGTGGAATTCAATCCCATATGAGTAACAAGAACTACTCCTCAAAAGAAGCTATAAAAAGAGATATCGAAGCGTATTTTGGCTCCAAGGATAAACAATTTCTTGAACAAGGAATTAAAAATTTGCCTAAACGTTGGGTAGACATTGTAAATAATGAAGGAAAATATATTATTGATTAATAAATACTTTAAACATATTTTTTATTAATTTTAAAACCTACTTTAAAAAACGCACGAACTTATGGACTGACCTGATAATTGTTTAATACTCATAGTTGAGCAATTTTATTTTAAAATAGTTTATTGGCATTTTTACCTTGTAAGCAGGCATGCACGAACAATGAAACAACATTTCTCGTTCTTTACGTACCGCCGCCGAAGCAGAAATCGGATTGCGGCGGGCCCGAAAAAACAGTTGGTACGATGAGGAATGTCATGCTGCCGCAGAAAGAAAGGATGCCGCCTGTAGATCCGCGCTGCGATCGAGCGCACCGCGAGCAATGTGGGATCGCTACAGACAGGCCGAAATACGTGAGTGCGAGGAGCTTAAGATGCTGGCCAATAGGAAGAATGCCCGAAAATTTTACCAAAAAGTTCGGCGGCTTACAGAAGGTTTTAAGACCGGGGCGTTTTCCTGTAGGAACAAAGTTGGCGATCTGGTGACTGACGTACAGAAAAATCTTAAATTATGGAGGGAACACTTCTCGAACCTATTAAACAGTGACAGCTGCGCATGTCACCGAGAATGTGAAGATCCCGATACCCCAATCGTTGACGACGGAATTCTCGTTCCGCTACCCGATAATGACGAGGTGAGAATAGCGATAACAACAACTAAAGAACAACAAAGCCGCGGGTGCAGACGGACCGCCGGCTGGGCTATTCAAACATGGCGGCGAGGAGCTGGTAAGGAGCATGCATCAGCTTCTATAAAAAATGTGGTCGGATGAAAACATGCCTGCCGATTGAAATTTAAGTGTGCTCTGCCCATTCCATAAGAAGAGCGATCCTGCAAGCTGTGCCAATTACCGCGGGATTAGTCTTCTAAACATCACCTATAAGGTTCTAGCGAGCGTATTGTGTGAAAGGCTGAAGCCCAACGTCAACCAACTGTTGTGCCCTATCAGTATGGCTTTAGACCTGGAAAGTCTACCATCGGCCAAATATTCACAATACGCCAAATCTTGGAAAAGACCCATGAAAGGAAAATCGACACACACCATATTTTCGTCGACTTCAAAGCTGCATTCGACAGTACGAAAAGCAATTATCTGTATGCCGCGTGGTCTGAATTTGGTATCGTCGCAAAACTAATACGGCTATGTAAGATGACGTTGCTCAATACGAGCAGAGCCGTCAGAATTGTAAAGGACCTCTCCGAGCCGTTTGATACCAAACGAGGTTTCAGACAGGGTGACTAGCTGTCGTGTGACTTCTTTAACCTGATGTTGGAGAGGATCGTACGAGCCGCAGAACTTAATCGCTCAGACACAATTTTTTATAAGAGCGTATAATTATTGGCATATCCAGATGATATTGACATCATCGGCCTTAACAAGCGCGGTTAGTTCTGCCTGTCCCATCATCCGTCTCTGTCATCAAACAAACAGCCGGCGCACTCGCGTATCAGCACCCACGTCACTGTTGACAGTTATAATTTCGAGGTTGTAAAAAACTTCGTATATTTAGGAAACAGCATCAGGTTAGGTTAGGTTAGCCTGGTTGGCAATAAGCCACGCATAATACCTAAAGTAGATATCATGTACGATGTCAGCGCTTTTGGCGAATCTAAGTAGGGCTGGGAGATCCGCTTTTGAGACGTCTTCCAGACCCTCAAACAGTGGGGCTCCCAGGCATCTTAGTCGCGTTTTTAATATTGCCGGACAAACGCACAGAAGGTGTTCTAACGTTTCCTCAAAATCCTCTCTGCATTTTCTGCATTTGTCCGTGTTAGCAATCCCTATCTTGTACGCATGTGCAGCCAATAGATTATGACCTGTTAGCATACCTATGATAGTTCTGCAGTCCTTTCGCGAGAGCGTAAGTACGAATTGAGTCAGTTTTTTGTCGTTCTACACATGACTTCTACTGTTTTGCATGTGGTCAGGTTAGTCCACCTAGCTTTTACTTGCCTTTTCATGTGGTCGTCCATTTCGTTGTATATTGTGTTTAGCGGTTTTGATATGTCATTCTCTTGCCCAAAAGGTAGTCTAACAGCATTTTTTGCTATCTCATCTACTATTTCGTTCCCCATAATGCCTTTGTGACCAGGTATCCAGTAGATATGCAGCCTACTGTTTCCGGCTAGCCTTTCTATGGCCTCCCTGCTCCGTCGAACATTTTTGGACTTAATACAGTATGAGCTTATTGCTCTTATTGCTGCTTGACTATCTACGTATATACATATTAATTGTTGAGTTCTTTCTTGTTCTAGTGTAGGCTAGCTCCGCGGCTTTCCCCACAGCAAAAACTTCCGCTTGGGAAATTCTGCTGTGGTCTGGCAGCTTGATAGGCTGCTTTATTCCTAGTTTTGAGCAGTAAGTACCCGCTGCCACTCCGTCTAGAGTTTTAGAGCGGTCTGTATAGATGTGAAAAGTTCTATGGCTAGGCTTCATGCCTTTGTGCCATCCCTCCTCTTCAATTGTAGTGCGAAACCTTCTCTCCCAATTAAAGTACGGAGTCATGAAGTCCGTGCCACCTGAGCTCCACTTTCCTATTGAGCTGTGACCGAAGGTTCTGCAGGTGAATAGCTCCGCAGCCATTAGCCTCCTCGCGGATTTTGCTGCCAGGTTGGTTGGCCATGAGGTCAATAGGTGGCATGCTGAGTATCATTTCCAGCGCCACCGTTGGAGTGGCTTCCATTGCTTCTGTTATGCACAGAGCAGCGAGTCGTTGAATCCTTTCCAGTGGCATTAAGTATGCCAGTTTTCTTGTCGCAGCCCACCATACTAAGGCTCCATACAGCAATATCGGTCTAACTACTGCTGTGTAGCACCAATGCCTCAGAGAGGGTGATAGACCCCAAGTAACGCCCCACATTCTTTTACATGCGTAAAACGCATTACTGGCCTTTTTCGCCCTCTCCTCAACAATGTGCTTCCACAGCAATTTGCTGTCCAGTATTACTCCGAGGTACCTCGCATAATCTTTGAGAAGTAGTTCGTTGTTGCCTAGCTTCGGGAGGTTCCACGCCGGAACTTTGTACTTTCTGGTAAAAAGTACCATGTCCATTTTTCCCGCGTTTATCCCTAGCCCTGCGCGAGATGCGTATTGGTGTATCGTTTTGAGAGTGTTGTTCATCACATTACTAGTGGTGTCCAGGTACTTTCCCGTAACTACTATAGCTATGTCATCGGCATATGCCACTAGTTTTGGAGCCCCTCCGTCAAGTTTCTCAAGCATTTCATTTGCTACAAGTAACCATAATAGCGGCGATAGTACCCCACCTTCCGGAGTACCTCTGCATGCATATTTGGTGACGGTAGCATCGTTCCACTCCGCTCTTATCTTTCTGCTAACTAATAGCTACCTTATCCGTAGATAAACCGCGGGTTGCACATTAAGTGACTCTATGCTATTTAAAATAGCATCTTTTGTCATGTTGTTAAAGGCCCCTGATATATCTAGAAATACTCCTAGAGCATACTCCATATATTCTAACGCCTTTTCTATGTTTAGTACAAGTGAGTGAAGTGCAGTTTCTCTAATGTATGTGTATAGAATCTTCTTCAGGAGAAATGAGGTCAGACTAATGGGCCTGTATTCCTTTCAGTATAGAGGGTTGCTTTTTCCTGCTTTTGGAATAAACACAACTCTCGCTTCTCTCCACAATACAGAAACGTAGCTGAAACTCAGGCATCCCGGGAATATCGTTCTTAACCATGGTACCACAAGATGGCTTACCTTTTGGAGCATGGCTGGGAAGATTCTATCCAGTCCTGGCGATTTATATGGGTCGAAACTTTGTATAGCCCAATATCTCCTCTAGGTTCGAGATCTGCAGTGTCCGCCCACCCTGGAAAATGTGTGCTGACTAGGTCTTCTAGAGAGTCCTCACAGCTGTCAGCCCACTCCCCATTAATTTTTCGTATTGTTCTTGGCATAAACGGATTCTTGGATAACAGTTTCCTAAGTCTAGCCACATCGTTAGTGTCTTCCATACTGCTACAGAAGTCTTTCCAAGATTCTCTCTTGGCTTTACGTATCTCTTTCTTGTATACTTTTAGTAGATCCTTATACTCTTTCCAACAGAACTCATTGTCAGCAACTTTGGCTAACCTATAGAATTTATGTACTCTACGCCTTTGTGCTCCTAATTCCCTGTTCCCCCAAGGAGGCTTAACCTTGCATCTATTACGTGTTGGAGGGCAGGATCTTTTAAAGGCTTTGACAAGAGTAGTTGCAAACAATTCAACCCCTTTCTCAAGCGCGACGTGTGACTTGTATTTCCGGGGTATCATTGGTGTTTTTGATACTACATCCCTATACAAGTTCCAGTTCGTATTCTTAGGATTTCTAAAGGATATAAGCTTGTTTTTTGAGCGGAATATAACCTGAAAGCTATGCATCTGTGATCAGAGAATGAGGGCCTACTCAACACTTCCCATTCCTGTACCATAACATGCCTGCTTGTGTAGAGTGTTAAATCAAAGACATTCTTCGAGGTTGGTCTCACATATGTTGGTTCTTCACCTCTATTAGCTATTTCTAGGCTACTCTGAAGAATATAGGTAAATAGTGACTCACCTCGGTCGTTTATGTCTGCACTACCCCAGACCGTGTGATGTGCGTTTGCGTCCGTTCCTACCACCAGAGCATGCTTCTTTCTGGCAGCTGTTTCTACCAGCTTCCGAAGTTCCGTCTGTGGTGCTTCTTCATCATGTGGCATATAGCAGGACCCAAAGAGTAGCGTCTCATCCTTGCAGCCCTCCAGCGCCACCACTGTCAGATCGTCTGAAGAGAGATTATGATCAATATAAGAACATATACTTTTTTTGACCATTATCGCTGTTCTTACCTTATTTTTTTCAATCGGAATGTATGTGTTGTAGTTGTGTGAATTTAGACCGGGGACTATGTTGCCCTGGTTGATGGTTCCTGGACTAGGGCCACATCGTAGCCGACTCCCTCTATGTTGAGCAGGAGCTCGGCTGAGGCGTTCTTACTTGTGTGGAGGTTTATCTGAAGGACTTTCAGCATCTGAGCTCAGTACCTTCTCGGGGTTGGATACTACCTCCAAGTCACTCTTCTCCACTTTCTGTATATTGAGGGAGGCTTCCAGGATCTCTTCTATACCGAAATCGTTTTCCACCTCCCCTGCAACGAGCGTGTTGTGGTTGTCATCTGCCGGGTTGCGCTTTTTGAGGCGAAGGTGCACGCTACCAACTCCCCAAGTCATCCTCCCGAACCGCGCGTAAAGCAGGTCCTCTACCGGCTTGTTGATTTGGGTAATGTAGTCCTGGCCACCATCAGCAGTTGCTGGTTTTGCCACGCTCAACACTTTCCAATTGTCTGTCGGCACGTCTATGTTCTGTCTTTGTAGTAGTCGCAGTGCATATTCCGGTTTTACCACTCGCGGAATGAAAACCTTTGCCTTCGGTATTGAGGGAATGCAGCTGCGATCAACAATTTCTAGTGATGCCCCCTCCCACAGGCCTTGAAGCGTTTTTACCGCTTCCTTTAGTCATGTGAGCGTGGGGTCATCCTTACATTTTATAATTTTGACGCCGCTGAACCACCCTGCTCTGTCGAATGCTGGCATTGGGGCATTTGGCTCTGCGTCCATTTTCCTTCCACCGTTCCTGCGACATCCACTATGAGGTGCCTCTTGGCAATTTCACTGGCTGCTGCCGCTGCTTTCGACGTCGTAGGTCTTTCGTCTCCGTTTTTCGGTTTAGCCATCTCGTTCCTGTGCTTCTGCTTTTTCGATGGCACTGAGGCCTCACTATCCGCCGAACGCTAGCTCTTCTTCGATTTTGTTCGCATACTTCGGATTGGAGGCTGCAAACATTGGCTTTGCTGCGTAGAAGGCCCGGCCATTTTTGATCTCCTCTCTGGCCCAAGCCAACCGTTTCTCCTCTTGCTTCGTCGGGTTGGACTTGCTGCCAAATCGGTGACAAACTTTGACCGCGGCCTTGTATCGGGCTTTGGCCTTCAGTTCCTCTTTGTTCTTGCTATCCGAAGCAGCAGCATTAGACCCAGCCGGAGAACGCAGAAGAGCCTCTTCCTCAGCTGTATTAGTGCTCCCGACGCTTTCGTGGTCCGAGTCTTCGTGGAAAACGGCACCTCCGCGCTGAAGAGCGTTATGTGTGTGTTTGGCAGTAGAATTACGACCACTGTAGCCTGCTCCCGCTGCAATAGAAGTTTTGTTGTTTAAATGTTCGCTTGTATTCATCTTTTTCGTACAACCACCTGCTCGACGAGGCGAGCGCAGTGGTGTATTTATATAATGGGGAACTCAAAACGGTCCACCACGGCAGCGCCCCATGCCGTGTCAAGGCCACAGCTACTTAATAAGGCGGCCCGGTGTTAGGAAGACGCCGTTGAAATACAGCCGGTCTGGTGAACTCCCTGGCTGCAAACCATCGCATGGGATTAGGGGGTGGGCTAGGAGAGGAAATAACGGGATGTAAGGGGTTTGGGGATGACAAAGGGATCTTCGTCGGTACGGTGATCTTCGCATGGTGATTGGATGGCCACCAAGTACGCCGTAAAGCGAATGGATGGCTAGCCAATCCCCTCTTAGTTCGTGTTGGGTTGGCCTTCATGATATGGGGGTCAGACCACCACTTAAGCCTCATCCCCGCGTCAAGGAGACCAACATGATGAGGAGGAAACAGCATCAACACCGATAATAATATCAGCCTTGAAATCCTAGAATCTCTCCTACCAACAAGTGCTACTTTGGACTGAGTAGGCAATTGAGTAGTAAAGTCCTCTCTCGACGAACGAAACTAACACTCTACACGGCTCTCATCATGCCTTTCCTAGCGTATGGCGAAGAAGCGTGGACGATGACAACATCCGATGAAGCGACGTTTGGAGTGTTTGAGAGAAAGATTCTGCGTAAGATTTTTGGACTTTTGCACGTTGGCAACTTCGAATATCGCAGACGATGGAACAATTAACTGTTGAGCTTTACGAAGACATAGACATAGCGCAGCGAATGAAGATCCAGCGGCTCCCTCGGCTGGGTCATGTCGTCCGAAAGGATACAAACGCTCCGGCTCTGAAAGTATTCGATGCGGTACCAGCTGGTGGTAGCAGAGGAAGAGGGAGGCCTCCTCTGTGTTGGAAAGATCAGGTGGAGAAGGACTTGGCTTCACTTGGTGTGTCCAATTGGCGTCGGTTAGCACGAGAAAGAAACGACTGGCGCGCTTTATTAAACTCTGCCAAAATCGCATAAGCGGTTATCACGCCAATTAAGAAGAAGAAGAAGCAGCACCGTCCATCGGTATGGAGCTAGCCTGCCGCCTCGGTGGAGGAGCAAATAGATATTTTATTGGAATTTTTACAATAGAAAAAGTTGATATAATTTTTAAACAAATACAAAATTTTAAGAATTGTTCTGCCAAAATTCTGAATTCTTTTTGGCCGAAACCCAAGCCAAAGGCCGTTCGTACTCTAATAGTAAGTAAACAGGATTTGAATAATATTTGCAGTAGATAATAAATGCTTAGTAGAAATCCCTTAAATAAGCAACTACAACATTTATTTATTTATTCCCGAATTCATTTGGTAGGTCTTCCAGCGATTTTTTCACTACAGGGAAGTAATACCGAAAATATAGTTCCGAGTTCCAGAAATATTTCGAGCGCTGGATCAAACGCTGGCATAAGTGGGTTGCCGTTGATGAGGAGTACTTTGAAAGCAAAAAATGTCACTTTCGAGGAACGAATTTGTATTTCAGTTTTTCGAACATATTCCGGGAACTTTTTGATCAAGGTGATATATGCACCATATTTATGGGCATTACCATACACGCGGATTCATATGAATCAATTTACATATCCAGTGACCTAAAAACTGCTAATGGTTCAGAAAATCTTTATAGTCCTTCGGTCTCAGACACGCACCCAGTTTAAAACTTACAAATTTTTTCTCATACTTAAATGTGATCACGTTTTTTCGGCTCTAATTAATTTTGTGGCTCAACAAGATTAATGCATGAAAATTACAAGCCAACAACAAGAACAGCAATAAAAAATTTGCAAACCGCTTACCAACCGAGTTTTATGCCCTTTTCCACACAACAAACGGCGATTTCCTCATCGGCGGTGTAGACAGAAAACACTCGAAGCAAGACTAAGCATAGCCAAGCACAATACTGGCATTAGATATATATAAATATGTGTAGGTGTATGTATGTACGTATGTACGTATGAAAAATAACAACATATAAATAAATCGGCGCAGCTCGAAAATGGCAACAAAAAATTTGTAACAAGACATTTGCATGTCGAAAAATAGTGTGTGTTATATATTTTTTCTTTTAAATTTAAATTTTTCATTTTTTAGGTTTTCTTCAAATCCGCAAGTGTAGTATGCAACAAAGCGTGAAGCGTTGTTGAGTTGTATATTTCCCGATTTTTTCGTTTATTTTTGTAACATTTTTTTATTCGCTTTTTCGCACACCTCGGCGCTGTTTGCCTGTGGAATAATTTGGTTTTTTGGGGCTCAGCAGTGGGTCAACATGCAACAAATGCCATTTGTCTGCCAAATATGGATAAACTTGCTGCTGTCTGCGTGCTTCAGAACATCTGTGTGAAGTAAAAGGCTGATGCTAGAGCCGAATTGTCAGGGAACAACCTTCGCAAAAGTGATTGCAAATGCAAATCACATTAGACAAATTATGAAAAAAAGGTTTCCACAAAATTCAAAAGAATATACATAGGTACAAAAATGAGCCTGGCCTCGGTAAGCCCAAATGCAGAGTTTTATTTCATAATGAAATAAATAATAAAAAATAAAAAAAATAAATAACCTTATTCACTAAAATTAGATTGTGAAGCTGTTAGTGAACAAGAGTTTAGTTGAGCAAATCAAGAGTTCATTTAACAATTCTTAAGCCGATTAAAATCTGCTGGAAGCTAAGCAGGAAGAATGGTGTTGCGCAGCCTATGAAAATTTACCACCGCCTTTTATCCGCTTCGCAGGGCACTGCCGTACTTCGCTCCGCCTATAAGTATATTCCCCTTCGTTCTACCCAAATTTCCCTTCGCTGTGAAAACTGTTACGCGCTCACACAATTCATTTTTGTAACTGTCTCACTCATTCAATTCTCAATTGTGAGCAAATGGAAGCAAAGTACCGCGAACCTTTTTTATTTTTTCTTAAAATAGTAAATTACTGCATATTGTGAACGGGTGTTAAGTTAAACGCAAGTGTAAGGTTGAAATTGTTAACGTATTATTTATAAAGAATTTGTAACCAGAAGTTTAATAAATTTACAGATTTTAGAGGATTTTCTACAACACATTTAAAATACGGTTTTCCATTTCGCCCAATGGAATGCATTTAAGTGAAGGAAGATACATATATACAGATGATATATAGTATAATATTTTATTTGTGTGTATGTATGTGTGCAAGTATGTGAACTGGTAGTTTCATTGAACTTCAATCATTCAAAGCCTTCACCGATTTGTTACAAATGGCTGCTTAAGCAATTGACAGCCAATAAATTCCCTTAGCAGCTCTCCACAGTCACATGCAATTATCCATCCACACGCATACATACCTGTGCGAACGAGCGCATAGAAGGCTTCGGCATACGGCTCGCTCCTAGGCATTGCGAACGGAAATGTACTTCCGTTCTAAAGGTGAGCTTCGTCAGCAGTTAAGCTGCTGTGCTTCGGCAGCTACACAACAACAACGCCACAGCAACTATTGGCTATAGTGCACGTATTAATGCATTCATTTCCCATACCGCCTTCCTGTGCGTATCAGCATGCCATGGATTGTGCCATGTAGCGTAACAAAAGGGCGCTTACAGCTCCAAACCTTTTTTCTCCATATATCGTTCAAATTTTAGTTGCTACCTTTATAGATATCAAACAAATGCATACATACACACATACAAACATAGCTGGAGTAGGGGAAAAGAGAGCAAAAGTGTATGCGTGATGATACAATTATTTCCTATGAACGAATGTCAGTCAGCAAAACTTTATCAAGCGTTAATACTGCGCAGCAATTCACACACTCATATAACTAGGAGTATATTCACTCATGCGTGCATGTGTGTGTGCGTTTATTCATGCATTTAGCTGTCAACATGCCTACAAACTCATCTGTGCTGCTGGAAGGGCTCGGCAAAAAACATTAAAGCTGCAGCTATTCCTACATTATTTTTTACTTTTTTGTATTTACTTCATTTTGGGTTCGTTCATTCGCCCCAAATTGTGGTAGCGTTGCGCTTCGTTGCACTTATGCGACTCACCTGAGTTCTCGCTTGCTGGCATTGCTGATTAATTTTGGTTTCAGTACCCACTGTTGGTTGCTGTTAAAGTATTTTCTGTGTTTTCCTTTTGTTGTTTTTGTTTTAATGGCAGCCAGCTGGTTGCAGTTTTTTGAGAGATTTGCTGGATATTTTTGTGTTGTTAAAATAAATAAAAATGAAATAATAAAATACATATTTATATCTACTGCAAAGGTACTGTATGTGCACATATATAGATTGATAATTTCAAAACTTCAGAACATATAGGGTGCTCGAATAGAAACCCGCTGTTTTAATTATTATTTGAAGCTTTATTGTGTGCAAAAGGTCGGGCACTTATTCCTGGAAATATTGGCCATCGCCAGCTACAACTTGTTCCATCTTTCTGGTAGCATATGGATTAGATACATACTACGGATTACATAGTTACGGAGGGACTAAAAGAAGTGCGGTAAGCGGATGATATTTTTAAATTTTAGTTTTTTTAATTTTCGCATTTGAAAATTAATTTTGTTATAATGGAAAATGAATGGATATGGGAAAACGTAAAATAATTGACGTAATGTCAGTAGAAATTTCACGAGCGGCACAGCAGGAAATTCGTTACTCGATACTTTACGGCTTTCGACAAAAACTCAAGCCTATGAAAATTTTCCATGAGTTCCAAACTGCATATAAAACGGACACTTCATCTCTCACCAGACAGACAGACAGATACCTGTACAATTTCGAAAAAAAAGTTTGTTTTTTCATAAAATGTTAATATAATCCTTTGAGAATATGTCAAAAAAATTTTAGAACGTAAATTTAAGTATTTCTTATATTATAAATAGATCGTCAACCGTGACGACTCCATTCTTTCCGTTCGAGCGCTGGGAGAGGCATAGTTACCGACTGCCGACTTTAAACGCGTTTTTTTTTCAAAACTATATTTTTCGAATTGGCGTTGACGATAACTCGAAAAGTTATTGGCCGATATCCCTGAAATTATGCACACATCTTTTTTATGAAATTACTTTCTATGTGAATTTACAATTTCGAGAATTTTTCGACAACATAATTTTTCGAAGCAAAAATAGTAGAAAAATTCGCACCAAAATTGATTTTTTTTTTTTTGAAGCATTTTATTCCGCGAATTTTTTTCCATTTTTGTTCAATTCATATAGAAATTATGATGTTAATAAACAGAAAAGTTTTTGGTTTTTGTATTCAGGTCACTGACGCCTATTCTACAATGCCCGCCGATTGAGAAGCCCCGCTGCGACTTTCCTGGAAGAATTGAGTGTACATCCGCCATTCTAAATAATTGAAATTAAAACAAATTGTTTATGTTATGTCAATGTATAAATAAACTGCATGCCGATTTTGAAAAAAATATATTGACTTCTTCATTTTAAATCATTTTAATGAAAATCAGCGAAAATATGACCGTTTACAGGTCCCCTTAAGACTATTTGTAAATGTCTATAAGTTTCTTTGATTCCGAAAATTAACAGCCAGCCTAAATAAAATTGCGGTCCGTACTCAATTTAACCCTCCTTAGGTTAAGTTAGGTTAGGTTAGAATGGTTTGCCAGAGAGGAGGCACACTTGGGCAAAGAAATTAAATTCATCCTTTGTGATACCATTGCAAGGGAAAAAAGGTGAAGGAAATTGATAAGGCGAAAGGAGAGAGAGGAAAGGGTAGGGGAAGGAGGGATCCCTCCTTATTTATTTTCTTTTCATTTTATTTATTTTCGAGCTTAGTTTTTACTATAAATATCTACAACAAATTTTTAGCGAAAAAAATAATAACACTGCGTTACAAAAACGAACTTTTTTTCTATCCTATGAACCAAATATACCTTTTCGTAAAGGGGAGAAAAATAAAAATACACGTGTATCGGCGATTTTCATGTACACGTCAGAATTTTTTTTTTTTTATGTATAAAATATAGAGCTCGTAGTCCGCCTGTGTGAAAAACTTTGGATCAATTTTTAACCCTTTTTCCGTGATCCAATCGCACTGAATTTCTGCAGGCAGACCCGTGGAAATGTTTCTATTATGTAAAATTAAAAAAAAAAAAAAAGTTTATCAATTCTCAGATTTTCTTGAATTTTTCTTTTTAAAAAAAAAAAAAATTTTTCTAAATTTTCGGCTTAACTTGAAGAGACTCCAAATTTTTAAACAACTTATTAACCTTTAATTTATTGTTTCATACAACACACTCTGTGCCGTTTGTGTGTTTGTTACAGTTCCGGAAGTTCCGATCATCTGACAGTTGCGCTACTAGGAGACGTATACTTTGACAATTGTTTTAAGTTCTGTTGCGCGAAAACGTCTTTCTGTATATTTCATCTTACGAAAAATGCTGTGCCGACTCGAAATAACTTTTGTTACGTTTGTGGCTTATTCGCACCAAGTAAAAATTTTAAAAATATTACGAAAACAGTGGTTAATTCGTTTCAGAAAATATTCAAGCTGCTTATGTTCCTTACTTGTGGTATACTCGGGAAGTCGTGTGCGACTATTGCTATAGAAATTTATGCAAGTTTACTGATGGAAGGTCAACAATAAAGTACTCTGTACCAACAATTTGGCTACCACGTACGGAGCACTGCAGTGAACTGTGCTACTTTTGCGTAACTTTTACTCAAACTAAAGGGTACCAATACTTTCGCCGCAACAAAATTCGCTACGATAATGTAGAATCGATTATTCCAGCGGTTCTATACTCACCAGAAGAACGTATAGCGGCTTCAATGGAGATTTTTGATGATGTTCCCGAATTAAGGGATGGAGAACCAACAGTAGCATCAACAAGGCTATCAATATTTCTTGCATCGAATGCGAGATGCGGGGAAACAGCAGTATCGGAATTTGTACCAACACCCAGTGAACTTGGGACTGCAGTGCCGCATTTAGTAACCCAAGCCGACTTCAATGAACTTGAACGAGAAGGAAATTTGTCAAAGAGCACAGCCGAACTCTTTGCATCAATATAGTGGCGGCTGATTTTAAAATAACAGCCGCTCGTGATCGACGTAGCAGTATTCCATATGACGAATGTTTTAAATTGCACGAAGATCGGGGAAAAAACCTGGCTTATTGTTGTGATATTGATTCGATGTTTCAAAAAATTGCCTACCCTCATATTTCAGAGGAATGGCGACTTTTCATCGATGCATCGGTCAACAGCCTTAAAGTGTGCTGCTTCATATCGGTAACAAACATCCAGCTGTCCCGATCGCATATGCCACCAACCTCAAAGAAACATACGAAGGCATGGAATTAATATTACAGCTGATAAACTACCAAGAGCATAATTGGAAAATATGCTGCGATCTAAAAGTGGTCGGATTACTCATGGGTGTTAAGCGTGGATTTTCAACCCACCAGTGCTTTTTGTGTACATGGGAAGGTCGCAAAAGAGATCAGCATTACACTGAATTTAAGTGGAAGCCGCGAACATGCTACAAAGTAGGCGTAGAAAGTATAGAAAATCTACCATTAGTGCAGCCATCTCAAATCATTTTGCCATCACTACACATTAAGCTCGGTGTCGTATCAATTTTTGTTAAAAAACTGGATCGTGAGGGCGAGGCGATTGTAAGTTTGCGCAATATTTTTCCGAAACTGAGCGGCGCAAAGATTCATGCAGGTATTTTTTTACGAAGGCTTTTAGTAACTTTATTTTTTTAATGATGTGTATAATTCAAGGTGTTTTCAGTGGTCCGCAGATAAAAAAATAGTTGCAAGTTATGAATTTTCATCAAAATTGAATGCTATCGAACGACGTGCATGGAAAGGCACATTTGCCGTTATTGAGCAGTTTCTTGGCAACAAACGAGCTGACAATTATAAAAATATTGTTGCAGAAATGATTTCGGCATATGGCGAAATGGGCATATTAGTGTCGCTAAAGATCCATTTCCTTCACAATTATTTAGATTGTTTTCCTGGTGATTTAGGAGCTTGTAGCGATGAACATAGCGAAATGTTCCATCAGGATATTGCGGATATTGAAAAGCGCTTTAAAGGACAAGACATTACGCATATGCTTGGCGAATACTGTTTGTCTATTTGTCGCGATACTGACACAAATGCTTACAAACGCAAAAATAAAAGGCCTAAGTTTCTTAAAAAGCATTAAAATTTTTAATGTAACAATTTTTAATTTTAATATAATAAAATTAGTAAAAAAATTCGGGGTTTTATATCTCTATTGTAATGCGGAGTGAAATGCCTTTCTTTTGATACCCACATCGGCATAACTCGTGCATTTTTTTTTTTTAATTTCGAACAGGTGGCAACCCTGTGAAACATTGTCAGTGGCAACACCTAGGTGAAAAGTCTAGAAATGTGATACACTATCTGTGTGCCCAATTTCATTCAAATCCGTTAAGCTAGTCCTGAGATCGTGTGGCTATACAGATATGCATACAAGAATTGCTCGTTTAAAGTTATACAATACAAAAAAAAAAATTGTGACGTGTACATGAAAATCGCCGATACACGTGTATTTTTATTTTTTATCCCCTTTCCGAAAAAGTATACTTGGTTCATAGGACAGAATGTGTGTAACGCGATGTCATATTCACCACGACTAGCGGTATTCCTCAGAAACAGTTAGCTAAAGGGTAGTCGTGTCAAAATACTTATGCACTTCGCATTTCTTTGTGGTTTTATTGAAAAGGAAAAGATCTTTTACAATCAGCGGTGCCGATAACGAACTCCATTAAATTTGCAGCCAAACCATTTAATCATTACGGATAAAGCGTGAAAATTTTCCAATTTCCTAATTTTGTATGTGCGTCACGTGCTTTGCTGTATGCACTCGTACACTGCATGCTGGTCATTCTCCGCCTCATATCCTCATGGAGATTCCCAGCAGTGCTCCATCATTCACAGCATCACAACAAATATCAGCAGGCATTCGTCTTCGGCTTTGAGAGCTTTTGTCACGGCTCTACTTAGGCTATCGCTTGGGCTCGCACGTGCAGCTGGCAAATGCATAAATTAATAATAAGTTCACGACTCCAACAACAACCACAGCAAATTAATAGTAAGTTGACGACACCAACAACAACAGCATCAACCGCAAATTAATAATAAGTTGACAATACCAAAAACAACAACAGCAACGTCATCGAAAATAGTTTAATGACAGCCATGCGAGCGAAATGCCGCCGTGTTTCGCCAGCAGCAGTCGCAGCAGCAGCAGCAGAAATTTCTAATGTCTCTCCAGAGACAAACATACGACAGGTATGATGTTATTGGGAAGTGGCGACATGGCGGCACAGCGACAGCTTAGTGGCATGTGGCAGTTGTTAGTTGCTAGTTGCCAGTTATCGATAATTTCGCTACTCAAGCTCGTACATCATTTCAGTTCGTTCGCTATGCTTTTTATTGATTTTTAATGGGATGCTTGCAACGTGTGCAACACGCGCTCGCCACAATGCTTGCAATTTTATTTTTTTATGTCTTCGTTTTTTTCTCGTGCTAGTTGGCTTCAGCTTGTTGGTGTTTCGTAAACGTGCCACCGCTAGCGAGCATGCAACATCATTAGAAATTAATATTGTAGACTTGTTTGATTGGTGTAACAACAAGCAGCGTCGCCAAGTGTATGGA
This sequence comes from Anastrepha obliqua, assembly GCF_027943255.1. Taxonomy (NCBI): domain Eukaryota; kingdom Metazoa; phylum Arthropoda; class Insecta; order Diptera; family Tephritidae; genus Anastrepha; species Anastrepha obliqua. Next base: position 126,040,492 of record NC_072896.1, on the reverse strand, counting down.
GCTGCAGTTGATGTTGGCTTAAGGTGATGGCTCTGCAGCCAGCGCTTCTTCTTTCGTCATTATATGTCCCTTTTTCTTGCCTGCCGAGTGATTTCGAGTAGCAGGCATGTGAAAACATTCAATGGGGAATAGAAAATGGATGGGTTTCATGGAACTTATTGGCATTAATGAAATCGAAGGAGGAAGTCAATCAGCCAGCAGTCTTGACTACGCTGATTTACCATTTGTATGTAGCCAGAAGCGAGCAAAATTCTGTGACAAACCAAATAAATTAGCATAAAGGATTTCCAAGGGAAGTGAAGTCAGCAGGCGAAATGTCATATTGAAATATAAATTGAGATTTCGAATGGAAAACAACACTGTCCAACAAAATCCATCTTTTCTCAAAATACATATTGTATTAATATTCCGTTAACGGAATAAGCAGTTCTCGGAGGCTTTGTGTTGTTTTTCATTGGGAGAGATGTTTACCCAGCGCGCAACCAGATATCCTGGGTTGTTTCACCTTCTCATATTAGCTCGCTCTCAAACGTACGTTCGGATGTTACCTAGAGATACATGGGCGAAGCCCGGAAGTTGTGAGCTGGTTGAACCGTGAGCAGACGAATTGTGCTGGCCACTCCCAATTTAATAGCAATCAGGGACTTTCCTCACTTGCGTAGATTTCTACACACGGAACCATCCTCCTCTTACCAACTACTGCTTCTTTGGACTAAGTAGGCAATTGAGTAGTTAAGTCCTCTTTTGATGAACTAACACTCTATACGGCTTTCATCTTGCTCGTCCTATCATATGGTGTAGAAGCTTGGATGATGGCAATATCTGATGAGGCATCCCTTTGAGTGTTTGAGAAAAAAATTCTGCGGAAGATTTTTGGACCTTTGCAGGTTGGTAACGGCGAGTATTGTAGGCGATGAAACGATAAGCTGTATGGGTTTTACGACGATATAAACGTAGCGTAGCGAATAAAGATCCTGCGGCATCGTTAGCTGGATGATGTCGCCCGAATGGATACAAACGCTCGGGCTCTGAAAGTATTCGATGCGGTACCAACTGGTGGTAGCAGAGTTAGAGGAAGTTATCCGACTTAATTAGGAATTATCTCAGAAATTAAGTGCAACTAATGCGGGTTGACAACTAGACTTCATTCTGATAATTTAAGCAAATTAGTGGAATTTTCGATGACAACATTGCCGCAAAATGACAGTTAAAGTCATTAGTAGCATTTTATAGTAGTTTCGTTTTATTTTTAAAAATGTATTTTTCCAATTTCAGATGACAAGAAGAAAAAACGTTCAACCTGGACGGAGAGAGCCGAGCAGACGCTCATAACTAAATGGAGAGGACGCAACTGTTCACTCGGTAATCCCGATTAACGCCGCCGTCTGTCTAGTCTGTAAGTTTCTTCCCACAAGTCTGGTCTTATTGACGAATTTGCTCACAGACACGACGCGTAACGCTCTGGCCTTTTACTTGCACTTCGACTAGCAAACACAATTTCATATTTTGATTTTGTGCCCAGGTGTTATTGCACAAACTACAATTATGCACGAATATAATCCTGCCTACCATAAAATAATGTCTGGTAGCATATTTTATTTTCATGGAGCCTTGTTAACTGCTTTAAGGGTTACTCTATAACGTAAACACGCAGAACGTGTCAGCTAACAAAAATTCATATGAATAAGAAAACTCATCGACACAGAATGTTTCCATGATGAAAAGAATTTAGAAGGCGTGGCCAAGATCAGACCGTTAACCGGCTCTCAGCGAATTTGACAGAATCAGGTAATGGGCTGACATAGGGCTATAAATCGGTTTATTTATGAAAAATCTGAGATTGTGTTGGTGATATACAAAAACATCAGCCCAGTTCCACTCATGTTGCTTCGTCGTCATCTGAACAACGACTGATTGGACGATTTTCTGAATGCATGGCAAATAAGTACTCTGTGGCGTGGCAGCCGAAGTTACTCGCATAATTTTGTTTTTCACCTTAGCAGATTGGGCAAACCTGTTAATCTATCATCCTTACCTCCAATCAGTTGCCATGGGGAAAAGATTTTTAGAGATGTGCTTTAGAGATGAGTTGACATCACTTGGGATGTGTTTACAAAAAAACTGAGATTGTGTTGGTGGTATGTAAAAAAAAGCAGCACAATATCACTTCGTTGCCATCTATATGAATACATGTGAAATGATCGTGCAGAATTCGCTGCCGAATCTCCCTTGTGAAGTTGCAGCCGAAGTTCCCCTTTCAATTTTTTTGTTCACCATAGTTAAAGAGCAAACCTTGTAAATATATCTTCTTTGGTCGTTGCTCAGATGGCAACGAATTAAGATGAGTAATGGTTACCTTGATTTTTTCGTATATCACCTGTTAAGTCAGCAAACCAGATAATTTCGTTCATAGCCAAGTAACGTTTGATGTTGTTCATACCTTTGGATTCTGTACATCGTTGGTACGAGTATACTACAGTACTTTCCTGTGGTATCCCACTGCGTTTTGTACAACACATCAGTCGAAACC